>NC_044910.1:16512066-16841232 GCF_001633185.2 Quercus lobata
ATATCTCTTATTCAATAAAAAAACAGTGTCCCCATCAATTCAAGTCAAGCATTCCGAAGAGTCAAGACTCCGAGTGGCTTTCCCTGTTTATTTATAGGTTGTTTCTATCATCATTCTTTTATTATCTCTTGCAAGGCGATGTTATATATAGGAAAGTATTATTATATATAATATTTTTACAACAAATCATAAATGGTAAGTTAATAACATTTCTAATTTAAATATATCTACTTTTTTTTTTTTATTTGTTCATCAATAACAACCTGTCACATTGTAAAAGTGTTATGCAAATATTATTTCTCCTATATAAATAAGTAATATAACCCATCATATTTTCAGTTGCAACCATCTCTCTCTCTCTCTCTCTCTCTCTCTCTCTCTCACATAGATAATATGGAAGCTCACAAATTGAGAGGTGTTATGTATGGGCTAGCAGTAGTAGTCCCAGTGATAATGTTGCTTCAAAACCTAGTGTTGGGTGCAACAGATGAGTGTGTTTATTCGGGTATCATAAACCTTGGAGACTCGAATTCTGACACAGGAGGTTCATCAGCAGCATTTGGACAAGCCCCATATCCACATGGAGAGACCTTTTTCCATGCCCCTGTTGGTCGCTTATGTGATGGCCGTCTCATCATTGATTTTATAGGTTTTCTTTTTCTTTTTCTTTTTCTTTTATAATATTAATCTTTTAATTAGCACTATTTGATATACTTTGCACCATAGCAAATCACTCTTCAGAACCACCATTCAAAATTTCATAAATTTTTTTTTTTACAAGAAAATTTTCTTAACTTCAAATATATTGTATTTCTGTCAATTTGCATCGAGCACCAAGGCATGGTTTTTTATTTTATTTTAATAGCATTGACGACATAGGAGAAAATAGACTAAATAGTGTAGAAAGTAGAAAACACTTCTCATTTGTTTATTTATTTTAATAGCACTGACGGCATAGAAGAAAATAGATTTTTTTATTTTTTAAGAATAATAAGTATTTTAACTCACATAGAAGAAAGAGAAGATTTAAAAAAAATTAATAGTGGTATATATCTCAAAAAATCTAACTAGTGTAGAAAGCAAACACGCTTCTCATTTATTTTCCTTCTGTCAGAATTCACTAAAATAACATGGCCAAAAGTGAAAAATTATTAGGATTTATCAGTAAAAAAGAAGTGAGATATTTGCAAAAGAAAAAAAAAATAATGAAAGAAAGAAACGCCATGCTACTTTGGCTGTAGAGTGGAGACCACGTGAAGCGCATTTTGATTAGTTTATCTTTAAAGTTCTTTTAATCGGGACATCATCAACCGACACTCCGTATAAAAACAAGGAAAAACATAAATAAAGACCACCGCCAAGCCCCCATCTTTTGAAAGATATTATTTCAATATATTTTTACTTTGTAAATAACTACTCCCTGCACCATTAATTTATTTAAAAAGGAAATATTAATAATGGTAGGACTAATTTGTAATTTTTGATGAAATTAGAGGGTTGGCTGCTTAGATTAAAGTGTAAGAAGCATATTATAAACCAAGTAATAATTAGAAGACTCATATGTTAGGGAGATTTGGGATATTTGTTACAAATGCACATTTGAGTGCGGAATAATATTGGTTTTATATTTCTTCCTAACTATGTATGTCGCCAATAGTTTCTTACAAGGTGACCCACTTTTTGTATCCATTTTAATTTAGCTTTTTAAAAGTAAGAAGTAATGATATATGTCAGATATTTTAATGCTAAAAATAGTATCATCTTATTTGGTAAAAGTATTTAAATATAGTTTTTTTTTTTTTTTCAATTCATAAAATGGTGGGTCCCACATAGGGATGACAATTTTTCCCCGCCCCGCTTAACCCACCCCGCCCTACCTCTCCCTGTCCCCGCCCCGCCCCGCCCCGCATTACTAAAGATTATAATTGTAAATTTTTCATACCCTAAAACCCTACTATTTAAACAAACATATTAATATTAGCATATTTTATTCTACCCAATGTGATTCTCTGCTTTTATTTTGTTATGTGTTATACTATGAGGTTTTTATTTATTTATTTATTTTTAATGATTGTCTTGTTAAACACTTGGATATATTATTCAATTTTTTCTAAAAGTTGATTTGATTTGATGGGATAAATTTAGTTGTAATTTCAAGTATATTTTTATTAATGAAATAGGTTTCATTAAAAAAAATTGTACTAATTGTAGGGAAAATTAACAAAAAGTAGAGTTTTACGGGGTGGGGCAGGACTTCGTGGGGCCCCAAGGGGCGGGGATGGGGTGAGAAAGTATTCCCCGTCATGCAGGGCGGGGCGGGGATGGGGCAAGACAAAACCATGCAGGGCGGGGACGAAGACCCCATCCTTCGGCCCTGCCCTGCCCCATTGCCATCCCTAGTCCCACACTTGAATTTATTTATTTATTTTATTTGAGAAACACACACACACACATATATATGAGGAAGGGGATGAAATAAAGAAATATACTCACACGCCAACACCAAAACTGTATGAATTGAATTTATTGTTTGGCTAATATTTTCTAAATACAATTTTCAAAAAACTATATCCTTTTTTCCCGATTTAGAATAGGATCTTGAAAACAGTTTTTTTTTTTTTTTTTTTTTTTGAGAGTCGGATTTTGAAAACAGTTAAAGGAGTGTTTTCAAGATATAGAAAATATTTATAATGACCCCACATAACTCTTTTATCTATTAAAATAATGGACCCCACATAACTCTTTTATCTATTAAATTAAGGAGCTTATCTTTATCCCAAAAAATTCACACCCTTTAAAAAAAATTTAAAAAATTAATCTATAGATTTTACACATTGCTTTTTGTAATTTTTTTTTTAAAAATCTCAAAAATAGAAATGGTCTCCCAAACAAATTTTTTTTTTTAGTATTTTGAAGATCGTTGGGAGCCAAACATGTAAAATATAAAAATTATTATCTAAAAACTAGTTTCAAGTTCAATTTTTTGAAAATTGTTTTTATATTGTTTTGAAAACAAAAACAAAATTCCTCCTATCAATCAGACCTCTAAGCATTGTGTTAGACATATTGGATTAAAATTAATTGGAGTGGGAGAAATGAAAGAAAGTGTATTTAAAAAAAAAAAAAACTAATTTAAGGACGAAAACGAATTTTTAAACAAAGTTTAGGGGGGCAAAAACAATAACTTGTCCTTTTATGTTACATTGGTTCAATGAGATACCTAATGGCTTTCTATTTTCTAATAAGGTAACAAATTAAAATCCTATAATTTCAAAAGAAACAAATTAAACTTTCAACTTATATTAAAATTTAAACACAGTTTTGTTCCACTTAAATGGTTTGAGGTTTAATTTGTTAAGATTTGAAATTTTAGGATTCAATTTGTTATTTTTGAAACTATAAGATGTAATTTGTTACTTTTTAAAACTTCATAATTTAAATTGTTACTTCATAAACTATAAGGTTTAATTTGTTACACTCTTAAACTATAAGATTTAAATTTAAATTTTCTTAATTATCGACTTTTATAACGTTTACTTATTTGATTGGGGTATTTCAGCTGAGAGCCTAGGACTACCATATTTGAATGCTTTCCTTGATGCTGTTGGATCCAACTTCACTCATGGGGTCAACTTTGCTACTGCTGGATCCATCATATTACCCCAAACTAGAACTCTTAAGCAAAGTGGTTTTAGTCCTATCTCTTTGGATGTTCAGTGGGCTCAATTCAATGATTTCCATCGTAGAACCCAAATTTTTTGTCAAAAAGGTAATGAAATTCACATTTTGGTTCAATTTTACATGCTTATGCTTTACTAATAATAAAATCAATGGCATTCTTATTATGAATCTTTTGGATGCTGCCTTGCCTAGAAAGCATTTTTCAGGAATTATTGCCCAAGCCAGAATTATTTTCTCGTGCTTTATATACAATCGATATTGGTCAGAATGATTCGACATCATCCCTTTTCCTTAACAAGTCTACCGATCAAGTTAAAGCAGTTGTTCCTGTAATTATGGATCAGTTCAAAAATATCGTTAAGGTATGCGGATATAATGTTTTTGAATCATGATTGATGCTTTATATATAGACCTACTCGTGTGAAAAATATTTTAACTCTCCAAATTGGTTTGGATGAA
This sequence comes from Quercus lobata, assembly GCF_001633185.2. Classification (NCBI taxonomy): domain Eukaryota; kingdom Viridiplantae; phylum Streptophyta; class Magnoliopsida; order Fagales; family Fagaceae; genus Quercus; species Quercus lobata. Next base: position 16,516,207 of record NC_044910.1, read on the forward strand.
TGCTTTTCGGTGGGTTTTAATTAGCTCAATTGGTGAATAAGGGATTTAAGGATCAATTCCTGCTTATACCAAAATTAATTGGCATTTTGATCTAAATATAAAAACTATCATCGAGAGCAGACGTTATAGGTTAAAATTATCTATACAAATAAATAAATAAATAAAAAAAACGAATACTTCCATCATATAAAATATATATATATATATATATATATAGATAGATCGTGAATGAATGGGTCTTTATTATTATAAGTGACGTTGAGATCATGTTAGCTTTATTTTGGGTTAGGAATAGAATATGTTAAAATTGAAGTTAAATGATTAAATTTATCATTTTCCAATCCTTTAATTTTTTTTACAAGAATTAGTAATTTTAAATAAATAAATAATAAAGAATCTCACATGTTAGAATTATGAATAAAATTTTAAATTCAAGATGATTTTCTTGTAATGGTTTAGGATTTTGAGAGATTTCATTTATCTCAATGGAAAATTGATTTTGATGTACTTTAATTAAATGTACATGGTTGGTATATATATATATATATGGTCAAGGAGAAAGGTCATTCTGGATACATAATACGGGTCCCGTTGGTTGTTTGGCGTACGTATTGGTACGACTGCCAGTCGAAGCCGAACAATTGGACCATTTTGGATGTGCAACTCCTTTCAATGATCTTGCTCAACATTTCAATAGTAAATTAAAAGAAGCTGTTGTTCTACTTCGAAAGGATCTTCCACTTGCTGCATTCACCTATGTTGATGTTTACTCGGTGAAGTACAATCTCTTTACTCAAACAAAGAAACTTGGTAAGCCCTCCATATATCCCCCATAAATGAATAAATGATATGATATGATTTTTGAGCTTTCTCAATTTTCAATTCTCAATTTCCAATTTCTTGGCTTATATAACTATTCTCTCGTCTAATTTTATAATTTGTTGATTTGTGTAATGGTGAGTAGTCATTATAAAGTGATGGGTCGTATTAGACATAAAATATTCACTATTTCTAATCACATAAGCCAACAAATTGTGAAATTGAATATTTAATTGGTTGTATTTCTAGAAATATTCATTGACTTATTCTAATAATGTTAAGCAAGAGACCTCATGTATACTAATTAAGGATACCTTTTGAGTTAGAAATTAAGATGGTAAAATAACTAATTAAGGATTGGGAAGCACATGATTCCAAATCTTCTTTCCCACAAGGGAACATCCACCACAGCATTTTTCCTTTTACAATCATCAACTTTCTTACCTCCTCAATCGGTTGGCTAACTTTAATCTTTAAGTGGAAAATTATTGTGTACTTTTGGAGTACCATAAATGCGTACTCCCTTCTCTCACATGAATGGTGGGTCCCACTAATTAAATTCATGGGGGACCCACCATTCATGTGAGAGAAGGAAATACGCATTTATGGTACTTGAGGAGTAACTAATAATTTTCCTCTTTAAGTAGCCTCACTTGATTTTGATTTTCAAAGACTTTTAATACTTTAACCATTACATTTTTTTTTTTTTCTCAGATCCTTTTCCCTCTCGAGTAAGTTATAATGTAATATTACATGCATCATAATGCATTAGCCAAATGGACAGTCAATTCTTTGTTGGAAAGTGAATTGCTTGGGAGGTGGTGGGGTGCTCTCTCGGTGATACACTATTTTATTTTGATTCATGACTTCGTAATTGGTTGGTTTTTTTTGTTTTCTGGGGGATTTGTTGGTTTCTTTCATGTTTTCTTAATTTCTTGTTCAATGTACGTAATTGGGTTATACTCTTATCTTTCTCTTGATATATATGGTTTCTATTAAGAAAAAAATGATACTAAGTACCTTATTGACACTATGTTCATGAAAGATTAAATAATAAATGATATATATAGTTTTTTATATTTTTGATAAGGAGTTGAACTATAAGATTCTTGATAATGTGTAATGTCTAGATCAAGGGAGTCGATTTCGTACCGTACCGGCCGGTATATACCGTATTGGCAAGCAAACCGATACATATGACCCTCCTGTTTCGTACCGAAAAAAATACCGACCGTATAGTCATGTACCAGCCGTACCGGCCAATTTTGGGCAATACCGGCCGGTACTAAGCATACTACGGGCCGGTACAGAAAAAAAGTTTTTTTTTTTTTTTTTTTTTAAGTTTTGTAATTTTTGAATTTTTGTTAGGGCAGAATAGTAACTTATTTGCATTAACTTATTAATATTATTTGTTTTCTTAGTATGCAATGGTAACTTTTAAGCTTTCTATTTTTCATATTGTGTTTTTTTTTTTCTTTTAATTGATACTAAAGTCCAAAACCATGAATAATTAGTTCTGAATTGAGGAAATGTTTTATGGTAAACTTTTATATTTATTATAATATATATATACACGCACACACGCACACATACATACATATTTATATATATATATATATATATATATATATATATATAAAATAGCAGTAAACTTGAAATGGTACATCGGTATCCGAAATATATCGTATCACTGGCCAAACCGGTACAGCCTCTGGTACGGTATTGACTCCCTTAGTCTAGATTAAGTTATATAATTAATTCTTCTTAAAAAAAGGTTATATAATTAATTGCAGTGTGTAATTCTTAACTTTAATATATTATATATATATATATATATATATATATATATATATATTATACTACTACAAATTAAATATAATTTTCTAGTCCAAACCGAATTTATGAAGAATTATTGATTTCATAATTTTCAAAGATTTAGTGGAACTTGTAAATAATTTTAATTATTATAGATCCAAAGTTAAGCATTACAAGTTCCTTGAAAGCCAAATAAAATAAACTTAATTCAATCAGAGCTCGTGGTAGTAAGGGAAAATTGGAAATTGACACTAGTTTAACTGGAAGTCACATCTAAGTTGAACATTTTTTTTTTATAATTTTTTTATGTTAGTATCAATATCTTTGTTTGTAACTATATATAACATGAAATTTTCAGGGTTTAAGGAATCACTGAAAACTTGTTGTGGTTATGGAGGCAAGTTAAACTACGACAAGGATGTGGTATGTGGAGCGACTAAAAAGGTGAAGGGCAAAGAAGTTTTAGTGGCGAAAGCATGCAAAGATCCATCAGTTTGGATTAACTGGGATGGTTTCCACTACACTGAGGCCGCTAACAAATATGTTTTTGATCAAATAGTTGGTGGTTCATTTTCTGATCCACCCATTCCAGTCAAATTGGCCTGCCATAGGCATTAATTTAAGCAGGGTTACCATATTTGCATGTGAGGTTTCTATTAATCTCATATTTTGAAAGCCTCGTTAGAAATAAATAAAAAATAAATGCTAAAGGTATTTTAAATTCTTCACAATATAATATGACAATAACTGCAATTGATGATGAACTTTAATAACATAATTAATGAATATTTGAATTATTTTTTTGTGATTAGTAACATGGTACTTTGTAAGCCTATAGCAAAATAACTTGTAAAAGAATCTGCCAATGACCACCTTGCTAAGACGTGCAACTTCGTTAGCATTCTTGTACACCCAATTAAACTCCAGCAGCTCAAATCTTGCATATAGCAATCTGACCTCATTGAAAAATTAGCAATTCTCCAATGCACTAATTTGGATTTGTTGGTCATTGCCTCGACACAATTTTTGGAATCATCCTCAATTACCAGGTTCTTAAGCTGCATTTGACTGGCTAATTCCACAGCACACATAGAAAGCTTTGGCTTTCGCTTGGACAGGGACTTTACTTTAGTATTCACTGTTTTTGAGCAAGGCTAATACCAATTTCCCTCTCTATCTCTAGCTATCCCACCACAAGACTTGGTCCAAGGGCACATATAGGAGCTAGGCATCATACGTGACTTTCTTATCAAGTTAATGTAACATGACACAAAATGACCATGACAATATATAAGAGGTCTTCAAATTATAAAAATATATATATAATAATAATAATAATAATTTAAAAAAAAAAAAAAAAAAAAAAAAAACTCGTTCATGAGCCCCAGATGTCTCAGGCATACACTACACACACTACACATTAAGGCAAGGTTGTCATTGGGAACAATGTTCTATCCTAGAATGTGGTAGGAAGATAAGAAAAGCGAAGATAAAAACATTAATGAAAGTCTATATATATTGACACAATACAGTTCATACATATAAGAAAATACCTAAACCTGCTACAGAATGTTTTGTGGGCAACGACTATGATACAGTCAAAGACACAATTACGAAGTGGGTATTATCCCCTAACTCATGAATCAAACTTCTAAGTTTCTCAATGACTTCGTGCTCTCTCAAGAATGGCATGCACCCACTATTATATTATTCTCATATGAAATATTTTCAATTTCATTCATATGTGAATCTTCTAAACTAAAATTCACTCTCCTGAATAAGACAAATAAATAGTTTATTTCCAGTATCCTGCTAGGACCTCTTTTGGGAGATGCTTCATTGGAAAAGCATCTCTACCCAAAATAGGTAGTAAATCGGCTGGGACCATTTGATTCATGCTAGAGGAATTGGTAGAAAGAGACCCAAGGTTTTACCATTCAAAGGAGAGAGAGAGGTACACAGTAGAATGAGATAGGTGAGAGTTTGTCATGGGATAGGTAGTGGAAGAGAGAGAAAATGTTGCACATGCTCAGAGGTAGCGAAGGTTAAACTCATAAGGCTAGAAGGGCAATGGGCACTTCTGAAGAGCGTTTGCAGCAGAGAAAAATAGTTGGTGAGTAACGAGGGTAAAAGAGAGAAATCACACAAGCATAATTTGGTATATAAATAGGAACAGTGCCCATAAAAGGAACAAGGATAGTGACTTAGGCAATCTAAACAAAGAATTGAAAGAGAAAGAAGAGAGAAAAGGGAAAGAGTGAAGTGAGACTTAGAAAAAATAGAAGAGTGACTATGGCAAAAACACCAAAATAGGCAAATTTTTTCCATCCCTCGTTTAGTAAATCCACTCTTTGTAATCTAATTGGACAAAAAGTAGCTATCCTAACCCATCTTCCAAAGTGCATAATTTTATGACCTAATAGGGCAATAAAATTATATAAGTTGGAGTTTGGGCTCTCTTTAGCTCACTTTCTGCGAAGACTCCTTTTCATATTATGATTTTGCTACTCTAACCATGCTTAACCGCTGACAAATTATTTAGACCGACTTTTCTGCTATAACATATATATATATATATATATATACATATTGTTTTGTTATCTTTTTGGGGTGTCTTGTCTTGTGCACAGACTGGCTTTGAGCATATTCCACGGAGATAACGAGTTAGGCCCAACTCTCCTACTCACTACAAAAAGCCTTAGCCTAAAAGCATAGAAGGCCCCTACAAATGTCTTGTGAATACCAACATGTCCAATGATTCCTAAGTAAATATTTCTCATGAAGGGATCCCTGTTCCTTTTGTATTTTACGAATAAGTAATGACAAATACATTGTAAATGATATTACATAAATCTTACGAAATTAATATTTTATCAATTATAAGAAGGAAAAAAAATGTTATACACAAAAATTAATCCATACATTTATTTGTTATAGTGTCTAACTCTATGAAACTTTCCTTTATGAAAAATAATAAAGGTTGGAGTTTTATGCAGGGAAATGTTATATCCACAATATTTTCACAATAAATTTTAAGTGGCAGGTTATTATTGGCTATTAATGGTGGAAAAAAAAAAGTAAATTTAAGTGGTGGGTTCAAATTAGAACCAATAACAACTTACTATCTAAGATTTGTTGTGAAATTATTATGAAAATATTGAAAACGTAACACTTCTCTTTTATGCATTTATGAGAATTGAGTAATTTTAACACCACTCCATTTTTCAAACTATCCAATATGGCAAACTATAAACTCACCACATTCTACCCACTACTCATAAATTTAGGTTAAAATGCAAAATTCACCACCAAAATTCATATTAGTAATTTAATTTTGCTTCAGTTCATTTCAACCATCTAAGTTTCAAGTTTATTCAATTAAGACTTTTTTATCAACTTTAGCTAAATGTTGCAATTAATTGTACAAATTTTTTATTTTTTTTTTCAAAACTTTTAAATTAAAAAAAAAAAAATCCAATTAATGGTTAAAAATATTTTTTAGAATAAGTGAGCAAAGTTTAGGGTAGTGAATTTTCCGCTTCCTTTGAGGCTTGGGTTATACAGGAGGAACCACCATTAGACGCATGACGCGAAAGAAACGTATAAAAATAAAAATACTCCAGACCGAACTAGCTAGCTAGCCTTAATGCCTTAGCCGTCGACACACTCTGAAAAGTCACACACCCCACCACCTGTTCGACGAAATTCCCCAACGAAATGGAGTCAAGCATTCTTGAATCGATCGGCGTCGAGATCATCGGAGTGATGTCCCCAGTCTCAATCTGCATGTTTTTGGTAGTCCTCTTGGTCTATTCCCTCTCTCCTTCCAACCCCTTTTCTTCTCCCTCCGTTCCCATTCGCACAGCAGCCAATCTCGTCTACCTCGAGACCCCATCTGACTCCGCTACCCAAAAGCTCGAAGGATCTCTCTTGAACGCCTTGGTCTTCGTCATCCTCATCGCCGTCGTCACTTTCCTCTTGGTCGTCCTCTACTACTATAACTTCACCAATTTCTTGAAAAACTACATGCGCTTCTCTGCTTTCTTTGTTTTGGCCACTATGGGTGGCTCGATATTCCTCTCGATCATTCAACATTTCTCGATACCGGTTGATTCCATCACTTGTTTCTTGCTGCTTTTCAACTTTACGGTTGTGGGTGTGTTGTCAGTTTTCTCAGGTGGGATACCCATAATCTTGAGACAAGCGTATATGGTTTCTTTGGGGATAATTGTTGCCACTTGGTTTACGAAATTGCCTGAATGGACTACCTGGGCTTTGTTGGTAGCATTGGCTGTGTATGATTTGGTGGCAGTGTTGGCCCCCGGTGGACCTTTGAAGCTTTTGGTCGAATTGGCTTCAAGTCGGGATGATGAATTGCCGGCGTTGGTTTACGAGGCTAGACCGGTCGTGTCGAGGAGTCGGGGGTCGAATTTGGGGCTTTTGGTTGGTGGGGTTTCGGACTCTGGTTCGGTTGAGCTGCAGGCGGTTAACGAGAGCGAAAACCACCGGCCGACTACTAATGAAGGGGAGAGTTTCCCATTGGTGAGTCATTCACGGGAACGGCATTCGTTTAGCAGTGAATCCTCGGAACATTCGACTGTAGTTGTGTCTTGTGATCGAGTGCAGAATCGGGAGCCTGAGATTGTTGTTGATGAGGAGATGTCTCCCCTTGTTGAGATGATGGGATTAGGGAATGAGAGAGAGCAGCAGACGAGGAGGGATAATGTGGAAGTGCGTGGTGGTGGTGGTGGTAGTGATAGAGGTATTAAACTTGGCCTTGGAGACTTTGTTTTCTATAGTGTTCTTGTAGGCAGAGCTGCAATGTATGATCTTATGACAGTGTATGCTTGTTACCTTGCAATTATTTCGGGACTTGGCTGCACTCTTATTTTGTTATCAGTGTGCCATCGAGCTCTGCCTGCCTTGCCTATTTCGATTGCATTGGGTGTTGTTTTTTACTTCCTGACTCGGTTATTAATGGAGCCTTTCGTGGTCGGGACAGCAACAAATTTGATGATGTTTTGATTGTCCATTTTCGAGAGACCAATTAAATGTTAAAGAAACACTGATATGTCTTGGTACGCTTGAGATTTGAATTCAAGGTGAAAGGTATTACCCTCTAATTTTTCACTCCTTTGTGATTAGAAATAGTGAAGCAACTTTTTAGACCATTTGGTGATGAATTGAAATGTAAGTTGATTGGCCTCAAGGGTCTTACTTCTATAAAATCTATAACATTTTGTCATACTGCAATGTTTGGCGGATGTCTTTCTTATTAAATTTTTGTGGTAACTGAGATATGTAGGAAGTGAAGCATAGAGAACTGATATATGTATTTTTCGTGTATTCTAAATGACCATCTCACATTAGAAAAGGAAGGAGTGGTGTCTAAAATACTTCCTCCATCGCCTATGTAGGGTAGGATATCTACATGCATAAATGGCACCATGAAGTTAGGCTACAGATAACATTATACTCATATATTTGGGGATGGGGAAGATTCAATGAGCAGTGAGCACATCAGGAACTCTATACTCCAGTTTCTATGATTCAAAAGCCTATTTTCCTCTTGTAAATAACTGTTGAGATTTTATTTCTTGTAGTGACAAAAATTAAACAAAATATGATCTAATAGAAAGATAGCAGGAGTGCCAGACATAAATAATTAAATATATCAAAGTATGGAAGATGCATCGCTAACTATCACAGGTTCTAATGAAACTCTTATGCAGAATGTACCTGGACCTCTCACTTCTGAGTAAATCTACATTGTAACAGTATCTTCCAGTTAGTAATTGGTTATGTGTGTAAATGTGCTTTACAATTCTTCAATTCTATTGAACGCTACATTTAATTTTGTTAACCCATGGGGAGCTCATGACCTTATTTGATAAATCACATATTCATGTTTTAGAGCCCTATCCATTTTCAAGTAGAGCAGATAAAGATTAGTCATTTGGTAGTTTTCACATATATTGCTATCCTTTTTGTAGTGTTCAGATATTGATGTTATGACCTTCATATGTACCTTTGCAGATCCATGCATATAGAGATCCAGTAATTCCTGTTTGTTTTAGATTAAATAAACTAAATATATTTACAAATTATAAGCACTAATAGATACTTATATTCTCATATTACCCTAAGAAAGAATTTCTAGGATTGGTATTGGTATATGTGCACTAGTCTAGTGTTTACTCTTTAAATTTTTATGTGTAGCTAATCGTTGGTGTTGATTATTATCTGTTATCAATGACTATGAGTACTCAATTGGGTACGACTTTAACCATGATCCAAGAAGAAAAAAATCTACTTATTTATGTAAACATTTTTCCAGAGTTTTAAAGTGTTGTAATGGTCATCACTTGGTGCATGACTTTGAATAACATAACATTTATGCTGGATTTGCATCTTGCAAACTGCTATTGAAAAAGAAAAAGGAAAGGAAGAATAAACTGCTGCTTGCCAAGTTTCACAAGTGGCATCTCTCCTGTATATAATTGGTCTTAACTAGAATTTGGCATCCTCCTTGTGGTTGACATCATTGCCAGAGTTGGATTAAATGTAAAAATAATCTCATACCATGATGGATCAAATGTGTGATCCATTGAGTTAATCTCAAAATTAATTGGGCTAAGGCTTTAGATTGAAGTTCTATTTCTGGTTAAATTATTTTCTCTGCTATTACCATATACTTATTTGAGTGCTAACTGTCATTTCTTAAACTCCTATCCATTAAAAGTCTCAAAACATAATTAAAGTTTGCTCATAAATTTTATAAATTTGTCAATAGTTGTCATGCATAAAAAATGATATCGCATATATTAGGGCATTTTATAATGGATGTTTTATTTGATGATGATACTAAGATTAAAAAATAAAAATAAAAAATAAGAGAAAGAAAATAATGATAAAACAAATTAGCACTATTATCTTGTCATTACCAAGCTATAATCATCCAATACAAAATTACCAAGATTGTATTATAATGGCTGAAACAATTTTTTTCTAGCAAAAGAAAAAAAAAATCACATGCACAAAAAACAAAACAGAACAGAACTTTACAAAAGGAGGGAGAGAGGAGAAACCAGCAACAAGTAGATTTTATAGTACAGGTGTGGATGAGCTCTAGCTCAAATGGAAATCATTCCATCCATGGGATATTGGGTTTACCAATTGGGACCAATATATATATATATATAAAATTGTATAATTTACCAATCGAAAAAAATATTCAGCAGCAATTTGTTTGGCGATGCAGGCATGTAAAACTAGGATAAAGTATATCATGTTTCGGTAATACCAACTCAGCATCTGTTTTGGTATTTCTTACCCAATAAATGAGTGACACTTGTTTCAAAAAACCACATCAGACTACTCTAATAAATTAATTACAACCTTCTATACTATCGGAAAATAAATTAATCATTTATTGGAGTAGTCTGATGTGGTTTTTTGAAACGGATGTCACTCATTTATTGGATAGGAAATACCAAAACAGATTCTGAGTTGGTATTACCAAAACATAGTATACTTTCTCCAAAACTAGAGGTGGGATCACGATGGTGTACGAGCTCACACATTGTTTTCCTGCATTGTCTTTTCTCATATCATCCGTTAAAATTAATTTATTGATACTTCGGGTCTATTTGGAATCCGTTTATTTTGCTGAAATTAAAATTTTTTTACTAAAAAGTACTATAAATAAATGTAAAAATTAGTTGAAATAGTACCGTTGGACCCATGAATATTATCAAAAAGTGTAGTAAGACTCATGAATAATAGCAAAAATAAGCTAAATAGTAAAAAAAGTTGGCAAATTTCATCCATGCCAAACACACACTTCATTTCATTTTGAAATAATTTTGCCAGTATTCAATTATTTTTAGGAACAATGCTTTTATCAACATTGTTGGTCTCTAAAGTTTACTTATTGAGCACTTTATTGGTCCTTGAAGTTTTAGATGAGCATATTGGTTAACTTCTGTTAATTTCATCACCCATATGACTTTTTTTTTTAATGACATGGCAAGGTTTCTCTAAGTCCAAACCTGCAGCAATATATCAATCTAATTACACCCTCTGAGAAGTATATCAATCTAATTAAGAAAATAGTGGGTTCCAGTTAGTTCAACTGGTAAAGTTCTTGATGGTTGAATAAGAAATCTGAGATTCAATCCTCGCCTATACCAAAAACTGATTGATGTGTTGGTCTGATGATAAAGAGCTGTCACCAAGAATGGACGTTAGAGGTTGAAACTCTTTTAAAAAAAATCTAACTAAAAAAAGAAAATTATTCCATCCAGCTCTTCCTTTGCTTTCTATGTAATGAAACAAAAGTTTCGAACTTTCACAAACAACCCTTTTCATATTGAGGAAAAAGAAAAACGTTAGATCTGTGATGCTTTGGTAACCAAAAATAAGTAAAATAATTGTTCAATCTTATTATTAACCAAAAATATTAAATTTTGTTTGTTCAGGATAAGATCCTAATTATTAACATAAACTAGTTTTTCTTTTTCTTTTTTTTAAAAATTATTATTATTATTTTATTCTGTACAAGTGTCATTTGATGTGTTACAAAAATAATTTTTTTTATTTTAATTGTTAGCGACATTAGCATTCTCATCAATCACTTAATGCAATGACAATTTTGATCAAATACCAAAAGGTTATGACCAAATTGACACATTTAAAAGTTCAAGGATTAAATTGACGTGCAACCCAAAAATTATGGACCAAATATGTAATTTACTCAAAAAAATTTCATTAAGTTATTCTCTTTTAAGATACATTAAATTCTATTCCATCAAAGTTGTCTTTACTAGAATAAAATATGATTTATTACTTTGTGGTTTTTAAATTTCACTCTCATGATATGTTTTTTTATTTTATTGAATCTCAATGAAGTTTTCATTATAACAATAAAATTCCAAAACTAGTTTCCAAGAATTTTGCTATAATAACATTGAGTGATGACTTGAATTGATATAGTAATTACTACAAACTGGTTAGATTTTGAGAAGTTAGGGACTCCATATCTATGTAACTAACATATTGTTCTATATAAAGCAAATATTTAGTGGGTTTCAGTTAGTTCAACTGGTAAAATTTTTTATGGTTGAGTAAGAAATCTGAGATTCAATGCCTGCCTACATCAAAAACCGATTGTTATAAGTTGAAACTCTATTACACAACAAAAAAAAAAAAAAAAAAAAAAAAAAAAAAATTTTCTAATTTAGCCTTGATTTACATATCTCTCTCTAATTGTGTGAATGTTATAAATAAGATCAAGAAAAACAGCTTCGGAAATCAGGTCAAGAATTTGTTATAGGGGAAAAGAAAGATCCTCAAAGAGAATGATGTCTTAAAATATTGAGGGGCGTTTAAGCGATTGAGGTTGGTAGAGACTACAGAGTGATATCTAAACATGTAATTCAAGAAGATAAATGTTTTACAAAAATAATGAAAGTAGTGTGGTTTTTTTGCGAATACTTTATTTAAGGACCTAGTCTGAACTTTTAGCCCAACAAATGTATGGACTTAAGCCCAAAAAATCTAAAGCAATCAATTTGTAGAGAATGTGTTGGAAAACTGCGCTTTAGTGAATTAAGTAACCGACCAATAGATTTTGATGACATGAAAAGAAAGATAATAGATGTTCACTAAAGAAAAAAGTCCTTGGCCAAGTCTGAGAAGATTGATTCTTAAATATTATTCTCAAAACTTTACTACAAGTCTAGTTCTAGATTGCTACAGTGTTTCTTCCATTTTTTTTCTTTTTCCTTCTCCACCTTTTAGAAGGAAGGTCTCTCACATTATATAGCCCCCTTTAGGCCATCTTGATCCCACACTTGTTGATCATCTGAGTCCTTACTTGAGTACTTATCTCATTAGACACCCATTTTGGCTTTCTGTGAGTTGCGATTGCCAAGGCAATACTGTTTAGGGGTCTTCTCCACATAAATGCAACCAGAAAAGTAGCTGCAGTGCATTCAATGCAGTGGTAGTAGCTTTCCCTTTGATATTTTTTAGGGTTTCCTTCTCTCTTACACATTTCTGGGGTACGTCCTTGTCACTAAGGTTTCTTAGAAGGTTGCCTTGATCATTAGGATCTGTGTTTGACCTACTCTTAGCCGGTCCGAGGAGACACTCCTCCTCGAACCACCTTCCCATCCATGCTCTATTCGTAAAGTCTAAATCAAACCATTTTGTACTGCTTGCTTGTCTTCGGATTACTTACCTCCTCGGACAGGACCCAAGGCCCAGTATGTGATTTGGACCCCTAACCCCACACTTTATATAACAAAAATAATGCCAACAGTTTTTTTTTTTTTTTCATTTTTAATCTTCTTATCTCAATTCTACTTTAGGTTGATGAATTTTTGTGTTGAACTCTGTTTTGGATTGATGCATTGTATTTTAATTTGTTAGCTTTTTTCTTTTATTTTCTTTGATTATTATATGTTACCTTACCGCATTATATAGTATATAATAATCTAACGTTATTCTATTATGTAGTATGACTTTGATAATTTTGTATTTATAACCATGCATTTTTCTTTTGAGTATTCTCCAACTCATCTTCTTTTATATAAATGTTCTATTTTTCTAACACTCTCTCCCAAAAAAAGTGATTGCTCTCTCTCTCTCTCTCTCTCTCTCTCTATTATTTATTCTTTCTTGCAACTCTACTTTAAATTAATAAATTTTTTATGTTTTAGTACCTCTACTTTGGGTTGATACATTTTGGTGGTGTGTTTTTTGAGTTCCCAAATCACATATACTCTATTTCTATCTTGTATTTTTGGTTTGAATTAATTCTTAAAAAATTTGGAACCAAGAATTTGAGTTTATATCAAAATACAATCTATTAGACTACTCATGTGAGGTACACGTGAATCTAAATAATTCTCAAAATTTACAGGAGAGAAAAACCTTTAGGAGAGATAGGATCGAATGATTGCAGCGGAAGGGAGGAATATTGTTGATGATCTCGGCAAGTTGTTTAGACAGTATGCAACAAAAATATACCCACTTAATCACAAACCTAGGCAACAAGACTCGTAAACATAACACTTACATGCACCTAAATCAACATATATCAACCCCAAAATTGTTAGTACAACACAATAACCACAACACATCCACTATATCTATCAACCCAAAGAGATACACATAAACATTCAAAAAGACCTTCACACACAAGCGCTTCCAAACATTGCATGAGCTACCATAATCTTAACATTCATCTCCGATTCACGAGTTCTTTCACTTCCACCTTACAGATCATGCATCCATGCCAACCAAATAATCGATTTGGGCACTTTAAGGAGAGGAAGAGAGTTTGGGTTTGTGAGAGGAAACCAAGAGAGAGTGCAAGATTTAGAGAGAGAAAACGAATCAAGAATCTCTTTCTCAAATTTGAATAGGTTTTTCTCTCCTCTCCCTTGCTGCAACAACCTAGTCCCTTTGCCATTGTTCGATCAACATCCCTCCTCGCTGCTGCTATTCGATCCTTTCTCTCCTATAGGTTTCTCCTCATAAATTTGAGAATTATTTAAATTCACATGTATCTCACGTGAGTATTTTGTTAGTGTTTTAATGGAAAGCTAACTTGAGTACCAATTTGGCATGTGTGAAGTTTAGGAAGTAAATTGGCTAAAATGAAAGTTCAAGGGTTGTAATAACCACTATTCTAAAGTTTAAGAGGTGTCAAGACATTTATAGCATTTTTTTAAATGGTCCATTAAAAAAAGGGTAAATTACATATTTTGTTAGGCAAAATGTATAAATACCATTAATTTTAAAATTATGTAGCAAAATACCCATATTTCCAAACTATTTAGCAAAATGCCATTGTTTTGGAACTCGATTTTAACAAAATTGAATTTTGCGTAAAATTCGATATCCTCAAAATCAAGTTTTATGTGTATTTTTAAGTAGAACTTGACATTAGTAACGTCAAGTTTCACTTAAATTTTCAAAAAAAAAAAAATTTAAGTGACAAAATATGTATAAAACTCAACATTGTTAATGTTGAGTTCCAAAAACAGGGTTATTTTGCTAAATAGTTTGGAAAGAAAGATATTTTGCTACATAGTTTTAAAATTAAGGGTATTTATCCATTTTGCCCTATTTGGCCCCTAACCTTTAGGCTGCTTGTCAATTTAGTCTTTAACCTTTCAAATGTGTCAATTTAGTTCCTAATTTTTTAGCATTGTGTCGAAATGATCCTTACTGTTAAGTGATAGACGGAAAATACTGACATGATTAACGACTAAATTAAAATATTATTTTTTACCACATGGACTTCCATGTAAGCTGCCACATGGTAGTTATAAAAAAAAATCAACATTTTCTAATTCACTTCCACATAAGGCATTTGCATAAATTATTTTGCATTAAAAGTATGTTTTGGAAATTCGTTTTCAAGGTTAATTGAAATTATGTTTTGAAAATACTATTTCTTAGTGGACACTTGCCAATTAGCTCGTACCACATCACTACAAATTTGAGGTGAAATCTTGTTTTCAATACTTAAAATTGTGTTTTCACTTAGAGGCTATTCTCCAATCTTTTTTCTTGGGTAAATTTCATTAACATAGGTTTGGGCTAATACCAACTAGTTCCAAGATATTTCAAAACAGACTAATTTGGTTCCTTAAGCCAACTTGGGGTATGTTTGGTAATTGTTTTTCCCTCTATTTTCTATTTTCAAAAATAATTTTCTATTTTTGAGATTAAAAAACTTGTTTGGCAATCTAAAATGGACAGAAAACAAAAAAATGTTCTCAAAACTCAATTTGTGAAGAAAACTGAAAAACATCTAAAAGACTGATTTTAATTTCGAGTTTTCAAATATCAATGAAAACACGCATTTGATCTAATGAATCTATCTCATTTAATGAGTTAGCATTAGAGTTCAAATCCTAGTAACAACATATTTTAATATTTTTTATTTTTTTAATTTCAACTAACCAAACATGTTTTTTATTTTAAAAATATAAGAATTTTTTTTTTTATATTCCAAAAAAAAAAAGTTTTTGAAAATAGAAAACAAAAACTGTTACCAAATATAACTTTAGTCTCTAAACATTGTTAGGCCTAGTCGGGTTTAAGGACCAAATTTGTTAGTTTTTTTTTTTTTTTTTACAATCAAATTGGTTTAGTTTTAAATGTCTTGAATGTAGTTAGCATTAGCTCACATCTTAAAAAAATATCAATGTTTATAAAAAAAAAAAAAAAAAAGGAATATTAATGGAATTTACCATTTTTATTTTACCACAACCTTATTTTTATAATTATCAATATCATTTACCTTAAAAAAAAGAAAAAGAAAAAAAAACCAACAAGAAAGTCTATTGCGGCGTGTAGAAACAAAATTGCTCCTATAATCTCTCTCAGTCTCTCCTTGGCCCTTGCTATCTGTCTTGGGAATTCACAAAAATGTCAATCTCAAACTCGTTCCTACCAGATGAACTGTGGAGACGAATCCTAGAAATCGGTATCAAAACCAGCGGTTTTAGGTACAAGGACCTCTGCTCCATCTCCATTTCTTGTAGACGCCTCCACCGACTCTCCAATGAAAACTCGCTCTGGTCTCACCTTCTCTCCTCTGACTTTCCGTCCTCTTCATCATCATCATCATCATCGACGACCAAGTCTAGCACCAAAATCCTTTACAGAGAAAGGTATTTTGTTAACGAAACGGGGTCGTCTTGTGTGTATTTGTATTTGTATTTGACTTGATAGTGTTTTTTGTTTTTTTAAAGGTTTGAGAGAGATAGAGAGAAGAAGTTAGCGGTGAATAGGAGGATTGTGCTTAGAAAGGAGAGTCAAATTGTGGAGCATTCTAGAAAGATTCGAGAGATCGAGACTCGGTTGGCAGATGAGAACCATAAATTGAAGACAACTGTTTCTGAATTATCACATTTACGACTCCTCAGGTAATCAACTTCTTCAACCTAGTCCTTGCAATTTCTTTATTCAATCATGAAATACGCTAATGCTATGCCTATGGATTTCAAGTTTTTTTATTTTTATTGCATCCTAAGCCTAAAATAATTCAAGACTATTCTAGATTACAAGGTTTACTATGTGAGTGATTGCTACAAGAATTAAATGTTTGGGTTTATTATACAATCTATATCCGTATTATACATTCCATTATCAGTTGTATTATGCCCCCAAAAAGTACTTTACAATGTTTCACTGTACACATAACTCATCAGGGTGCAAACTAGTAGTAGTAGTAGTAGTAGTAGTAGTAGTTGTAGGCTTGGGACTTGGGAGTCATCCCCACTGCCACTACCACTACCACTAGGAGGAGTTCCATTACGGGTCCGTTTGGGAACAATTTAGTTAGTTGAAACTAAAAACTTTTTACTGAAAGTAGCGTAGAAAAAGGTAAAAGCCAGTTGAATTAGTACAGTGGAACCTATGAATAATACCAAAAAGTGAGACTCATGAATAGTAGCAAAAATAAGCTAAATAGTAAAATAAATTGACTTTAAACACTAATCTCAAATGCAACCTACATGGTTCTAGCGGGTGGGTTGTGTATCTGTCGCTTACTTCTCAGGGGTGGATCCAAAGGGCCCTACCTTGGTGAGGTTATACGCAATTAAAAAATAATAATAATAATTGTTTCACCATAGACATGGGTGTAAAGTAGTTGTACTTATCAAAAAAAAAAAAAAAAAAACAAGAAAATAAGTTTAAAGCAGTAGTACGTGCTCTTCTTAATGTTTGAGTATATATATATATATATATTTTTTTTTTTTTTTGGGGGAAAAATACACAAAACTTCTTGTGGTTCTCTCGTTAAACACACCCCCTTAAGGTGTTGACTGTAACACTAGACCTGTTTTATGTTTAAAGTGTAAATTGTTAATTGTGTAGCACTTAGAACTGTTTTATGTGATAATAAAGTAAGCTGCAACCTTAAATATGGGCACATGTTCTTACATGTCATTATAAGCAGCTCATGTTGTTTATTATCATGGATGTTTAATGACTTGCACATAAAAGAATATTGCTAGTACTAGGTTAAGTGTTACACTCAAAACTTCATAGGGGTTTCGTGTTTTATAGAAAACCACGTGAGGGTTTTTGTGTATTTTTTTTTCCTTTTTAATTATGTGGAAAAAGGTAAAGAAACATAATTTAATAGAGTATTAAATTCAAGTTTACTTGTGCCTTTAGGGCATTTGTCAACAAAATTGAAGGAGTATTGGGTAAATGAGAAAACAAAGAAATATAGAGGAAAAAAGGGTATTGGAGTTTTTATCTCTTCATTTTAATTTGCATTTATGTTATTATGTATAATTTCAATAATCTTGCTTTTAAAGTGAAAAAGAAAACATAGCTGGAATTTTTAT
The DNA here is from genome assembly GCF_001633185.2 of Quercus lobata. NCBI lineage: Eukaryota > Viridiplantae > Streptophyta > Magnoliopsida > Fagales > Fagaceae > Quercus > Quercus lobata. The sequence continues at coordinate 16,534,224 of NC_044910.1, forward strand.
AAGGTTTAATGGTCATAATGTTTCATCTCTAAGAGCTATTTGTATTAAAAAAATGGAACCTTTTTCATTTTTTTTCTTCAGTTCTAATATAATATGGTTTTGGACTTGTGGGTGATGTGATATTGGGATTGAAGACAAGCTTCGGTGGCTTTGAATGTGTGGCAGCCAGAGGTAATCCGAGGTAGACAAAAAGAAATAGTCGGGCAATGTGTTGTGCCTGTGGAATCTCGGATTCATGCCCTTGAGATGGAACTTAGGCTTTGCAAGCAACAGATTTTGGGGTTTGAAAAAGCTCATGTATATGTCTTTCTCTCACTAAGCAGTAGGTACTATCATGTTAGAGTTACATAGTTCATTGTTTGTGATGTTTTTTATATGTTTTATGGGCAGAAAGATGAAAAACAAAGGCTTGATACAGCAAAAGAAGAACTGGTTTCAATGAAGTATCACCCTCTACAAGATTATACCATGGAAATGAATGGTGGGGACAAAGAATGTAACATCAAGAGAAAGAAGTTGAAAAGATGCCACAAAGGTGAGGATTTAAATTCTGGTTCTTTATTGAAATAAAATATGCATATACATCTGATAATACATGACTAAGATGTCAGAATTTTAATCCATCACTTTTCTAGTTTATTTGTCATGTAGTTTTAAGTGCATCAACTTTTTTTTTTCCCGAGGTACTGATACATGTAGGGAAAGGTAGCTGGTTTCATAATTGCTTTTTCCGTGAATACTTTGTGAAGAATATGAATTGCTTATCATATATGCATGTTTTGTTTTTTTGTTTTACGTGATTATTTTAGGCTTTCATGGATTTTTTTGTTTTCCTAAAGTTAAATAATTTTATTAAAGAAATAGGTTGCAGTTTGAATTCACAACATTTGTACCAAACTACTCCTTAAGAATTACAATCTCAAGTTCAAATAGTCTAGGAAATCTGAAAAAGGAAAAGAAGGAATACTTCCGATGGCATCCATCCAAGCATAACTCATTCATCATAGATTGTTTGATAACCTGATTTGGATGTTTGACAGTCGACACCATCAAATGTTTTGCCATTATGCTCTTGCCAACTTACTCACATAACACAACCAAACCACCTTCCTTCCATATCTTAGTGCTTCTATGTGGATGGTCCCTTAGCAACATCAAAGCATCTAAATCACTATCTTTGGCATAACCCAAGAAACTCCAAATAATGCAAACACAAAAGACCAAATGCATCTTGCCATTGAACATTGAACAAAATTTTCAACTGATTTTCTGCCATTCTTACACATACAACACCAATCAGTGATCAAAATATTCCTTTTCCAATGATTCTGCACTGATAAAATCTTACCCGAGAACACGGTCCAAGTGAAGAAAGCAAACATGTGGTGTGTTACGGCCTTCTTTTGTGATTTTCTCTGTTGCTTTACCATTTGTATTGTATTGGTCCACAAGCTGCTCAATACGTTTCTTTTCACACTAATTGTAGCCATCCAAAATGGGTGCAGTATAATTTTGAAGTATGTATCCAACGCTCCTCCATAATTTGATGCCATTTCTAAAGCTATGGGTGTCGTGTTTTTGGGAACAAAGTACTCATTGCTTACCTATAGGTGAAATTTAAAATGGCACACCAGCCTGAATTTTGTAATGCGATGGACTCAACATTTGTGGAAAAGAGAAATGCAACACGGTATGAGTCTTACTAGCAGACCTTTGGGGTCCATTTGGTTGGGGTGAAAATAGGGAGGATAGAAAATTGAGGAGAGAAAAGGGTTTTTGGGGTTGTTTGGTTGGGGTGAAAAATTGGAGAGATTTTGGTGGGGCTGGGGCTCAAGTATTTTCTCCCTTGGCCCACCAAAATGCTCTCTCTCCAATTTGGAGAGGAAACTCTGCTGATTTTGCTGCCACCATTCCAGTTACTTCTCTGCCCCTTAGTTATAACATTGAATAGGTATCTCTCCTCTCTTTGATTTTTTTTTTCTTTGTTGGTTTGTTCTTTTACTGTTCTCTCTGTCCTTATTTTATTTTGTTGACGTTGTTTACTTTTTCCCCCTTGTTTTTTTTCTTTCTTTTTCTGCTTGTTCAGTGCTTTTTTTTTTTTCCTTTTTAAAAAAAAAAAATATAATACATTTAAAAAAAAGGGGGGAAAGAAATATAATAGCAAAGAGAATTTTCATTTTTCATGTCTTACTTCTGTTCTAAATATTTGTATTGGTTGTGTCAACCCTTCATAATTTTGATCCCTATCAATCCTTAAAGTAATATCCCCATGGCTCTAAAGGCTTGGCTACATTGAATTAGCCACAAACAAGGCCTAGCTACCTGGGATTAGCCATCAAATTTTGTATTTTTTAGTTTCTTTTCTGTTGTTGTGGGAGGTTCTATTTTCTTCTTCATTGAGTCAAAAACTTTTGAATTTTCAGTTGAAGAAGGAGGTACTTTTTATATATTATGTATTTATGAGAGAAGTAGGGAGTCTTTATGTTCAGTGTTCATGGGCAAAGAGAGTACAAAGCGTTTGCTAGCCATTTTTGAGGACCTCATGTCCAATGTATCTCCAGGACATTTCGCGGAGATAAAGTCTTAATTCTGCAATTGGGTTCCAATGCACATGGCTCTTTTCTAATGATCTCAGAACTTTTGCATGGTCATCGGAAAGGTTTCATTGTGGTGCCGGATGAAAATTGGGTGGTGGTTGGAGAGGATTTGGATTTAATCTGCAGAAGGCTATTGCTCCAGAGACACTTGCTGCCAAACTGCCCTCCCAGAATTTATATAGGATCAAACAGACTGTTTTGAGACTAGCGGAGATGTGCCGAAATAGTGATTCCAATACACTTATGTTGACAGCGGTGGAGGGGCGGTAGAGCAAAGGTGGTGGAGGTAATAAAGGAAAGAAATTAATTCCAAATTTCCAAAATCAAAAAAATTCATACTTGAGCGGTCAACACTATGATTTATGCGAGGGAAATTCTGGGATGGGGAAAAAATTTTGTCCGTTAGAAATGGTATTGTTTCTAAAAGAACTGAAGATGGCTTGGTATTAGATGTTTCTTTTAGGATGGAACATGGGTTGGATGGTAAGTGGGGGGTCAAGTGGTCTAATGTTCAGGAAATGGGCCTCTCTCAAGTAGGCCAGAATTTAAAAATGAAGCCCACTGTTGCAAATCTTTTAAGCATATAAAGAAACCAACTCCTAACCCTAAACCCATTTCTGTGTGGTGGCCTAAATCATCACAGCCCATTAATTCTTCTCACGTGACCCAACCCCAAACTCTTTCCCTTCACAAGTCTTCCCAACAAAAATCGTCCCACCCTTCTGTTTCGGCATGCACCAAGATAGGTCCTTTGATGCTTCCCAGCTCTGATGCTGCAGTTTATGAGCTGATCCAAACCCATTTAGAGCTGATTTGCACTGAGATGATTGCGGTGGCTAAATCTATTTGCTCCAATATGTCTGTAGAGACCTATAGTTTAAGGGTTGGAACCCACATCTGATTGTGAAGAAGGCTTGCAACATGACTTGCGACCTGTAAAGGGTTGGAACCTACATCTGATTATGATGAAGGCTTGCAACATGACTTGTGAACAATCCTTCAGGAGCATATTGGCAACATAATCAAGAAATGGGAGAATTCTGAGCAGTGTGTCCTTGAATTATGCGATGGGAGGAGGGTGGCAGTCCTGATTCAGATATCTTTGCCACCGAGTGATGCTGTAGATGATTTTGTCGAGCAGAATCAGTTGGCGGTGGTTCTGTTGATGACATCAGACTCTATAGTAGGGATAGGGCTTTGCTTGTTTCTCAATGAATTTGAAGTTGCTATTGCGTACTTGGAGGGCTGATATTGTTTGTTTGCAAGAGACAAAATTGGAGTGGATTACTAGAGGAATTGTTCATAGCATCCGGAGTTGTCCTTATATAGATTGGTTTTACTTGGGTTCTGAAGTTGCTTTTAGTGGTATTTTGCTTATGTGGGATCAAAGGGTTGTGGAAAAGGTGGAGGAAGCGGTGGGACATTTCTTAGTCTCTTGCAAATTTAAAAATGTTGGTGATCAGTTTGAGTGGGCTTTCACAGGTATTCACGGTCCAAATTTGAATAGGAGGCGTCATATAATGTTGAACAAACTGGTAGGACTTATCAGTTGGTGGAATTTGCCATGGTGTCTGGGAGATGACTTTAATGTAATCCGTTTTCCATTAGAGAGGTCAGGGGCTGTAAGTTATACTTCGTCTATGATTGATTTTTTTGACTTCATTTCTCTTCATGGGCTGATGGATATCCCTTTGGAAGGGGGCCTTTCCATCCCTCCAACCAAACACACATGAGTGAAAACTAAGAGCCCGTTTGGATAGGCTGTTCACAAAACCTTAACGCGCGTTTTAGAAAAAACGTGATTTGCCAAATCGTTTGGCTCCACAAAATCAGCACGTTTGCGTTTTCAAAATCCAGATTTTTCATGTTTACAAAACACTGCAAAGCTTTGCTTTTTCAGAGACTCAGATGGGCTAACCGCTATTTTTTTCTTCAGAAAATAAAAATAGCGCCAATGCGATAAGAAATACCAGCTTTATCCCTTCCCCCATGTATACCGTACCGGAACCTTGGCCGGTACAAGAACGCTAGTATTTCGTTCTGGTTTAAATACCGGCCGTACCGGAGTCATTCCGGCAATACCGGAGCGAATACCGAATTTTGGATACCGGATTTCTAAGAAATTGAAGGTCTTTGAAGAAGAATAAAAATCGAAGAAGCAGTTGAGGCTTTTGTGAATCTTTGAAAAAAAATTTCACCTGTCGTTGCAGATCAATCAAGTTGCTGCTTCTTCTCATTTCCTTGATGCTACCTCATGAACTTCTTCTCCTTCTTTTACTTCTAGCAAGTTCCTTCTCCCCCACTTTTTCTTTTTCTTTGTTTTATCCGGCTGTGAATCTCAATGAAAAATTTTAAAACTTGTGGTCAGTGATGGGAAGTGAGAAAGGCAAGTCTTCAAGTTCACTTTTTCCCCATCCCAATGGTCATGTCACTCACGTGGCTATAGATGGTGTATTTTTTTTATTCCCTTTAACTGTGTTATAGTAATACTCTTTTAACTCCAAAAATAAAAAAAATAGAAACAATAGTGTATATATATATATATATATATATACTAGTTATCAAAAATATATATATTATAATAAACTATATATTCATTACATTAGTTAAATAATATCAGATATTTGTCATTGCTGCTAAGAGATTTTGGGAAAAAAACTTTACCATTGTTGGTAGAAGTATAGATTCTTTGATGAGGTTGATAAAAAAAAAATGACAACCTTGAATACTCACTTTTTTGAAACTATATGGATGACTTAATAACAACCTAAAGGGAGCAGCATAATTAGTTAGGGACCTTTGCCTCATGAAGTGGAGATCACTACTGTTCCTCTTCCTTGGGGCCAAAACTTGTTTATCTTAAAAAAAATGGATGACTTAATGACAACATTATCTATCTTCACTTTCAAGTTTCAACTCTTTGTCAATGACTTTGATGAGCTCTACTTATTTCATGATCTTAAATTTACTTTAATACTTGTTTGATTCCCTTGAGTTATACCAATTAGCTCTGCTTATTTTTTTTTACTAATTATTTTAATATAATTATTTTCCTAATCATTTTAATATCTTCCTCTTGTCGGTTTTTTTTTTTTTTTTTTTTTTTTTTTTTTTTTTTTTCAATTTTAAATTATATAAATTTCTCTCCATGATTCCAACAACGACAACATCATTATTGTTATTATTATTAATGTAATTGTCAGGCTTAATTATATATTTTCAATAATAATTAAAAAAAACACTAATTAAAGGAAAAATGACAAAATAACCTTAACAAAATAGTTAAGTCCTTTTTTGGAATTTACACTCCAAATAGCCATTTTTAAAACAGCTTATCCAAACGCTTAATGTAGCTTTAAAAATAAAAAACGCATATTTTCACATTTTTACCAAACGCTTATCTGTGGTTTTTAAAATGATGTTTTCAAAACACACGTTTTAAAAACGCTCGTTTTTAAGACGCACCTTTATGAACAGCTTATCCAAACAGGCCCTAAATCTTTTCTATCCTCCCATTTTTCCAACTCCCCAACCAAACGAACCTTTCCTTAGGATGTGAAGATATTCTTGCTTAACAAATGGTTAATAAAGGAATGAAGGGTAATGGACAAGAAAAACACATGATTAACAACCAGTGGACTGATGAGTTATGTGTTTTTAGAAGGTAATTTGAAATGATCAGCTCCAGGACTGGGCACATCCAAAGTCAGGCAGCCATCTTTTATATTTAAGACATGTAGTAAAGGAGAAGATTCCAATAAGCAGTAAGCATAACAAGAAAGAAGGAAGAAATTATTCATAAAAACATAAAGGAAGTATATGAAATTTGACGTAAAATGGTGGTTTCCTTCCATGGTACAGTACTTGTAGGAGACCTGGAGGCGTATGTTTAGCTGTTTCCCACGCACACACACACACATATATATATGTTATATTCTGGGCTGGTATAGGGTTCAATAATTTGATTCATGTCAGATGAATTATGTTTTGGAGTGTTGATCAATTTTAGGCTGAAATCCTACAGTGATGTTTCTTTATTAGGACTTTAGTGTTGTTTCTTTACTTTTCGTGATACTGAGAAATTTATGGTCTCTAGTATTACGTTTATTTGGGGTACAGTGGGTCATGCCTAGGAGGGTAATTGATATGTCAGCTTGTTTGAAGGGCAGTTTGCTATACATCAGAATGGAGATATTTGGAATGCTATTTTGTGCCCATTCGGCATCCCATTTTGAAACTGCACTTTTTTCAATATACAACTATTTTAAATGTCACTTTTTTCTAGTTTAGCCTTTTCAAATTAAAAAAGTTGAATAAATAAGCTGGGCCAAACAGGCACTTTCTGCTTATTGTGATCTGGGCAAGAGAAGTATGTTCAAAGGAGTTGAATGCACCATGACGGATCTTAAGATGATCTTCTTATGTACCTTGTATGATTGGATGACATTAAGTGGTCATTCTTTCCATAATTTATTTGAGTTCCTAGATTCTTGTACTCTTAGTTGATATATGTTGCCTTTTGAGTACACAACCTGTGTACTTGGTTGTACCTTCTTTTGATAAAAATGTTACCTACCTATAAAAAGAGTGTTGATTTCTTGAAGTAATTCCTCTTCCTTGGTCTCTGTAGTTAACCCTTTGTTTGATGTCTTCCTCCTTTTTTTGAACTGTGGACCTCCCTGCGATCGTGTTCTTGTCTCTTGAGTTCTACACTGTTGCATAATTGAGCGAAGACAATCTAGTATTTGACTTTACTTTTATTCTCCACCCCCCCTCAACCCCCCCCCCCCCCCCCCCCCCCCCCCCAAAACACAAAAGTACAAACTCCAGAATTTTTTTGGCTGATTTGAATGATGTGATTTTATTTTGATCAAGTATTTCCGGGATCTATTTACGCTATAATAATGGGCATTATTTTTTTCCTTTTGATGTGACCCTAGTTGCCCATTAAAATCAGGCTCTCATAATGTTGACATCATGTTGAATTTGATGAATGAAAAATTGAATGATATTTTCTCTAGCTTGGTGGTGATTCAAACAGCTTTAGGTGGTGAAGCTTAGGGTTTAGCCCTGTTGCTTGTTTTGTTTTATTTGCTTATGCAAATTCTGTTATTGTTGCTACATAGATTTGGTATCAAAGCAAACCCCAATCTGGTTTTCCAACAAAATCCTAAACAGCCACTTCAATCTGAACACCCACATCCCATATCCCAACCTACAATCTTGTACTCAACAACAATGAAATACTCACCTAATGACATGATAGCCTAGTTAACTGGAATCTGTTGTAAGAATTATTCATCATTGTCACCAAAGCATCCATTGCTACCTCCCAGCAACTTGTGAAGCCCACTACCCCAAATCATACTGGAATTTGGACCCACCGTCAACCAACAACAAACCCACACCCACACATCAAAGCCAACCAATGAACCCAAGACCTAGAACCACATGTCAACCACCGTGAGCCCACCCCGTTGATATCCATACTGATCTAGCTACTAAGTTGTGAACTATGGTGTTTGTTTTGTTTGGAATTCAATGGGTTATAACAAAGAGTGTTATTGCTTTGCTAACTTCTTCACAAGGTCGGTTTGGTTGATATCAAAATATAATTATTTGGAGGCCATACCTCATTGTTTGATGTGGTGTATTTGGGAGGAACAAAATGCTAGAAGTCTTGATCTTAAGCTGTTATTTTTCAAATATTTGTTTGATTCGATGTTAGCATTGGGTTCTTTTTTCTTGTTTTCACTACCAGATTTAATTTATCTTTGTACCTTGAGGGGTTGATTTTATTGTATCCATAGCATACCCACTAGGTACTTAGGCTATTTTTACATCATTATTTCTTATACCCATAGTATGCCCCCTATGTACTTGGTCTATTTTACATCAATAAATTTTGTTATTTATCAAATAAATAAATAAACTTGTCCTCAAGCCCTACCAGTACTGATCTAACCCATATCCATAAACCTGGGGGGGGGGGGGGGGGTTACTTTTGCTACTTTGCCCTACTTACTTGATCGTTGTACTTTGTGTGTTGAATTTTAGTGTACCTATTGCATACACCCTGTGTACATTAGTGGCGCCCCTTTGCATTTAGTTAAGGGTCCAGTTAATGGGTACCCTTAGGGCATTTGTTAATGAACATTTTAGGAAAGTTTTAATACTACTTTCATGGGAAATATAAAAAGCTGTAAAAAAAGAAAGTAGTTTTTTTTCCCTATAAAAAGGTTGTAAAAATATTTTCTAAACCAATGCCCTTAGGGTATTTGTTAACTTTTCCTTTTAATTAATGAAATTTTACTTATCAGCCATACTAGATTAAGTCATACCTGAAACCTCATCAGACTCAGAAGCTAATCACCCAGACCAAAACCCATCCATTGACAATCTGTTTGGCGAATCTCCTGCTGACCATTGCCAATCTGGTGGAATAAAACAGTTGAATTGTGATGAAGTGACTGAGAATGGCCTGGAAGGTCCATTTAACCAACTGAATTTGGTGGCAGTTGGTCTTTATTGCATCCCTCTCTTGGATTCCTAGATCTGTCAATAATGATATCAAATTTCCTTAATAAAAAGGCCACAGATTGTGTTTGAGACTGTGTGCTGTGTCAACATGAATGTGCTTTTATTTCTTTTCTGCTAGGACCTCTTGCCCCATTATTTCCATGGGCTAACTGTCTTAGTCCACTGTGTTTTGACCAAGTACACCAGTTGCATTTTATTTTTTGAATTTATATTGATATCTGCATATAAGCCTTTTCATTATTTGTCACAAAAGTCAGAAATTATTTTTATTATTTTTAATGTTTTCATGCAATGTTTAATTGTTTATTTACTAAGTCTATTTGTGTTTGACCTTGGAGTAAGCAGTGTTGGTATATCTGAAATCTGAATTACTGAATATGGTCCAGACTGGTGTATTTTTTGCTTGTTACCTTTCTTTATGATCTTATCAAATTTGTCTTATTTCAGATAACACATGCATATGAGGTCTAACTCTTAGTAAATGTTACACCATCTAATATTTTTTATTGGTCAAGGATTCCATCGAACCCATCTCTGGATTTTATATTTCCCCCATAACAACCATGTTTGTCGAATCCTAAGATGATTGGATACCAAGAAATGTTTCATCTGCAAATTGTCCAAGGTTTATTTTATTTTATTTATTTTTATTTTTTAAATACACTAAATACATGACTTTATGAAATTGATAGTAGACTAGTAGTATATTATATCTCACTGATAAGCCTACAGAGAACGTGTAATCTAACCAAAGTAGTCAAATCCATACCATATTATCTAGTACGGCCAATATTTACTGTAAAACAGTACGTGAATTGGTACAAAAACACCTACTGAAACATACAATGATAAGATTAGAGAGAATGTGTGATCTAATTAATGTAGTCAATTCTGTAGTAGTCAATTCTGTACCGTATTGGCTGGTACAGCTGTTATTTACCAAACCAGTATCAGTATGTGAACCGGTACAGAAATACCTACTGAAACATATCACCCCAAGTACGGGGCTGTACCAGGTTGTCTCAGCAATTCTGAGTTATATTTTGGATTTCAGCCGGTAAATGTATAGCAGGCTCGAATTAAACATCTCTGTCATTTGTAAATTTCTGTTAAAGGGGAGGGCTTTTTTGTAACTCGCTCACTGAAACCGGTTAATACAAGAATTCACTTGCATATCCCTTTTTGTCGTCCTTCTTGGTTACTCTGCCAGTGCCAGCCACTTAATCTCATTCTTCTTCTGTTTGTGTACGTGTCTTATTACCTTTCAAGGGTTTTATATTAATGAAAAAAAGTACTATCAATCTGTGGGGTGGACAAACCAATAACTACACCGTTAACTTTGCAGCTTGCAACTAGAAACAAAAACTTTCAATCAGCTTTTCATTTTTTTTGGAACCCCTAATCACATGTGAAGTCTGTTTATTTTCAAATTTTTATTATCTTTTTTTACCCTTTTAGATGTATCATTTTTATTGGACTAATGAAAAAAAAAGGATGTATAATTTTTATTGGGTTTGAATTAATATGTTGGGTTAGTGATAAAGACATTGTTTGGGACATTGATTTAAAATTTTATACACTTAACAAATTATATGATTTTGACCAATATTTATTAATATAGTGCACATATATAGAGTAGTGAGCCTGACACAGTTAACTGATATTGAAATATCTCATCCCTTGACCAAAAAACGCCCTCTAGTATAGTATTGATAATGTTGGATCTAACGGAATAGCATTGACAACATTGGATCTAACGGAATAGCATTGACAACATTGGATCTAAGAGTGGAATTGACAAAATATTAATGTAATGTAGAACCTATTGGGTGGTGTAACTTTCGAGTCCAACTCATATAAATATTGTGGGTGATGTTGGTGCTTTGAGTGGTTTGATGCATAATCTAGCCTCAACAACACATACCAGATAGTGTTCAGCTTACTGAGGTCCATTAAGACACCTACAAGATATTAATATACTATTAAAGCAGTAAACTTGAAACGGTACATTGGTATTGACCGGTATCAAAATATTTTATTCTGTTGATCAAACTGAAATGAACTCCTGTACGGTATTGACAACAATGGATCTAAGGGTGGAATCGACCACATATTAATTTAATGTAGAACCTTATGGGTGTGTAACTTTGGAGTCCAACTCATATAGATTTTGTGGGTGATGTTGGTGCTTTGTGTGGTTTGATGCATAATTTGGCCGCAACACATACTAGACAGTGTTCAGTATACTGAGTTCCGTTGAGAGACCTAAAGAATCTTGTTCAGTTGGTTTCATTGTAGACTTTGTATTCAACTTGTGAAATAACTACATCTGTCTTTCTATGAACACAACCACAGCATTCTACAGACTAAACAGTTGAAAAAAGGGTTTAAAAATTGGTTGATATGTTCCTTTTCTCATTGCATTTTAAGCCTCGGGTAGTAGTACTGGCACCCAAATGATGACAAATAATTTATTTGAAAGAATTGGTTAATTGCACTGAATATTTATTCAGAATTTGAAACATCCAAATTTGTGCCAATCTTCTGCAAATGTGAGTCATGTCTTGATTGACTAATTTATTTCAACTAGTTGCAATGCGCAGAAAAACTTTGCATAAATGTATAATGTGTCATGTATAAGATTCAAAGCTGAAATTATTAAAACAAAACAAAAAATAGATGACCACACAATAAAGAAATATAAGAAAAAGATGGTGTTACTCTTAAAAGACTAATCCATGGTTTATATGGTTGATAGGTTCAGTTATTGCAAAAATTGAACCCAAAAATTTTGATATTAAAACTTTCAAAAAATTAAAAAAAAATCTGATTATTCAAAGCCTAGAAAAAAAAAAAAGTGGAAAATCAAAGAATTAGATATCAAAACTTTGAAAAGTTCCCCCCCCCCCAAAAAAAAAAATATAGAATTAGATGATTTAGAGCTTAGAAATTATTGAAACAAAACAAAAGAATATATGACTATACAACAAAGAAATATAAGAGATAACGTACTAGTTTTAGATGTTGCAAAAAATAAACAAAAAAATTCCGAAGTTAAAACTTTATAAAGAAATATAGAAATATAAGAAAAGGATTAAGATTGGTTAGCCATGGTGAAGATAGCAATAGCAATAGTGGAGCCACAATAACTGATGTTTTGTTCATTTTCTAGGTTGTTTAGAGACTTTTGCTTCGTGGAGGATTTGAAGTCTAAGAAAAAGAACTCTGCTATAACAGAAATTTTTTTCCTTCCAGAGCCAAAACTTATGTGGCTTGCAAAGTTAACGTGTCAAAATTTTAAAAGGTCAACAAAAAGTTCAAGGCTTTGGTTTTATATTATTTATTTCAATTGTTTTTATCCAGCTTTGGTTATTTGTATTCATTTTTAGTACCAAAACTGCAAATGTTATACTAATTGTGAGATTTAGGTGGGAAGCACATCTAATGTGTAAACCTACTTGTTTGTCCAGGTGATGGATGAAAGCCAAGGTAAAACATCATGGGTTAGTAGGTGTCCTGGATCAACTTGCCGATCCCTCCTCAGTAGTTGTTGTATAAACCATCCAGACTAGCCTTGCTGAGTGAGTTACTGCACAAGGCATTGATGAGCCTTGCAACAATGGGACAATGATTATTGGAAAGATTTCTGGAGCCAGAGTTCTTGATAATATTGTAAACTTTGTTGCAGCCATGGGTATGGCTTTTCAGTGTTGAGCTTTTGTATCATTATCAAGTTCTCTATGCTTATACAGAAGTACAATCTTCATTTATTTTGAATTTTCAAGTTTAGATTTCTGATTCATAGAGCAAAATAGTTATAAAAAAAAAATGAAGTATATTATCCTTTTAACATCTTGTTACGTTATTTTATATAAAAATTAGTCACGTCATTAACCAAAACGATTGCATTACATTATCTTTTGCCGTTCATTCATTGATATACATGGGACCTAAACATGTCCGCCCCAAAACCAGCTGAAGACTCAGATCATCATGTTGGTATGACAACCTTAACCCCAAAATAAATTCTCATGATATCCACCCAGGCCAAAATCACAAGCCAGCTGCTAATCCTGTTTTAATGAGAACATGCTCTCTGCTCTAATGGTCAAAACTGAACCAAATGAAGAAAATTTAGATGTCCATTTGGAAATATGAAGTAAAGTTGCCATGGAGGGTGCTGTTGTTACTGCAATCAATGTTCTGATGTACAGTAAATCTTTGATTACTCTGTCTTGGCTGGCAACTCAATTCTGCTGGAGGGCTGCAAGGTCAGTTGAAACTTGAAGGGGTACAAGCTTTTTCGGCAAGGATAGAGAAGGCCAGAAGAGGATAACTGGTTCTTGCAGTTTGTCGGCCGCAAGTAGAATTATGGCTGTGTATCTGACAATCAGGGAAGCTCTGGTGATGGGATGGGAGGAATTCAAAGCTCTTATACCCCTCCCCACAAGCAAAAAAAGTCTAGAATCACATAATTGTACTCACACTTTGACACAACTTAGACATGTGACAAATGGTGACTAGATTACTTTTCACTAAATATCAGTGGTGGACCTGTGTGCGAGTGATGTAATCAATCAAATATTGACAAATGTGTAAGTTGTGTTAAAGTGTAGCCTGTCCATAGAAGGAGAAAATACAAGGTATTTCAGATGCATGTATTCTCACACTCACATGAGAGTGGACCTCACATCCTTCCATAGAAGAACTATTTTCAGCAATAGGGAAGTATCCGAAGTTGTTAAATAATGAGATAACAAAAGCAATTTGGCAGTTGGAATCAGTCTCAGGCATTCAATAACTATGGAGGTGTATGTAATATAGTTGGGTGAGGCAAGTTAATTGACATGGGGACAGTGTCCTGGCTGAAGGCTTATATGAATATTATTATTAGCTGGTGCAAGCAGATGGGCTTTTGTTGTGTTTGTACTTTTTCGAGTTTGGTCAATTAAAGACCAACCTTCTGTTATAAATCATACGTTTTCTACGTATCTGCGACTGTGGGAAGCCTTAAATGTCTGGTAAAGAAAAATCTGTGGATTTTTTTTTTTTTTTTACTTGCTAATATTTCTCCCACATTCAAGGGTTTCAAACCCTGACGTCACCCACCCCTACACACTAAACGCCAACCACACCCCCACCACCCCCCCCCCCCCCCCCCTCGTCTTTCTCTTCCTTTCAAGTGGGTAACTAATTTAGCCCAAGTACCAATTCCTTAAGAGTTTTTTTTAGGTGAAACTGTGCTAAAGTTCTTAAAGTTTACTCTATAAGCGCAATTGATCTTTCAAGTTTCAAGTGAATGCTATTGGTCCCTCAAGTTTTAAATATGAGTAGAATTAGTCCTTATTTTAACTCTCATTAGTGATATTGATTATGTAGTTTTTTTTTTTTTTTTTGAGAGAGAGAGTTTCAATCTATGACATCCGCTCCTAATGTAGCTAATATAATAATAAATTAACATTTTTTTTAATGATGTGACATTATTTATTTTACACATAAGAAATCCATTAATACTAAAATACTTGACGTGGGTTCTAGTTAGCTCAATTAGTAAAGTCTCTGATGGTTGTATAAGAGATCTGTGATTCAATCCCCGCCTACACAAAAACCTGATTGGTGTCTTGGTCTTCCTCATCTCAAACCCAATCTTACTCACATAAACACCAGTAGAGACCCACAAAAAGTGGTTCCAATGGAAACAACAACTGAGCCTCAACCTCCTGTTGGGCTCAATAAGAGAAAGGCTAAAGGTAGAGACGAGTGATAAACCTCACAAGACCTTGCAGTTGAAAGTGCCAAGCTTAATCCTGAAAATACCATTTCTTATGCGCATGTATTTTTTGGGGTTTTGGCTTTTTCCAAACTCCATGGATTTCAGACTTTGATTTGATATTACCCGTTAATTACTAGGTCAAGTATTTTGGTATTAATGGGTTTTTTACATGTAGAGTAATTATTTATAAATTTTCATTAAAAAAAAAATTGTCAAGTCACTATTACGTTAGCCATGTAAACGCTACTAGCAACAATTAAGTGAATGACTAATACCACTCATTTTTAACACTTGAGGGACCAATATAGCTTATTTGAAACTTAAGAGATCAATTATGCTTATGTAGTAAATTTTAAAGACCAATAGTGTAGTTTTACCTTTTATTTTTTTATTTTTTATTTTTAAAATAAAGGTTATTCTTAGAATGTGATTCTTTTTGGGATTTTTTTTTTTTTTTTTTTTTTTTTTTTTTTTTTTTGTTTATAGCCTTGTTTTCCATTTTCATTTTCAAATTATCATTAGAAAAGTAACATTGGGCTTTGGTGGATTAGTCCCTCCTCGTTAATAAGAGAGGAAATCGAATGAATGGAAGTCATAAATTAGAAATAGAGCTGCACAAAAAATAGAGTGAATGGTCATTCATTGCACTGCTGTCCATGGTGAAGGTGCAAAAACTGCACCGCATCGCATACACATGCGCGCACACACACACACATATATATATAAAATAAAAGTTTTATTTTATATTTTAATATATATTTTATATATATGATATGAAACACTGCTTCTCATTAAGTAATTTTTTATTTATTTTTAAATTAGATGCAAAACAACATCAGTTGGTTAGGTTAAATACAAAATAAATAAAAAATCACATTTCATTTCTCAGTTTTTACCCTCACACTCTCTTTTTTCTACAGATACCCTCTCTCTCACTTGATTTCTCACCCTCTCATTAAACCCTAATTGGGCATTTTAGTTGGTAAGTTGTTATTAGTTCTAATTTGAACTTGACACTAAAATTGCTTTTTGCCCATCAGTAACAACTTCTCACTTAATTTTTTTTTTTTTTTGGGTGAAAATGTTGTGAATAATTGCATATTTATTGGGAATTTGTGATAGCATATATTGGACACATTTTATTTTGAAGATTTATCAGTCAACATGTTAGTAATATGGCAAGCCAATTATGTGGCGTTTGGTACGGAGTAATGTTTTAGGATTCCCATGTTTGGTTGCAAATCACGTTAGGGAATCAAATGCTAGGGGAATCTGAATTCCCCCCTTAAACCCCTTTTAGTAGGAATGTGGATTCCCTTTAAAATAGGTGGGAATCCAGATTCCCAAGCTTAAAGGAAATTGTATTTTTTATAAATTTACAATTTTAACCATTTTTCCTTATCATTTAAGCAATTAAGATAAAATATAAAATAAATCATCAATATCTTTTCCCTTGTCTTTATCTTTTCCCGCCAAAATAACATAAACATGATAGACAACTCTGTTGATATATTCTTTAATAAAGTTTTATTTAGGTTTCATGTGTGGAAAAAAAAAGTTTGAAGAGGACTTTCCATTATTACCAAGTATTTACTTTTGTTGTGTGTGTGTGTGTGTGTGTGTTGCTCAACAAATTATTAATGGATTTATTTTCATGGAAATTTGTTAATCTATCTATTTGTATCTTAGATCTTGGTTTTGTTTAGTTGCTAAAAATATAGATCTGGATTGGTGGCTTCATTTGGTTTTTTTTATTTTTTTTTAATAGATTAATGGTTTTGTTTCTAGATTCATATGTTACACAGGGTGAGTAACCAACCAATCCTAAACATAGTGTATGTTTTTTTTTTTTTTTTTTTTTTGTTTTTTTTTTTTTTCTAGCTTTGATTCATTGGTTTGATATTATTGTGAGAATATATAATGGAGGAAACTCATTTTACTCTTTTTGCACTGGTCATTTAAGGGCAATAGCTAATCTAAGATTAAAAACAATAGATTTTTTTTAACTAATAAGATTTTATTAGTAAGTATCCCAAGTAGTTTTCTTCCATTATATTAGTTACATAGCTATATGTCACACTGGAAGCTAGTCTAGTAGCAATTGTTTTAATAATTTGTAATTTTCTTAAATGTCAAGTTTTTATTTCTTGTGTATGATTGCAGTGATGGTTCAACCACCAAGGAATCATAGAAAGAAAATTTTAGTTGTATTGCTACATCAATTAGATTTACTACGTCAGATGTGGATTACGGTAGTTCACATGTGTGCAATAGTGAGTCTTTCTAGGAATAGGAGAGTAGAAAGATGTGCAATACTTAAGAGTAGATCATTTTATCCAATCAAGACCCAATGTTGGATCATTTCAGCTTGTGTACTACTCCACAACTATATAAGAAGAGAGATGACACTTGACCCTCAAGAGAATTCTCCCTTGGTTGACAACTTAGTGCTCAAGAGTTGGATGGTGAGCATATAAGGTATGTGGAGACATCTGATGCATGGAGTGATTGGAGAGATAAGTTGGCTGAAGAAATGTATGAACAATGGAGGGCCTCTAGGCATTGAATTGCATTGAATTGGAGATGATGTTTACTTGGTATCTTTTCATTCTATTATATAGTTAGGTGCTACTCAATTTGACATTATATCTTTTCTAATCTATACTACTATTGAAATGATTCCCCTTCTAGCAAGGCACGCTACAACCTTAGCGTGCCTTGCTAGAAGGGGAATCATTTCAATAGTAATATAGATTAGACAAGAAATGATTCTCAATTACAATTGAAAATAAAATAAATAATTACTTTATTTTTTATTTTTTATTTTATAGATATTTCAATCTTATGTAGTCATCTCCATGATAATTTTTTTATTATTATCAAGCCAAGACACTATTTGGTTTTTGGTGTAGCGCGGGAATCAAACTCTTGATCTTTTATTCAAGGACAATAAATTTTACTAGTTGAGTTAACTAGTTAGATATAACAATCCACCTTCCATAACTTATGTTCTCTAGCAAACGTGTCAAAAACCAAGTCCTAGAATCATTGAGCTTTAGCCCAACTACATATGCTAATTACATGTTACCATAGGCATCTTTCCTAATAATGTCAACCAACTCTTTCCTTGATATGTCACCCATTAATGCCAATTATAGGCTCCATCCCCTTATAAATCCTCTCTTGTAAGGTTCAAGGTATACATACAACAAGAAAAATGCTCTACACCTCTTAAACTTTAAGGTAATAACCATTACACCCTTTGAACTTTTATTTTGGCCAATTTGTTCCCTGAACTTCACACATGTGCCAAATTAATACACCAGTATTGATTTACTAATGGAATACACATGTGAGATGCATGTGTAATTTAAAATATCACAATTCTTTGAAACCCGTTTGGAAAGAAGAGAGAAATTTAGAGAGAGAGAGAGACATTCGAACTAGAATCACGATTGGCCATCACATCCCTCCCTCTGTGATGACTTACGTCTCTCTCTCCCTAAGTTTCTCTCTCTTCTTTCCAAACATTTTTTTTGAGGATTGTGGTATTTTAAATTTGTGTGTTTTTCATTAGTAAATTGATAGTATCCTAACTAGGGTATTAATTTGTCACATGTGTGAAGTTTAGAGAATAAATTTGCTGAAATAAAATTTCAAGCGTTGTAATGACCATTACCCTAAAGTTTAAGCGGGTGAATGAGCATTTTTCCCTACATACAACCTTAAAAATACATTATCCTTCATATGTCACCAATCAGCAACCCAAAAGATAAAATAAAATTAAAACAATAAATTTTATTGAAGGAGAAATTATGATTTGGTTGGCAATAAGAACATAAGAATTAATTTGCAAAAAATCATAAGCATTTAATTTGCATGGAGTCTACGGTTAAATCTTGATTCTAATCAAAGAATTATAAATAATAAAACACTTTTCTAGATAGGAAAATCAATAAAAAAAAATTTAGCATTAAAATCCTCAAATATTTTTAAAGCGTACCAATAGAAAGTTGGGTTTCACCCTTTCCTTAGCAAGGCTTCTAGGAGGTCATTACACCAAAGAAAATTAAAAAAAAGGAAAGAAACTATATATAATAAAAAAAAAATCATAATATCATTCTAAGGCTGCCACCCTTTGAATTTGACCTAAAAAGCTTTTAAATAAGCTAAGAAATCCTATTACAAGTAGAATTATTGTTTAGAAAAAATTCCAAATTTTCAAGCTTCACTAAACCAACTTTTTTGACACATTAAACACCATAATTTGGACCATAAACTACAAAGTTGTCACCCAACAGTCTTTTTTGCCCAACTTGAATAACTTTAATCCAATATCTTAGCCAAAAGCTATGCCTAAAACAATAAGGCTTGCGTAGCTTGAAATCCTAATCCAAATTTAACTTGAATTTAGTATAAATTTCTTTTGATTCTTTACTCTAGTTGGACTCCAATTTAATTGGGTTGATTATCTTTAACTTCATTATGGCCCCTTATAAAAATATAGTACATTGACCATTTTCTTACACAAATTCACTTGTGTCATTCTTGGTAAATCTTGCTAGAATTAATTTCATTATTCTATATATGACATATTCATGCATTGAAATTCATTTTAAGCACAAAATTAATTACTAAATATTATTCCAAAACCAAATGTAAATGCATAAATTAACAAAAAATAAATATAATAATACTCTTTAATAAAAATATAAATATGCAAAATTAAGCTATTATCAAGAGACATTTTGAGAGAGAGAGAGAGAGAGAGAGAGAGTTTGGGCCTACATGTTGTTCAGCCTGATGCAAGAGTTAGTTTATTGAGTTTAGCTTTAGCTAAAACAATTTGGTTTTGTTAAGCCTAGTGTGAATACTTTAATCTCTTCACTTTGCCTTTCCTCATGGCATCGTAAGTTCAAGTGAGATCACCCCTTATGGACTCCAAATACTAGCTGGTTATTCATGTAGTATTTTCTCTCTTGGTTTAGAAGTACTATTTGCCATAGTTATGTTAACTCTTTATGTTCTTTGTTTGGAACGACTAGTTCTTGCTTCCTTTCTAGCATTTCTCGTAGAGTTAGAAGTTCATTTGAAGTATTTTCACTCTTTGGAAGTAATGAATCTCTCAAAATATTGATATTAGAAATACTGAATAAGTATTTTGTATTTCTCAAATAATAAAATATACATGAGTGCCTTTATATAGGAGGTAGAATGTGCAGTACAAATATATGTGCAATACAAGTGTGGTATACAAGTAAATAAGGTGGGCCTAAGGCGCATAGATTACACGTTAACAGCCCCCCTCAAACTCAAGGTGGGTGTGAGACTAACTTGAGGTTGTCAACTAAAGCATGAAGACATCCCTTAGGATGTGACTTGGTGAAGTTATTTGCAAGTTGATCTTTAGAGGAGATTGAAAATAGCTTGAGAGCACCATGGATAAGATGATAATGGATAAAATAACAGTCAATCTCGATGTGTTTTTGTGAGCAATATAAATGACACTCTGGTTATCACAATAAAGAGGAGTACTAGAGCATGTAGACATACCTAAATCCCTAAGAAGGTTTTTAGATAATGCATCAAGTTCCTCTTTCATTGCAATCTGCCATAAAGGGTTAGTGGAGGCCTCACGGTAGGTGTGAGGCTTGTGCGGTGTTGCAGGGCAGTGTAACAATGATAGTCAAGTAATGTGCAAGAATGGATCTTACCTGAGATGAGTGACGAGGTGGAATGTCTTGTGTAAGATCTTCAGGTGGAGCAGGAACGAGGGACCCAGGCTCAAAGTTGGGTAGCATTTCTTCGACTTGTTCATCTTCCACCCGTTCATCTTTGACATGTTAAAAAATATCTAGTGGTTGGATAGAGAAATCTATAGGAGGATCAGAAGCAACTATAGAAAGAATATGTGACTCATCTAGAAGGAGTTCTTTGATAGAGGAGGTAGATAGGGAGGAACAGAAGTGAGAGAGCTCAACAAATGAGAGATATTCCCAAAAGACAACATTTCGGGAAGCACGAAAATGATGAGAGATAGGATCATAACATCAGTGAGAGAGCTCAACAAATGAGCGATATTCCCAAAAGACAACATTTCGGGAAGCACGAAAATGATGAGAGATAGGATCATAACATCGATACCCCTTTGAGTTTTGTCATACCCAAGGAAACAATAGAGTCTGGATCGAGGCTCAAGTTTGTTGTGCTCATAAGGTTAAAGAAGAACGAAATAGGTAGAATTGAAGGAGCGCAGGTGATGATAGTCAGGGGGCGATTCAAAAAGGCACTCATATGGAGTCTGATTATGAATGATAGTGATTGGAATGCAATTAATAGCATGAACAGCATATGAGTGGCTTCACCCTAAAATGGGGTAAGAACTTTGACAGAGAGAAGGAGAGCACGAACAGTGTCAAAAATATGACGAAATTTTTATTTGGCTCTACCATTTTGCTTAGAGATACCTGGATAAGTTAGGTCATGTATAGTGCCATAGGAATGTAAAATAGCTTGAAAATCATATTGAGTGTATTCAAAAGCATTATCAGATCAAAAAATCATAATATGTAGGGAAAATTGTGTTTCAACCATTTTTGCAAAGTTACAGTAGATTTTTAGTAATTTAGAATGAGATTTCATAAGAAAAATCCAACTATAATGAGAGTAATCATCAATAAAGACAACATAATATCGAGATCTACCAATACTAGTAATAGGGGAAGGTCTCCAAACAATATAATGAATTAAATAAAAAATACTAGTAGATATCAATTCACTATTATTGAAAGGTAAAGCTGGTTGTTTTCCTAATTGGCATGAAGTACAATCAAAATTTTCTTTGGACACAGAACTTAATAGACCCCTAGAAGCTAACTATTGTACCCGAGAAAAGGGTACATGACCAAGATGAGAATGCCAAAGAGCGAGAGAAGGTAAAGAAAAAACTGCAGTAGCTACAGCAGTATCAGAAACAGGAGTAACAAGTGAAAGATAAAGGTTGTACACGGGAAACATACACCTAACTCTAGAAACAATCTCAAGCTCTTGTCCCGTCCTCAGATTGTGCATAGTATACCTAGAATAATAAAAATAAGGCAATAACCTAGTTTAGCTAATTGGCCCACAAAGAATAAATTATAGGATAGTTTATGTACATGGAAGACCTCGGGAACTGAAAGGTTAAAAGGTCAAAACAAATCCTAGACTATTGCTGTGCATGGTGGATCCATCAACTATACAAATACTAAGAGGATGTGGTGCAAGTTCAAGTTTAAAAAATAAGGACAGGTGAGGTATCATGTGATTGCAACAAGAAGAATAAAAAAAGCCAAGAGTGAGACTTAGTGGGTAAAACTAAGAGAGCAGTGGAAAGAGATGCATTACTAGCCTAAGCTATGATGTTCTGTAGTTCAATTGATGAGAGGTTGATAGTGGATCCAGAAGACTAGGACTCAGCTAAGACGAAAGAGATTGGCAAGGTAGACTCAGTATTAGCAATAGACATCGCAATACGGGTCAGAAATTTCTGACCCGACTCGATTCAAAAAATATTTGACCTGAACCTAATTTTTTTTGACCCAAAATAAAAACGGGTTGACCCGTGACCCGACCCGACCCGAATAACTCGTGACCCGACCCATTAAAAAATTTGCTAAAAAAGATTTAAATTACATCTTGATACTAGGTGCATAAAGCACCAAGTATCAAAACTAGTAATGAATAATATATTATTGATATAACGTTATAACAATTAACCAATAAGAAGAGGCAAGAGCTAAGCTTCAGCCTTCAATGCTTGACAGGACTCAAAGGGAGACAAGACAACACAACACGTTAAACAAGGCTATCACAACCATTAAAAAAAAAAAAAAATCTCATTCAATGCAGCTGTAGTCCATATCCATTGTCCAAAGCCAAAGCACAAAATGCACAAATACATAGCACAATACAAACCCGAAAGCTTCCTCACGCCTCAATTCAATGTGGAAGCTACATTGTGTACTAAAAGTTGGCTATATGAATTTGAAGGAAATTTAATTTTTTTATAGTCATAATTATACAATTTTAATTCTTTATTGATTTGTTTTCATGATACATTAAGTCATATTAAAATATTGTATTGTAGATGAAGATGTTGACGAAATTGGCCAACTTGAGCTACAATTTGCAAGTATGAATATTTGCAATGCTGAATCTACTACTAATGTTGAGTAGATTAAGATTGAGGTGTAATTCTTATAAAATATTTACTTATTCTTTTTTTATTTAATATGTTATGTTTATTTTTAATTTTTTAATTTTTTTAGTTTATCTTTCTAAGTAATCTAACTTTACTATTATTTTAAATACAACAAGAACATGTGCACTTAAGAAGACTATTACTTGCTACTTTTCTGGCTTACTTGTTTTGTTTGTTTTAAAATCTATCTCTTTTTGAAGATGTAAAATTGTAATTATATGCATTTTGACAGTGAACTATTAACATTGAAGACTTTTTCCATCATGAATTTATGACTATAAATAATTTTTGTCATGCTCAAAACTATTAGAATTGGAAGGATATTAACAAGTGGCATTAAGTGCAATTCATTTGCTTAATTGATTTTATTCATTCTCTCTAAATAGGTTGTCATTGATTTGTTTTTGTAATTGAAAAAAAAAAAAATTGTTTGAAAAATACGGGTCAACCTGACCCGATCGGCAACCTGATTGACCCGTTTAAAAATGACCCGTTTTGACCCGCAAACCCGATTGACCCGCCCCGAACCAGCCCCGCCCCGCCCGTTTTACCACATCTAATTAACAACAACAATAGTAGATTTGTTGTGATGGTAACATGTCTCAATATTATGGCCATGACGCTTACAATAGTTGCAGAACTTTTTGTTAGATGTTTGTGATGATTGCCGGAGCTAGATGCATCAAACCCTAACTGCATAGGTTGCTCCATGGGAGGAGAAGAAGGAGCAATAGCCAAAATATTAAGCTTATTATGGTCTTGAAGGGTTGCAAGATGAGCTTCTTTTCCAACTAACTCATTTACAATAGTATCAAAAGAGGGAGGAGGACTGTGATTAATAAGCTGACCTTGAATGGGCTCATAGGCATCGTGAAGTGACATCAAGAATTCATAGAGACGAAATTCATCTTGAATGATAGCATATTGTGGAGCGGATAGCATGCCCAAGTTGGATCAGAAAGGTCAATTTGATCCCAATTGAAGAGAAGCTGATCATAGTAGTCATTGATAGGTTGCCTTGGTTCTTGCCTGAGCAGATGCAATTCAACCACTAACTGATATTTCATGGATCCGTGAGAGGTGGAGTAACGTTTGGCCAACATATCTTATGTAGATTTTGCATCATCAAAGTTGCCCAATAGATTGAAGATGGAAGAAATAAAGAAGAAATAAGGTGCTACAGAGCCAAGTGAGAATCTTGTGGTTTTGACCATCCCATTCAACCATGCGAGTGATGAAGTCAATATCTTCTTCACCTGCCCCCTTCACAGGAATAGTGATTGTACCAACACAATATTGCCAGAGCATGCAACCTTTAAGAAAACTACGCATAGCTTGAGACCAAAATAAATAATTCTTATTCCCCTCCAAAATAGCATTGATGGGGTGAGGAATAAATTTAAAAAAAAAAATTCATTTAGAGGCAAAATATGCAAAAATAGACTGCAAAAATGAAATCAACGTGAGAAACTAGGTAAGGAGCACTTGGACTACAAAAACATCAACCACTGAAAAAATCAACTGTCAACCCTACAAAAAGTCAACAGTCAACAGAGTCAGCGGAGATGACTTCAGCAAGATGACGTAAGCATTTGACTGGATGATGACGTGGCGGCTAACATAAGTAGGTGATTGGATGCTGATGTGGTGGCTGACATAAGCAGTGACTAGATGCTAGTAAGCTAGTGCTAATGTGGCACTGATGATGTCACGAGTGACGTTAGCTTGGATTAGAAGATGGTGCGTGAGGTGACTTAACGCAGATTTCTTAGGTGGTGTGTGAAGGCTCCCATGGTTGCGAGGCTTCCACAATTGAGTAGATCGATGCAAGATGATCATAGTAGTACTTGCAAAAATAATAATCGGGCAAGATTCACGGTAGCGACAATAATTGGCAGTGGTCTAGTAATGTGAGACTCCTTAACGACGGCGACTGTAGGTCCAGAACCAGAGACGACGACTGAGAGATGTCGAAGATTCAAGGCAAATGGCTTGCGACAGCAACTGTGATGACAGAAGCGATTATGAGTTTGGAGTAATACCAAAGAGAGACAAGACAGCTAAGAAAAGGTTAGAGCAATGACTCTGGTACCGTGTTATAAATACTGAATAAGTGTTTTGTGTTTCTTAAGTAATAAAATATACATGAGTGCCTTTATATAGAAGGTAGAATGTATAGTACAAGTAAGTGTGCTATACAAGTAAATAAGGAGGGCTTAAGGCCCATAGTCTATTACACGTTAACGATTGACATTTGTATGATTCCTTAATGTCTGCATGCAATCCATCCATTAATTCCATCACAAATTGAAACCTAAGTCACAGTACTCCCATATATACAACCATCATCGATTCTCTTGCAAATCATAACCCTAAAACTTCCCAAATACTAAAATCATCCCAATCTTAGGTGACACCTGAAACCCTAAGCCTCTCGAAATCATCCTAAACCCTAGATCCAATCATCAAGACTCACTTTCATGGAACCTAATCCTTAATTATGCTGCTTACAGCCTCATCACCTTCATTATCATTTGTTTCCATTTTCACTACTACGTTAGTGATTACTTTTGGTTTAGGATCTGGTCTAGGTTAGAAATTAATCATGTAATGGTCCAAGGAGTGGTAAAGGGGCTATCTATCTGGCTACTTTTAATAGGATCAACACTATGCTTTAGATAAAGATGAACAATCCAACGCGCTTCCTTTTTTTATCCTACTCTCCATTTTCATAACATCACCATCAGTCTTACATGAAGCAATTCCTTTCTTAAAGTCTTCCCCAAGAAACTTAAACTAATTCCATTCTTCTATCATATACCCTATATGTTTTGTTGACTTACCAAACTCAGTAACTGAGAGATAATCAATATTTATCTCTTTAAACAAACTCATCTTCCCCTTAACATAATGCTTTTCAAGTAGAATCTTAAAATACCCCCATTAAAAAAAAAAAAAAAAAAAAACAGTTCTTATGATCGGCATCTGGGCAAAAGTAAATATAATGTTATTTGCATATAACACTAATACATAACCATCAACAAAGTAATGGCATGTGTACTCAACAGACATAATCAATAAAAGTTTATATATTAAAGAATAATGTTGGGCTTTCTATTATTATATATTTACTTGCCTACAAAACAACATATATAAACAACAAAAGACACCCACATACATAAACATCTAGCAAGAAGGCAATGGCATATATTATTATATTTGTATTTACCTCCAAAATGACAAACATAAACTAAAATGGGCAACCACATACAATGTCGCGGAAGCCTAAAGAAAGTACACATGATACTCTGATGGGTAGAAATTAAACTGTTAGTTTCTAGGTAGTAAACCTTGAATCCATGAGGGGTTCCTTGAATCTACAAGGAAAAAGTGTCTGGAATCCACTAGAAAATAGAAAGACAAAAGTCTAAATTTTATTGATTAAATAATTGTTAAAAAACGTGTATAGGTTTAGGGGCCTATTTAAGGGCCCCGTAAAACTTAATAGGTAAGAAAATATATTATAAAATAACTCCTAATTAATACCTACTTATAACAGGAACCAAATTTGACCTAAAAAAAATTAAAAACGCCTAAAAATAAGGAAATAAATGTTCTAAACCTAAAATAACGAAAATTACATAAAAATATCAAATAAAAAAATTACAAAAATTAATTTGAATATTTTGTCCTACATTAGACCCCTCCACTTGAAACAAACTCGTTCTCGAGTTGATGGTTGAAATCTGAAATCTTCCACGCCAAGAGAACAAATACATTGAATACTCCATCTTCCTTGTCTTCTTGTCAAACTTGAAAGTCATAAATTGAGCAACTTGAACTTCTTGTCCCTTGATCTTCATGCAATTGACAGTATTCACCAAATAATAGTCAATAATCAAATCAAATCAAATCTTTCCACCCCAATAAAATCAATAAAATTTGTTTTGGTGTCTCCCACCAAAATAATAGGAGCTTGAACATTGCAATCATCTAACTTGACTTCATCGAGATCCTTGAAACTTTCCTCTTCAATTTCATCATCAGTTGTCTCTGCCATCTCAACTTCAAGATATTTCTCTATAATAGGGTTTTCATCAATCTCTTCCACAATCTTGATTTCAAGTTCATTAATATCCTTAGAAATATCTAAATTTTCTTCTTTGACTTCTACATATTCTTCAAGAAAAATATTTTTTTCAACATGCAATTCCTCCCTTATTGGTGGAATATATGGCTCTTCAAAATAATTCAAGTATGAACTTCTTGGCCAATAATAATCTTGTATTGTATACAACAAGATTTCTTCACAATCCAAAGGTTAAAAGTTGATAGTTGGCATCTTTTTCATCCTTGGCCATGAACGAATTTTGTTTTTACCTTGTTGGATTCTATTAGATTGTACTCGTTCCCACCAACATAAGGCATACTTACTAAGTTTATACAAAGCAAGTCCAACTTTTTTGTCATAACAAATATTCTCATATTCAAATAAATCCTATAGATCAAGTAACCAATCAAGAAAATATTCTTTAAAAAAAAATAACTATTAAAACTTGCAATTATCTTATAAGGCTTATATGAAATTTGCTTACCAATAGGTTGCGCATGAGTTACGTCTCCACTATAGTTATCCCTCTTATTTCTGTGCTTCAATGGCACCATCCTAGCATAGATATTTGTGAGTGCTTGTTGTGGTGGTGGTAGTTATCGTCTCGCTAGTTAGCAATCAGACCAGGATATGTCAAGGCTTTGATACTAACTAATATTGTGGAAGCCTGAAAAAAGCACACATGTTGCTCTCTTTGATGGGCAAAAACTAAAATGTTAGTTTCTGGGTAGTAAATCTCGAATCTACAAGGAAAAAGGGTCTAGAATCCACTAGAAAATAAAAAGACAAAAGTATAAATTTTATAGATTGAATAATTGTTAAAAAACGTGTATAGGCTTAGGGGCCTATTTAAGGGCTTCGTAAAACTTGACAGACAAGAAAATATTTTCTAAAATAATCCCTGATTAATACCTAACTATAATATGAAACAAATTTGACCTAAAGAACATTAAAAACACCTAAAAACAAGGAGATAAATGTCCTAAACCTAAAATAACGAAAATTACATAAAAATACCAAATATAAAAAATTACAAAAATTAATTTGATATTCTGTCCTACATCAACATATGTAAACATTCAACAACAAGTCACTGCCATGCAGTCAATAAACATAGTAAGTAAACCATTGTCATTACCAGTGAAAAAAAATCAGGCATGCTCTTCATTTGAGCTTGGAGAAATATAACCAACAATTCCCATGAATATTAAAAAAAAAAAAAAAACCATTATAATACAAATCAAAATCAATGTCCCTATCAATTGAATATCAAAACACTTATATAATTTCCCCCCCAAAAGAAGGAGAGAAAAACCCCTAATTTTAAATCATAGCTTAGATTGCGTAGAAACCACTTTTCTTAATTCCTTTGCCTTGAAGAGTCTCAAATTTGAGCTTTTTATTAGAAGTGTTAGCATGATTGCATTTTCAGGGAACACAACTTGACAAGATTTCTTTTATTCAATTGAAAAAGAAAGACAAAATTACAAATGTTAAAATACTCTATGCATTTAATGAAAGTAAGTGATTAATATAACATTGCTAGGCACAAATTTATCAGTTTAAACTTAAGTTAAAATGGTGATTTAACATATCATATAAAGCCCTTATAAAGGGTCTCCTTAAAATTAAATTCTCAACTCTCACAACCACACTAAGGGTCTTGTAATCTAATAACATTAATATTTTGTGTTTTCAATTGAAATATTTAGGGTTAAATCCACTTATCCACGTCCTCACATAAGGAGAAAAAAAAAAAAAAAATCTCAAGTATTTCTATTTCTAACCGTTTAAGGTATGTTTGGATACCGCTTTTTTACTGGAACTAAAAAATTATTATTGACAGTATTATAGATAAAGGTAAAAGTTAGTTCAAATAGTACAGTGGGTTCATGAATAGTGTCAAAAAGTGGACTCATAAATAGTAGTAAAAATAAGCTGAATAGTATAACAATTTTAATTTTTAAATTAACCCAAATGCACACTTAAACCCAAGATTCCAGCCCAAATTAACTTCTCACAAAGTGATGTCCAAGATTTTAACTTTCAATCTGTTCAAATCCCAAGATTTTAACCAATTATTTCTCAAAAAAAAAAAAAAAAAGATTTTAACCAATTAATGCAATAAAGTAAACTAAGTAATTTAAGGTTCTCCCATGCCTTTTTTATTATTATTTTTATTTTTTATTTTCTAGCCAGGTTTTATTATGATCTTTGTGATAATGAGTTAAAAGAGAAACAAAATAGCTAAATTTCCCAAGAAGTTAATAGGTGCTTGTTGAAAGTGTTGTCATTTTTTATACTTTCAACTTATATTTTCGAAAAAATACTTTTATTTTTATGTTAACCTAGAAAAAAAAATCCTTAAACCTTGATTTGAGATCAAGGACAAAATTAGTGGGAAATTAGTGTGGCTTTAGATCTTTCTTAACCACAATTGAGAGTGTCTTTATAAAAGAAATAGTTAGAATTGTGATTAAATAATTAAATTTATTATTTTCTAATAGTTTAGACTTTTAACATAATTAGTGATTTCTCACGATATAAGAGTAGGTAGTCATAAGTTTGAATTTTTTCTTCGTTCTTTTTCTGATTTAAAATGTTAAATTAAATGATTAATTCAATGTTTTCTAATAATTTAAATTTTGGAACAATTAGTAATTTATCATTGTACAAGAGCAAGAGGTCATAGATTTAATCCATTGTCTCCACCTTACCTCCTACATGTTGGGCCCACTTAATAAAGGTCGCATAACCGACCCACACTTGAAGTGATAGTGTTTAAATTCATTGTTTCTTAATATAGTTTGAATTTTTTGGACAATCGGTAATTTATTATTCAAAATCTTGTATTGGAACCCATTTGTTAAGAGTGAGTTTGAAATTACAGTGAGATGGAGTATAAGAATTATAATTAAATTCACTATTTCCTATTAACTGAAACATTGAGTAAAATATGTAATTTATTAAAAAAAATAAAGACCAAGACTACAAAGTTGCCTACCTATGGTGACTAGCTACTTTGACACGTGAGCCAGAAGGGAAAGAGTGAAGATATTCAACTCTTCTTCTGACTTTGGTTTCTAGATTGACTATATATAATATATGAAATTAATAAAAAGACCAACTGACTCAGCAGGGTAGATAAATGGCGTAAAAAAATGCATCTCTTCTCATAAGTCACCATGTATATAAGCACTCACATGTCCATCTCACAATTTGAAAGCTCCAAAGAGTCCTGAAGAGAGAGTTTCTGTGAGGAAAAGGGGTGAATTACTAAGCCATGGGGAGGCCTCCTTGCTGTGACAAAGTTGGCATCAAGAAGGGTCCATGGACTCCAGAGGAGGATATCATCCTAGTCTCTTACATCCAAGAACATGGTCCAGGAAATTGGAGATCAGTGCCTACCAACACTGGTAAGTGCACATATATATATAGATCCAGCTATTCTTCATTTTTTTTTTTTTTGGTTCAAGATGGTCTTGACTTCTATCAATACAATTCCATAAGGGGTTTCCTAAATTATGAAATTTCCTATGTCTTGTTTGTTAATCTGTGTGTAAATTTTGGAAATTTCATTTGTACTAAAGGATAGATCACCTTTTGTTTACAAAAGGGTTATTAAGGTGCAGCAAAAGTTGCAGACTTAGATGGACTAACTACCTCAGACCAGGAATCAAACGAGGGAACTTCACTCCTCATGAAGAAGGGATGATAATCCATTTGCAAGCTTTATTGGGTAACAAGTAATCTTCAAACATTACCATTTTCAAGCTTCTGTCATTTTTTTCCCCATGTAATCATATAAATAAACCAAGTAATAAATTAAAATAAAATAGAAAAAAGAATGGAAAATAGTCCAGCCACAGATGAATTTGTCATGTCTTTTTCAATTTTGTTGGGAAATAAATATGGTTTTTTACCTTTCTTTTTTTTGCTGGAATTTGTAAGTTATATGTCTGAGTTTACAAATTTCATTGGACCAGATGGGCAGCCATAGCTTCTTACCTCCCACAACGAACAGATAATGATATAAAGAATTACTGGAACACCCATCTGAAGAAGAAGCTAAAGAAATTTCAATCAGCTTTGGACCCCCACATGGCATCAGACTCAGCAAGTACCACTCAGTTTGTATCAAAAGGCTTTAATAATGAGCGAAGAAGCAGCTTAGATATGAGCAGCCCTGCCCCGTCCTTGAGGGTAAACCAATCCTCCTCTACATATGCCTCAAGCACCGAAAACATATCGCGACTGCTAGAAGGTTGGATGAGATCTTCCCCAAAGAATAACAACGACACTACTCACATCAATGAACCCCATGAAGATAACACGGTTAATGACAAAAGCAGCAATTTTGGCAATTCAGCATCAGTTACTACTAGTACTACTCTTCAGTGCTACCAACCCAAAGCTGAGCAAGAAGGTGGTGGTGGTGGCGGCGGCGGCGGCGGCGGTGGCGGTGGTGGTGATATAGTCTCTCATGAAGATTTTGATTCAATATTATCTTTCGAGAACATGAACAATGCCGCTTCAGCGTGGGACAAGTCAACCTGTGATTCTATGCCTGCAGAGGCTAACAAAACCTCTCAAACTGATGCAAATGATGACAAGGTAATTCATGTCATGACAGAGAGGAATAGGCAAAGATCTGAGAACTCTCCGCCCTTATCAATTCTTGAGAAGTGGCTTTTCGATGAAAGTGCTGCTGGTCAAGTAGAGGAGATGATGGAATTGTCTCCAATGTTCTAACAACATCATGATCTCTTTTTTAATTTAGAATCAAATTATATGATTTGAAAACCAAGTGTTTCATCCTTTTTCTAGGGCTTATTTACCTTTGTTGGGGTTCTGAGAAGCTGGAACCTCTTTGCAAAATGCATGTAACTTTTTCTGAATGAATTATCTCAAGTAACATTAGTCTTGCTCCTTAATTAGTTTGTATTACTCTGTAGTAATCAGCTACTAATTTATCATTGAATCTAGTTAAGAAGTTCTTTAATTCAGAATTAATGGAGAAAATGAAATGAATGCACCGCACGTTTATTGATGCGAATTTTTTTTTTTTTTTTGGGAGAAAGTTTATTGATGCGACTTAAACATAATAACTTTTCTAATATTTCTTTTTCATGTATTTGGGGGTAGGTAAGTGCATATAATTTTCGAGTCCTACTAGGAACTTAAATTAGAAAAAAAAAATCTAGGATTATCGCCAATTTTACTCAGAAGCCACTGGACCTCTTTACACTTTTGAAAACAAAATTGTGAGTTCTACTTTTGACATAATGGTATTCAATACGTACGTATCTATTTTGTTTGGTTTAAAGTTTTAAAGAACGCTCAAAAAAACGTAAATATAACTATACAAAGATATATTACAAAGCTAAATTTTGATATTGAAAGATCATTTGTATGTATTAGCTAATTTTTTATCCTATTCTAATTTTTTTCAATATTTATGTTATCTTAGAATAATTTCATAAGATAGTATCAAACTTAACAAATGTAGGATATAAATGTCTATATATTTCTTCAATTTTCGATTGCAGTTAATATAATAAATACATATATTTATTTTTTAAACTTTTATAATTTAAAATATCTTAAATTTCTTTTTATTTAAGTAATACATACATACATACATACATACATACATACATATATATATATATATATATATATATATGAAATTAAGAGCCAAGTTATAAAAAAAATATCTTAAGAAATCAAAGGAACAAATAGAGAATACAAATAAAAACAAGAAAATATTGATTTTAAATATAAATAAATAAAAAATTAGAAAAGAATGATTTCAATATATATATATATATTTTTTTTTTTTTGAGAACAACGATTTCGATATATAGTTGTGCTGTCTGTCATACTAATACGAATTGGTACAATAAAAAACTAAAGCAAACAAAAGAATATCAAATTTTAGTATAATAGAGTATTTTTTTTAAGCATAATATAGTAGGATTTTTAATATTTGAAAATAAAAGCTTGTTCTTTAGGAACTTCAATTTCGTACAATGAGTAGGAGTTAAATTTTTTTAATAAAAAATGTGTGTCAGTGTGTATGTGTATGAGCATGTATGTGCTTTTGTATACATGTGCACATGCATATATTATACGATATAATGCATGTATTCTATTAACTATAATATTTCCAAATGAATATTTTGTAAAATAAGGACTCAAAGTTTTCCTTATATGGATAATGTTAATAATTTGAAGCAAGGATAAGAGAGAGGCGAATGGTTAGGGGAAAGGAATAATTATAGCCATAGTATCAAAGTAAAATAGGATGCCGTCACGAAAGTCTTGCATCCAACGAAGCAAATAAAGGTCTTCCTTTTGGGAAAATTATGAGAGGGAAACATGTGATCTTCTTTACCTTTCGGTGTAATAAGCTTCTTATATGGCTACCATGCAAATTTATATATTTATATTTCACAATTTTCACAGGATACAGGAAATAATTTGAGTCCTCACTCCTCACTTCGCTGTTGCATGTTGCATGTTGCATGGTCCCTTTACAGATACCACACCACAAATCATAGCGTGCCACCTTTCCATCTTTTACCTTAACAAAACTGTCATGATAATAATGATGAATGATGATGATACGAAATCTATGAACTAAAAATGTATAGAGCTTTGTCTTTTTGTGTAAAATGAATGCAGCACCTTCTCCAACATGCGTGATGTTACGTACTGTGATAAGAAAAGGACAACAAAAGGTTAGGTGCGCCATTTATGAACTCCCTCGACAAAATAAATTGTGAAAAGGAGTTTATAATGGCGTTTAACAAATAATCAACGTTTCATTAATTCTGGACATTTTCATTAAAAATATCAAAAAATTGAAAAATGAGAGTTTAAACCTTAGGCGTTTTTATTGAAAATGTTAAATATTAGCATTGATACACCATGTTGAATATGCTAGTATAGATGCGGAAGCGAAAGCATAAAGTATAAAATACAATAACACATAAGGGTTACGTGGTTCAGCCTAACGGCCTACATCCACGGAGGAAACCCTAAAGGGCTACATCAATAATATATTAAACTGTAGTACAAATCCTGTGTTACAATGAATTATAACATGTGTATATATAGTAAACTAAACCCTAGACTAATAGACTTCTAGTACAAGTAGGAGACTTGGCTTGCACTCAAAGTAGAATTAGGCTTGGGCCTATACTAATGGGCTAATATATCTCTAACACCCCCTCTCAAACTCAAGATGGAAACTTGATGAAATCTTGAGATTTGATAAGGTTGAGAAGATCCCTTGAATGAAGTTTGGCTCTGTGACGGTAGTTTGACGAAGGCAATGGTCTTGCAGTGTTGATGCGACTTCTAACGATGACTTGACTATACCGGAGAGTTTTGACGGCAGTAGTAGGAAGCCAAAGAAGATGAACGCAGCGAAGAAAAACACCGAGGAAGACAAAGATTGCTCTTAAATATACCGTAAGGACAGAAAACCATAGCCACAAGAAGGTGGCTCTAATACCATGTTAAATATTAGCATTGATACACCATGTTGAATATGCTAGTATAGATGCGGAAGCGAAAGCATAAAGTATAAAATACAATAACACATAAGGGTTACGTGGTTCAGCCTAACAGCCTACATCCACGGAGGAAACCCTAAAGGGCTACATCAATAATATATTAAAGTGTAGTACAAATCCTGTGTTACAATGAATTATAACATGTGTATATATAGTAAACTAAACCCTAGACTAATAGACTTCTAGTACAAGTAGGAGACTTGGCTTGCACTCAAAGTAGAATTAGGCTTGGACCTATACTAATGGGCTAATATATCTCTAACAGAAAATATCAACAACAAAAAAAATTCAAGCTAGGCTACCATTTTAGTATTTATAATTATGGGTGTGCCCAGTTCGGTTTTATCAGTTTCTTTCTAAATTTGTAACCATACCGATAAGTATAAGTTTTCTCATAATTGGAACCAATGCACACTGCCAAGAGTTGGTTTTCCGATCTATAGCAGTGCGATTTTATGCGATCAGTTAATTGGTTTGAAAAATTAAAATAATATATGTGGGCGCTAGAAATGAGACTGTTAGGCTCAACCTCACTTGGGCTCACAATTTATTTATAAAGTGGGCTTCAAGATTTCCTACTTTGGGTCGTTTTCGGCACAGAGACTCAAAGTAATATTCCTCCTCCCTTCCTAAACGACTGTTTTTTTTCTCTTTTTTTTGAACCCCTTCTTCTTCCCCAACTTCTTCTATTTATAGCTTTAAGTAAGTGGGGAGATCATGATTACTGCCATTGTTAGTACAATTGAAGGTCCAATATTATCTGTTATAAGTGGATGTTTAGGTGAGAGTGGAATGCAACGATTATGGCCTTAGAACTTGGTTCCAACTCAGTTGAATATGCTTGGTAATGATGTTCCCCGAGCATCCTATGGTACGCTCAGACAAGGTTTCACTGATTCTTCGGGAAGTTTATGCCGAGCATAGTCCAGGGGCCGAGGCCCAAAACTCGTATTTTTTGAAAGTAGTTTCAAGCAGAGCTTAGGGCGATGGGGCCGTGCCATTGGGCCTGAGCCTAGGGCCCATTTGGGTCTTGGGACCTCGGTGCCGTACATTAACTCCCCCTTGATTCATACCTGGTTGCCGGGAAGAATCAAGGAGCCAACCGAGCCTTTTGGTCTCGAAAGTCCTATGGCCAGGGACTCATGCAGTTATGGCTTCTCATTAATGCTCTTCTCAAAAGACGCGCTGTTCCGGGGCGCTAGGTTCAGTTGTCATTATTGCCTGACGGTTCGTGAACCGAAGCGGTGCGCGTGTCGGTTATCTTTGGCATTTGTAGGGTCTTTCGTGAATCGCGCCCATTTATTGCTTGATTAAACGTTCCCATGCCCTTTTCTGATCCTATAAATAGCTTTCTTCAGAACATTCTTTCATTTTTTCCACCTCTGATCTCTTGAGTATACTCTTTGCCGACCACTTCTTTGTGCACTTACTCACCAGCCCAGAGTTCCTTTCTCCTTAGAACCCAAAGTAAGTTCTCTTCCCCTTCCTATTCCTTCAGCTTATTTCTTCGAGTTCCCTTTCATAGCATTAAGTTTCATAGATGGGTTACTCTTATCTCCTGGAGGCCCCGACTGCCTTGGCCACCTTAAGGCGAAAGTTTAATATTTCCGATGACGTGGAAGTGGCTTACTGCCATGAGAGTGAAATCGCTCTCCACCGAGAGCATGGTACAGTCTTTTTTCCTTTAATGGAAATTCTAGAGGGTGGGGTTAGGTTCCCCGTGGATCCCCTTTTGATAAACACACTTAGGTACTACGGGCTGTGTCCCGACCAGCTTCCCCCCAACTTTTACCTGGTAGTTAGCTGCATTGGTAGGTTGAACCACACCTTTGATTTACAGTTAGATTACCATGATATTAACCACATGTATAGCCTCTGTGGGAACAAAGCTTCCAACTTTTACCTAAAAACTAGAGATAATCGGGTACGGCTGATATCATGCCTACCTGATTCGAATAGGAACTCCGCCGGGGAGTTTGTCCGGGTGCGCGACAACTGGTTTGCCGGGGAAGTCCCCTGCCCTCTTTCATAGCATGAAGTGGGTTCGTATCAATCTCTTGATCTAACCGTTCTTTCCCCTCCCCCCCCCCCTTTTTCTTTTTCTTTCCTATTTACTGAAGTAGATTTTCGTTATCGGATATTGATATAACATTTGTTCTTTTGCAAACGGCAAAGTGTTCGTTCTGGACATCAGAATAGTCCACGTAAAAGACTTGAAATTTATCCTTCGTTCTGAGGTATTCGAGCACTGGGACGGACAGCTTCGAGCATCGCACTTGATCCTCGGAGTAGAGCCTGTTTATTCCACCTGGCAGTCCTTCAAGCAGGCGCTATTGGTTGATAGTCCACTTCTGTCGTACATCGATGTTCGGTACGCGAATTTCTTGCCGCCGAAGCTTACCACCAGAGAGGCGAGGGAGTTTGGGAAGCGCTACACCTGCTTGGATGAGCTAGCTCCTTTGCGGGACGAGTCTGCGGAGCGCGTGTCTCGGCGCCTTCGAGAGTTAGCTCACGAGGCTATTCAACAAGAGGCCCTTGTTCAAGAGCAAGCTCAGCCCGAGAACCCTGTTGCGAAGCCCGAGCATCTTGCGCTTGAAGCGACCAGCTTTTCGGCTACAGATACCGATCCTGGCGAAAACATGGTGGCTAGGAGGGTTATGACCATTGATCGTTTCGTGCCCGGTGCACGGCAACCCACCCAGCCCCCACCTTCTCAGGGTCGGACCCAGGTGCCTCCCCCTCCACCCTCTTCTTAAGCTGGACGAGCCCGAAAAAAACAGAGGGTTGCCGATCAACCATCTACGGGTCCGGGAGACACTGCTGTCCAGACTCCTCCCCGGCCAACAGGAGGTATTGTCATTCACGAGCCGCAGGCCCAGGTCGGTTCGGGCGTTACGTCCTCCTCCCAAGCCGCACCAGCGTGGAAGCCTAAATTTTTGCTAGACGGCAAGCCTCTGCCTTCAACCGCCTGTGTGCGGATGTGGGAGAAAGGCGAGGGTGGTCGCATTGCTCAGACCCTGGCCGAGGGTCTTCTTCTTCCTGACAATGTGCGTGCTTTCGAGGATGGGTCGGAGGAGTCCGTGGGGCGCCGGTTAGAGTGGCATACTATTGCTGTAACTCCTTGTCCGTCTATTACTTTCCATACATTTCTTTTCACTTCTGTACTTACTTTTGTGTTTGTCAGGTTGCTCAACTGGCTCATATATTGGCTGGCCGTGCAAGGGATCTTGTCAAGGAGGTCGATCGTGAGAAGGGGGCGCGGGAGTCAGTTGCCAAAACAGCAAAGGAAAAACTGAAGGCAGCTGAATCTGCCGAGAAGAAGGCTGCTGCCGCGAAGAAGAATAGAGCGCTGGCAGAAAAGAGATGCTCTGAGCTCCTAGCTAAGCAAAACGAAACAAACGTGAAGCTAGCTGAAGCCATTAGCCTCAACACCTCTAAAGCCGAGGAACTCACCGACCTGAGGGCAGCCCTGGAGGCTTGTGAGCAAAAATGGTACAACGAGGGGTTCGTCGATGCCGAGAAATCTGCGGAACTGGTGGTGGCCCAAGCTCGGAGGCTGGGCTTTGAGGCTGGGTGGTTGCCGCGCTGCAAGCTCTGGGAGTTCCTGAGGATTCCCTCCTGAGAGACCCCGGCCAGATTCCTTTCCCGAGCCCCATTACTGCCGTGCAAGACCCAACAATACCCGCTGAGGAGGAAGAAACGGCAAGCATGAGGGAGCTGGTGGAACAGATTGATGCTCATGCAGAGCCAGATGAGATGGAAGCCACCAGCATCCCAACTGTACAAGACTTACTCGGTGAGGACCTGCATTTTCCCGTAACCGACCAGCGGCAGCACGAAGTGACAGATCCAACCAGGCCCTCCACCTGATTAAGTTACTTGCTGTCCAGCGTTTTCATGCTTTTACTTATTTTTACAGCATTTTTATTTTGTTTTATTATTGGTATATTTGCCTATGTCACCGGGTTGTGGTGACTGAACAATTTCCTCATTTCGCGGGGATGACCCGTAAACGGTTGTCGAGTTTTGGCGATGAGATATTAACTCTGCTTTTTAATTCTGCTTTTAACTTTTTGAATGACGTTCTATTCGTTGCGTGTTTGCTTAGATTATGTCTGTGCCGCATTTCTTTATCTATTTTTGTGGTTACTTATTATGTAGTAAGTCGGGCCGAGAGCTGCCCGCTCGGTAGGTTAAATCATGCCTTAATATATCGCGTTCATGCAACGGGATTTAGTTTCCCCGACCGTAAATGGCATAATGCCCCAAAACCTGTTGCACGGTGTTTGGACAATCCGAGAATGAAATTGCAGTTAGTGTTTGTAAAGGTGTTAAGGTTTCTACTTGCTCTGAGATTTTGATCGAACCGAGGATGAGGCTTCTGTCCTTAGAATTTTTTTGTAACGATAAGGTTTCCACCTATTTGGTGATTTTGATTGAACCGAAGATGAGGCTTCTGTCCTTAGAGTTTTTTTGTAACAATAAGGTTTCCACCTGCTCGGGGATTTTGATTGAACCGAGGATGAGGCTTCTGTCCTTAGAATTTTTTGTAACGATAAGGTTTCCACCTGCTCGGCGATTTTGATCGAACCGAGGATGAGGCTTCTGTCCTTAGAGTTTTTTTGTAACGATAAGGTTTCCACCTGCTCGGCGATTTTGATCGAACCGAGGATGAGGCTTTTGACCTTAGAGTTTTTTTTTGTAACGATAAGGTTTCCACCTGCTCAGCGATTTTGATCGAACCGAGGATGAGGCTTCTGTCCTTAGAGTCTTTTTTTTTTTTGTACAAAACATGCAATTCTCTTAATGTACAGTGACGGGATCAAAAACAGCGTAGACAAGTAACTTCATCATTAACTTGACTTTAGCAAAGTACAAAGTTTTGACTTACACTTAAGTATATGGATGGTCACGGGTAAAACTTCTTTAAGTTGTGGGCATTCCATGGCCGGGGGAG
Organism: Quercus lobata; assembly: GCF_001633185.2. Taxonomy (NCBI): domain Eukaryota; kingdom Viridiplantae; phylum Streptophyta; class Magnoliopsida; order Fagales; family Fagaceae; genus Quercus; species Quercus lobata. The sequence continues at coordinate 16,574,027 of NC_044910.1, forward strand.
CGGCCTCTCGTTAAGATCTTCCAAGTAGTAAGCCCCCACGCCGGCGATGGCGGTAATTTTGTACGGTCCTTATCACGTTTGAGCAAGCTTCCCTGCAGCTACGTCTCACATGTTTCCCACAACCTTCCTTAGCACCAATTCCCCGGCGCTGAATTCCCCTTCCCTTTACATCTTGGTTGTATCTTTGAGCCAGTTTCTGCTGATACTCTGCGAGCCGTATGGTTGCAGCCTCCCGGCATTCTTCTAACTAGTCCAAGCGCTCCATCATCAGGTCGGCGTTGTGGGTGGGGTCAAATCCTGCGACCCGTGCACTGCACAAGCTCACCTCGGTTGGTATCACAACCTCCACCCCATATGTCAAAGAGAAAGGGGTCTCACCTGTGGATCTTCTGGGAGTCGTACGGTAAGCCCATAAAACGTTAGGTAGCTCTTCAACCCACCTCCCCTTTGCCCCGTCCAGCCTCTTCTTCAACCCGTTTAAAATCGTCTTGTTCACTGCCTCAGCTTGGCCGTTGCTTTGAGGGTATGCCGGAGTTGAATACTTGTTCTTAATGCCGAGATCGCTGCAGAAGGCCCGGAAAGCTTTCTATCGAACTGTAGCCCATTGTCTGATACTAGTGAGTTCGGTACCCCAAACCTTGTGACTATATTTTTCCATACAAACTTTTTCATGTCGACATCCCAGATGTTGGCTAAGGCCTCGGCTTCCGCCCACTTCGTGAAGTAATCAACTACCAACAATACAAAACGGCGGTTACCTGTTGCTCGGGGAAAAGGGCTGAGGATGTCTAGCCCCCATTGTGCAAACGGCCATGGGCTGCTGACGGGGTTTAGACGACCTGCTGGCTGGTGGATCAGAGGGGCTTGCTTTTTGCATTGTTCACACCTCCGGACATATTCCGCGGCATCCTTCTGCATCTGTGGCCACCAAAACCCCTGGGTCATCGCCCTGTGCGCTAAAGACCGTCCCCTGACATGGCCACCACACACTCCGTCATGCAATTCAGTTAAAAGTTCGTTCACTTTCTCGGTATGTAGGCATAAAAGGTAAGGGCCTGTGAAAGACCTCCGGTATAATTTGCGATTTGCCGACAGCCAGTACCGGAGAGCCACCCGACGAATCTTTTTCGCCTCCCTTTCATCGTTCGGAACTTTATCCTCGGCTAGAAAATCTATGATCGGGTTCATCCAGCACGGATTGGCCACTGACACCATGGCAACCTCAACCTTGGCCTGGTCATAATCACTTTTCACATCAATACTTGGCTCCCTTATAAGCTCTATTTTGACTAGCCGAGGTGTATCCTCGATAGCGGATGAGGCCAACGTGGCCAGCGAGTTGGCATGTTTGTTTTGTGCCCGACCTACCTGGGCCACCTTCACTGTCTCGAACCGGCCAATGAGCTGCTTAGCTGCATTCAGATAGGCTTTCATCCGAGAGTCCCGAGCTTCAAAGTTTTCTATGATTTGATAAACGACCAGCCGAGAGTCCGAATAAATTTCAACATCTTTTGCGCCCAGATGCAATACGGCCCTCAACCCGGCCGGAAAGGCCTCGTACTCGGCTTCGTTGTTTGAGGCTTTGAATCCTAATCTGAAGGAGTGTTCTACACGTATGCCTTCTGGGGTGATTATGACAATACTAGCTCTGGCCCCCATAGCATTTGAAGCGCCGTCTACAAACATTTTCCACGGACGACTTTCTGCATTACAGATTATCTTCCTGTCGTTCTTAAGGGTGAATTCTGCAATGAAATCAGCAAGAACCTGTCCCTTCAACAAGCTTCGCGGTCGGTACCTTATGTTGAATGAACCCAACCGAGTTCCCCATTTGGCTATTTGACCCGTGAAGTCCGATCTTTTTAACAACGACTGCAGGGGATACTCGGTGAGGACGAATACCGTATGAGCCTGAAAGTAATGCGGCAACTTCCTTGTGGTGTGCACCAGTGCCAAAACTAACTTCTCCAGGGGCAAGTATCTTGTCTCGGCATCTACTAAGGTTTTGCTTATGTAATACACTAGCTGTTGTACTCCTTGGTCTTTTACCAAGTATTCCTTCAGTTCTCGAAAAGCCTGGTCACATTTCTTGTTCCAATGAAACCCCTTCCACTTCTTCAGAAGTTGGTAAAATAGTCTGCAGCGATCAGCAAATTTGGATATGAATCGGTTTAGGGCGGCTAACATCCCAATTAGCACTTGTACGTCCTTGGGATTTCTTGGCGGTCTGAGGCGATTCACGGCCTCTATCTGGTCAGGATTGGCCTCTATCCCCCGAGTAGAAATCAGATAACCCAAGAACTTACCAGCCCCCACATCGAAAGTACACTTCTCGGTGTTCAGGCGCAACTTATGTTGCCGGAGTATCTCAAATACTCCCCGGAGGTCTTCCGTATGTTGCGACTCCTTTTTGCTCTTTACCACCATGTCGTCAATGTATACTTCCACTGTGCACCCAATTTTCTCTCGGAACATCCTCGTCATCATCTGCTGGTATGTGGCTCGGCGTTCTTCAATCCAAACGGCATGACTTCGTAGTGATAGTTTGCACTCAGGGAGATAAATGCTATCTTTTCTCGGTCCTCGGGTGCCAAGGCAATCTGGTGGTACCCCTGGAAAGTATCTAAGAAGCTCATCCTCAGGTGCCCATACGTGGTGTCTACTAATTGGTCAATCTTGGGCATTGGGAACGGATCTTTGGGACATGCCCGATTCAAGTCTGTGAAATCCACACAAACTCTCCATTTACCGTTCTTTTTCTTCACTACCACCGTGTTCGCTAACCATCTCAGGAATAATATTTCTCTTATCACTCCTGCTTCCTTCAGCCTCTGGACTTCCAAGTTCACCGCGTCAACATGCTCTTCTCGGTTTTTGCTTTTTCGGGGGGAATGATGGGTCCACGTTAAGCTTGTGGACAATGAACTCGGGATCTACGCCGGGCACTTCATACGGACTCCAGGAAAAAACATCCACGTTCTGCAAAAGGAACAACAACATCTCTACCTTTTCTCGTTCATTCATGCTTATGCCTATCTGGAAATACCTGTCAGTGTCTGGAAAAATTCTAACCTTCAAAACCTCCTCGGCAACGTCCGCCCCCATTTCCCTTTGGGGCTTCTGTAATTGCTATAAAGTTTCTTTTTCGGTTTCCTCCGCTTGTCCGATCTATTAGCTCTTCCACCTGACCGCGGCGACAAGACACTGCCTAGCCACTTGTTGGTTCCCTCACACCACGGTGACTCCATACTCGGTGGGAAATTTCACTTTCACGTGCAGGGTGGATGGAACGGCCTTCATTGCGTGAATCCACGGCCTTCCCAGGATTGCAATGTACGGTGAGAATGACCGAACTACTATGAAGGTCACTATTACTTCCTTACCTTCCATGTCCACCAAGAGAGAAATTTGCCCTTCAGGAATCACGACTCTTCCGTCAAACGAGACCAGCGGCGTGTCATACTTCGTCAAATCTTGACTCTTCAATCCGAGCCCTTCGAACAGATCCGGGTACATCACGTCAGCTCCGCTTCCTTGGTCTATCATCACTCTTTTTACCAAGAACCCGCTTATCTGAGCTGTTACTACCAACGCATCATCATGAGGTTGGACCGTCCCCTCCAAGTCTTCTTCGCCGAAAGAGATGGTTAGCCGACCAACTTTCATCCTCTTCTCGGGTGATTCTCCTTCCGTGCAAGCAACTGTCAGTACCCCTTTAGTTGCTGCTGTACCTCTCGGGGCAGCGTGGATGACTTCGATCACTCCCAGTGGTGGTGGGAGGGGATTCCTTTTCAGCTGAACACCCTGGTCGGCCTCCCGGTCTACGGAGTCCACTACAAACTCTTTCAAATACCCTGCTTTTACTAGCTACCCGAGATGATCTTTTAGTACCCAACACTGCTCGGTGGTGTGCCCTTTGTCCCCATGGTATGTGTAGTACAAGTTTTGATTCCTCCGAGATGGGTCACCCCCCATTTTGTTCGGCCACCTAAAGAACGATTCGTTCTTAATCCGATCTAGAATTTTGTGCACAGGCTCTTTGAACGCCACATTAACTCCTTCAATTTGCACCTCTGGTTCCTGCATCTTGAAATCTTTTTTCGGTCTTGCCGGAATAATGCCTTGCCAAGATCTCCCGAGTAACAGGGCTTTCCCCTTATTTTGCACCCGATCATCTTCCAGGCGTTTATACTCCACAATGAGTCTCATAAGTTGCCTCATATCCTCGGGAGGTCTTTTTGTCAACGACTCCCGTAATTCAGAATCTTCGAGGAGCCCCATCCTGAAGGTGCTTGCCGCTATCTTCTCATTTCCTCCACCGATCTCGTTGTAGAGTTCCTAGTATCGGCTGGTGTAACTCCGGAGGGTTTCACCGACCCTCATCTTTATGGAAAGTAGCGCATCCACCGGCTACGGCACTCGGCTGCATGTCACGGATCTACTGCCGAGCTCTTGGATCAACTCGGCAAAGCTACGAATGAAGCCTTTTCGTAACCCATTGAACCATCTCAGGGCCATGGAGCCGAGACTAGAGGGGAATATCTTACACATCAACGCATCATTGTGTGCATGCAAGGACATCATGTGGATATAATGACTGACATGCTCCACAGGGTTCGTCTTCCCATCGTAGAAATTGAATGGCGGTCCTGTAAATCTACTCGGCATAGGGGCCCGTTCAATTTCATCGGAGAATGGTAACCGAGCAGCCTTTCGTAAGGCTCGGCTCATGGCGTCCATGGCAGCATTGTAGGGTCGCCGTTCCTCTGGCGATTCCGATCCTGGGTCGTCATATCCATGCGAACGTGAACGGTTCCGGCGATGACGTGTCTCTCGGGAGTGTGAGTGATTCTTGCGCCGGCGTGATTCTTGAGAGGGTGATCGGTTTTGGAATTGTTGGGTACCGGATTGGCTAGAGCCCTCTTCGCCCCGATTTCCCGTGCTATCATTTCTCCTTTGTCGGTGGTTGCGGTCCCTTTCTTGGCGTCGGCCCCTTGCTTCCTGCTCTAGATCCATTACCAGTCTGCACAACCGCTCTAGCTCTCGGTCTCTATCATCATACTGCTCGTGTCCCGAGGCACTCGACATCGTTCAGCGGGTCTGATCCGACCCTTCTCCCAGGCCAGACTCTTCCTCTCCTTGCAGGCGCTCCCTATCCTCGCGCCCTTTCTGTCTTCTTTCCCGCCATGTGGATCCCCAAGAAGATCTCACGGAACCGCTCTAAGCGCGCCCTCCCGAATGTCCCTCAGACATTTCCCTTATTTGAGTCTCAGTCGAACCACAGTTTCGTAGGAGAGCCCCACGGTGGGCGCCAATTGTGGGCGCCAGAAATGAGACTGTTAGGCTCAACCTCACTTGGGCTCACAATTTATTTATAAAGTGGGCTTCAGGATTTCCTACTTTGGATCGTTCTCGGCACAGAGACTCAAAGTAATATTCCTCCTCCTTTCCTAAACGACTGTTTTTTCTCTCTTTTTTCTGAACCCCTTCTTCTTCCCTAACTTCTTCTATTTATAGTTTTGAGTTAGTGGGTAGATCATGATTACTGCCATTGTTAGTGCAATTGAAGGTCCAATATTATCTGTTACAAGTGGATGTTTAGGTGAGAGTGGAATGCAACGATTATGGCCTTGGAACTTGGTTCCAACTCAGGTGAATATGCTCGGTAATGATGTTCCCCGAGCATCGTATGGTATATCCGGACAAGGTTTCACTGATTCTTCGGGAAGTTTATGTCGAGCATAGTCCAGGGGCCGAGGCCCAAAACTTGTATTTTTTGAAGGTAGTTTCAAGCAGAGCTTAGGGCAATGGGGCCGTGCCATTGGGCCTGAGCCCAGGGCCCATCTGGGTCTTGGGACCTCGGTGCCGTACAATATATACTTTAAAAAAAAAAATTGGGCTTTCAAGCCCAATATCCATACATCAACCTGTTCAAAACTTCAAGTAAATAAAAACTTCTATTTATTTAGTAAGCTGTCTAAATTTTTTTAACAACAATTCACAATGTCACAACCAGTAAAAAGAATAACAATCATTACTCAATCTCAAGATCAATTTTTTTTTTCATAGCAGTAACATAGTGAATTATGAACATCCCAAATAATTTGTAAAAGAGTTGATATAATAAAGTATTAATAAGAGTTTTCTAAGCAAAAGAGTTGGTAATATATATATCCCAAATTCAATAATAAAATAAAACAAAAGTTGGAGTAAAACTAGGATAGAGACATTTTGAGAGAGAGAATATTAGGAATTGGTCGGCGAGAGGTGAGAAGTTGAATGAGAAGAAGAAGATTTCTGTACATTGTAAGAACAATTGTGGATGGAGGTGTTATGCCTCAATGGTGACTGGAGAGTGCACATTTGAGATCAAGACACTTTATCCTGAGTGTACCTGCCCCCTATCATTTAAAAATGGGCAAGTTACATCAGCCTATGTGGCAAAGAGGTATTTGGAGGATTTTGGTAAGAATCCTAATTGGGAGGTCTCAGGTGTTAAGCACCATGTGATGCAGAAGATTTCAGTTGATTTAAGTCTTAGTCAGGTGTATAGATCAAGGAAGATAGCTAGGGGGCTGATTACTGGGAATGAAGAGGCTCAGTATGGCCTACTTAGAGATTATGCAGAAATGTATTTTAAGGACAGATGTAGGAAGTAGAGTGATTTTGCAAACAGAGATGGAAAATGAGAATACAGAGCCCAAGTTTAAAAGAATGTACATTAGGTACAATGCTCAGAAAGTTGGCTTTCTAGGTGGTTGTAGACCCTTTGTTGGGCTGGATGGATGCCACTTGAAGGGTAGGTTTGGTGGGCAATTATTGTCTACCACTATCAAGGATGGAAATGACAATATATTCCCAGTGGCAATGGCTGTAGTTGAGCAAGAGAACAAGGATAGCTGGACCTGGTTCTTGGAGCAGTTTGCTGATGACATTGGCAGGCCAGATGAGCTAATCTGGTATTCATCAGTGACAGGCAGAAGGTATTATCATCTAGCTCATGTTCATGACTTTATTGCATGCTTACCTTTTTACATGCTTACTTGCTAACATTGAATGCTTACTTGATTGCAGGGCCTTTTACCTGCAATGGAGACTCTATTCCCAACTGTGGAGCACAGGTATTGTGTGAAGCACATATACAACAACTTCAAGGTTAACCATAAGGGCATGGAGTTGAAGAGTGTACTATGGAGGTGTGCTGGCACAACATCAGCCAGGGAATTTGAGAGAGGGATGGACCATCTTAAGAGTTTGGATGAAGAAGCTTGGTAGTACCTGGTTGATATAGAGCCTGCACAGTGGACCAGATCCCACTTTTCTTCAAGAGCTTTGACAGATTGTATGGTAAACAATCTGAGTGAGAGTTTTAACTCTATGATTGTGAAGGCTAGAGACAAGCCCATCTTATCAATGCTGGAGTGGATCAGAGTTAGGCTTATAAGCAGGCTGTATATAAAGAAGGCTGGTATAGAAAATTATGGTGGCAATTTGTGTCCAAGCATACAAAAAAAGTTGGAGCAGTTAAAATTAGAGTGTAAGAGTTTCTGTGCAGTTCCTTCTGGGAGGTTTGTGTATAAGGTTGACAATGAGAGGGAAAGGCATGTGGTGGACTTGGTAAATAGGACATGTAGTTGTAGAGTATGGGACTTGACAGGAATCCCTTGCAAGCATGGAGTTGCAGCCATTTTTGTGAATTGTGAGAAACCAGAGGACTACACCCATCCATGCTACTACAAGAATGCTTATGTGGAGACATACAAGACACCCATACCTCCCATGCATGGCCAATCTGAGTGGATGTCAAGTGGCCAACCCAAGCCTGTTGCACCTACTGTTTATAAGCCACCAGGTAGGCCACCCATGAAGAGGAAGAGAGATGCTGATGAGCCAAACCCTTATAAGGTGTCTAGAGGAAACAGGCCAGTGAGGTGTGGAAGGTGTCAACAGGAAGGGCAAAATGCAAGGGGATGCAAGGCCAATGTCACTGGTGAGACCGCATGGGAGAGGAGGCAGAGATTGCAGAAAGGGAAATCTGTAAGTTTTTACAAAATTTTTTTATTCAAATGCAAAATTCCAATAACTGACACTGTAAAAACATGCTCATATTTGGTTGCAGGGAAGTGGAAGGCCTTCTACACACAAACAAGGATCCCAGGCCCCATCTTCATCACAGACCCAATCCTCAGCTCAGCCCCCACCAACACATCAGCCTTACACTATGACCTCATCCAACCAGGCAGTAGGGTCACAACCACAAGCTCCAGCTCCATAGCCACAAGCTCCATGGTTAAGGCCACTAGCTCCATGGTCACAGAACCCAAGTCATTGGTACTCTTCAAACTTCAGGTACACAGTTAGAGGAGCTCCTTGGTTCTCTTCAAGCCATCCAACACCACACATCCCTGCAGAAATATGGGACAATAGACCACTATCATCATAGGTACTGCAGTGTTAGGTTTGATGTTTTATTCATAAAACTGTGATGTTGGTAGCTAACATGTGAATTCTTATACTTTGTAGCCTATAAGACCACCTGCTACCAGAGGAGCTGCTTTGAGAGGAAGGGGTGATGCAGCTAGAGCTCAGAAATGTAGAACAAGAGGTGGAAAGGCCAGCTGTGGTGGGAGAGGCAGGGGCAGTAAATGAAGACTAAGTCAAGACACTTTTGTTGCTATGTATAATGTATTAGGGTTATGTAGTGTTAGGGTTTTATGTAGTGTTAGGGTTAGGCAGGGTAGACAATGGCAAGACACTTTTTGATATAGCTGTTCAAACACTTTTTGTATTTTTGTAAGTTTTGTAAACATTGGGCAGCTGCAACTGTTTTGGTTGTTGTACCAAATGCCTTATATTTACTGGTGGTTGATGAAAGACTATTCAATGCCACCTTAAAATATGTATACAATTTCCAACTTAATGACAGGTGTTCAGAATTATTGTTCTGATTATTGCAGTTTGTCATATGAGTTATTATTATATGAGTTTGTTTATGTGTGCAGGGTGTATGTGTTGAATAGCAGGTGTATGTGTTGAATAGCAGGTGTATGTGTTGAATTTGTTGTCTTTTCTTGCAAGTTGACAGATTGTCATGCACTTTAGATTCACTTTCAACACAATTGTCTTCACACAATGCACTTTAAATTCACTTTCAACACAATTGTCTTCACACAATGCACTTTAAACTCACTTTCAACACAATTGTCTTCACACAATGCACTTTATGCACAAACCAACACAGCTCACAACATCCAACAAAACACCAACACCAACAGCTCACAGCTCACAAGTAGCCAATTCACTTTAAACAAAAATACCAACAGCATCTAACATAAATAACACTTTATCTTAAAAAGGCTTATATTATTAAGTGGCTTCAAGCCAATAGCATCTACCACCTTATATAGTTCTCATTCTCAAAAAATTCTTTCATAGATCTATTACAATACAATTGAGGACCAGCTTATATTACAACCCATCAGGTAGACTCAATCTCATCATTTCAACTTTTTCACTTGAGCCAAAACATTAAAACAACATAACCAAAACAAAAAAAAAAAAAAAAAAAAAAAAAAAAACCATGACAGAATTAGTGCAATTCTGCACTTTCTCTCTTGCTTTAAAGCTCTCACTGCTATCTCCTTGGCTTGAACAGAGGAAGTTCGAAACTTTCTCTCCTTCTCAATGGCTTTTGCTGCCCTGTCTTGAGCAATTTCTACCATTTGGGTAGCTTCTGCTGCTGCCTGGGTAGCTTCTCTTTCCCTTTCACATGCAAGTTGCAGCTCACTCCGTAGTAAATCCAACTTTTGTTGCACCAAATGGGTAGCTTCATTCCCACGCACACAAGTGGGATTATCAATCCATCTAAAGAAAGGGCACTTAGGACCAATCTGTTCATAAATTGAATTGAACACATCACATTCCAATCTCATGTAAATCAGCTAGATTAAGTAAAAAGTATACTTACCTTATATCGGCTACAACCCAGAAACCTTCTCCCAAAATTATCCATTGTCAGACTTGTTCTCAGCACACAAGTCTCATATGTACACAAATGCCCACATGAACCTGAGTAATTTCCACTCGAAGAAGACATCGATTATCAACTTCTTGTGAATCAACGCTATCATCAAAACTTGAAACCCCAGCTCAGAACCATAAAGCAGAAATGTCGTACCTGGTGATGATCTATCTTCGAATATTCAACGACTCAAGACAACCCAAAGTCAGAACCTCACCCTCACACGAAAGCACGATCAGAAAAATCAAAACCCCAGCGTTACAGGGATTTTCGCGTTTGTAGGGCCCGTGAGGAAAAGAGAGTGAGTTCGTGTTGTTTGATCCGTGTAATGTTCTAATTTGGCATAAAAGGGTGTTTTTCTAACATCTGAGGGTGAGGTGGGTAACGAGGGGGGTAACGGATTGATGTGCAGGTGGGCAAAGTGATAAGTTTTGAACCACATGTAGGCAACGTGAAAACGGGCCAAACCTCAGGTGGGTTTACTGTAATTATCCCTTAGAAAAATTAACGGTTAATACAAATTACAAAGGTATATAGCTATTATAATCTAATTTATAAATTACTTATATATAGGAACAATAGATTTCAATTAATAATGTTCGTTTCTTGGTAATTTGTGATAACCTAATTTCATTTGTATTGGATTGTTTGAGTGTGTGTTTTACAAACTACGGTTGTGTATCTTGGTGAATCTTGAGTTTATAAATAACTAGCTTGTAACCCCATGCATATGCATGGATACACTTAAAGATATACAATAAGATGCATAATATAATTCATATATATATATATATATATAAAGGTGAGGTTATGGCTGCCATGGTAGCTAAGGGACCTGAGGTATCTTGCAGCGAGGAGGCTGAGTTACTTGCTTGTAGAAAAGCTATTGAATTTACTGTAGATGTTGGCTTCTCTGAATTCATCATTGAAGGGGATAATAGCTCTGTTATGAAAGCTATTTCGGCTTTGCAGGATGATCATTCTTTGTTTGGGAATGTAATTGGGGATATTCATCATTTGATTAGGAATTTGCATTGGGTAAGGATTGAATGTACTAGGCGAGGGGGGAATAGGGTTGCTTATGAGTTAGCTCAATTTGCTAGGAATATTAGTCATGATTTATTTTGGATGGAAGATGTTCCTCCAATAGCTAGGGAAGCTTTGTACCAAGATGCTAATTTTTCTAATTAATTGAATGGCATGCTTCTGTTTAAAAAAAAAAAAAAAACTATTGATAATTGTTTCAAAAAAAAATTACTATGGATAGTCATTTTTATATTTTATTAACTTTTTTTTTTAAAAAATTGTAAGGATATTATTAGGTATAAAATGTAAATTGTCCATTTTTAAAAAAAAATTATTGTGAAGCACATTTTGTTTTTACGATTCATTTATTCTAGACTCTTTAGTTTTTGTACTTAATAACTCACTTGGATGAATATTTATGATGTGATCCCATATTTGATTCTAAAATTAAAAAAATAAAGCTCTTTAAAAATAAATAATTTAGGACACATGACGCAAAATTAAAACTCTAATTTCAGTTTTTCTCAGCTTCATCTATTATTATATATATAGATATATAGATTACAAGGAGCCCCAAGTATAACTTGACTAGTCATTTTGAAGTGTAAGCGCAAATTAATGATCAAGTTAAGTTATAGTATGTTATAGCATATCTTTTTTTTTTTTGAGAATCAAGAAGTTTTTTTTTTTTTTTTTTTTTTTTTTTTTTGAGAATCAAGAAGTGTGTTATAGCATATCTAATTATTTGTTATAGATGTATTTCATATTCTAATTAATTAACTTAATTAGTAAAGTTTCTTAATTTGTTAATTCCCTTGATAGTAAGTAGCGATTCAATTCTGCTGTGTAAAGTTTCCAGTGTATTTTTTTTTTCTTAACTTAATTAGTGTGTGTAGGGAGTCTAGGGACTAGGGAGATAGTTTCTTATAACTTAGCATTTCAATAAAAAATCATTTGCATTATGCCCCATTTGTTGTTCACCATTTTATTATACTATGTCTAGAAGTCAACGGTATCCTATTTCCTTTCCCATGTCAATTCTTATTAAAAAACAAATAAGTAGGATTTAGATCTTTTTTTTTTTTTTTTTTTCAATAGTATTGAAGAAGGGCATGTGAGCTTACTCAAAAGCGAAGAGAGAGGCTACTTGGTTAGCCGGAAATTAAATGAGATCTAGGCCTGTATTGTTGAACTCATTTATTAGCGGTGAAGATGTCTCAATTTACTTGCCTCCGTATGGTAAAAGAGTAATGTTACGTACATAAACTATTTTATAACATTTTTATAAATTATTGATGTGACAAATTCCTATCAATATTAATATAGGTCCATCACTAATATCACATTTTTACTTATAATAACTATTTAGAAAATGCTAAAACCATATCAACAGTTTATAAAAATATTATAAAATAGTTTGTATCTATAATATTACTCATGGTAAAAATGGTACATTTGCCAAATTTAGGACGTGTTGAAATCAACAATGCTAGTAGCCTAGTATCACATATTTTTGTTTGCATTTTATTATAATTGCCTTATGTGGTAGATTTTGAGTAATGGGAAAAAAAAAAAAAATAGTGGATCTATGATATAGTGGCAAACAACTAATCATCCTTTCCTATATAGGACAGCTATGGCAAAGTGTGTAGTACTAATATTTGAGTTAAAATATATCTTCTTTTTTCTTACAAAAAATCTAGTACTATCAAAAAAATACACAACCTTTGACAAAACTCTCCATGTGTTTGACTGTGATTAGTGGATAAAAAGTAGTAGGTTAATGTGAAAGTGATAGGCAGCTAATCACAATTTACAATGTAGGAGAGTTGTGACAAAAATTGTAAATTTGTTTGTAGTATTAGAAGAATTCTTTTCCTTATTTCAACTTGAAAAATTCTTGAATCACAAACAATTTCATATCTATTTTCACAACTATCCAATGTGAGTTATTAAAATGTGTAGAATTAATTGTGTTCATAAAATAACTCTCCAAACTTGTTAGTTGTCATACAATTCTCAACCAAAAAAAAAAAGTCACTACCACCAAAATATTTTGAGTTTAAATCTTAACTATACTAAAAACTAAACTAATTGATCTTACTGGATCTAAATAAAAGAAAAAAGAAAAAAAACATATGAACCTCTCTAATAGAAACAAGAAGAAGAAGAAGTCGGGTTGAGCTAAGGTGCATGCCGTGAATCGTGATACGAAGCATATTGATATTGTGTACTTTTCTTTATGTATGAACATATTTATCCTTCAAAGCATTACTTTGACATTTTTGACACGATTTCGCATGTACGCTTTTGCAGAAACAACAGAACTATATATACAATTTGTACCTTTTTGCAGCACTTGGTATGATTGGTAATCATCATCAGAGTAAGGAACTGTCTCATTATTTTTCTTTTGTTATTATTTATTTATTTATTTATTTTTTTGGTATTTAAGTCAAGGTGTCTCTCTCCATTTTGGCAGACAGATTATCTTCTGTAGTTTATAAGTTCAATATATTCGACCCACCTGATTTTTTGAAAAATTGAATGCACCTTTACTAGTTGTGAAGCATTGAGTACGATATGTTGCTTGTGAGGACCCAATGATTTATATTAACTTCGATACATTTTGATGACTCATTAATGTGTTAGGTTTAGTTTTGATCTTTCTCTCTCACATGCAAACCCACACCTAGATCCCACATATACATAAGATTTAAAAATCAAAAAAAAAAAAAAAAAAATCGAAAAATTGCCAAACCGCACAAATAAATTTTGACAATCGAATTTCTGAACTTTACATCATGATTTAGTAAATTTATTTACCTTATTTTGGATGAAACCCATCACATATTTAAGATTAAAAAAAAAGTTTTATAATAGAGGATGTAGCTTATGTTTAGTGCCTTTAGAGTATTGGACCCGCTGCGATCATGACACATATTTATTTTTAGACATATATTATGATTACAACGGATCCAGTGTCATAGGACACTAGACCTAAGCTACACTCTATAATAAATGAAACCCATCACATCAATTTGCCACATTATTGCAATCGCTACCTAACATTGCATGGCTGGCAATGGCAAGTGAGATAAGTGCCACCCCCTATGGTTATGATCCTCATCAATATTGCCTTTATTCTTCACTATAAACAAAAGAAGAAGGGACTATTATATTTGGGGACCACAACAAGCAAGCCCTACTACTAAAGCTTATTATTATTAAACTCTCACTCACAGACTAGTACACTTATTCAATCAGAAAGTGAACACGTACTAGTTCTCTTCGCTCACATGAAGACCTTATGGTCATGGATTGGGCTAAGAAAGGAAACAAGTCTAAACCATAAAAAAATTTCCAACCAATAACCAATGAATTTATACCAAAAAAAAAAAAAAAAATCATAGTTATTGCCCAATAACTCTGTTCCCACTGCCATCAATTGAATTTAAACTCTACCCTTCTCAGAAACACAATTATTAACAAGGTTTCATCTCTCTCTCTCTCTCTCTCTCTCTCTCTCTCTCTCATGCACAAGAGTGTGTGTGTGTAAATCAACATCTATGCTATAATGTGAAAAAAGGAAATTGGGTAGGGGTTGCTTACTACAAGTCCACTGCATTTAAGTGACCTTCTTTATGGACCTTCAAATTAGGCCAAGATATGGACCAGCAATGAAAGAAAAAGGAAGCCGATTGCCCCTAGTTGATAGATGCATGATAGATCATTCTTTCGAACTAACCTTTGGATAAACGAAAGTCAATGTCAATGATATAATGAAACTTCAAAATAGCCAAATGCCATTTGCTAATTAAAGGGGGGAAAACAAACAAAAACAACTCACATATTGAAAGATCTGCAATGGAATTTAATTCTAGTAATTGCACATCAAATTGCGTGGTCACTACACAAGTATAAATGCTTGTGGGATGTGAGGGACAAGGACCGAGGGTTAAGTCTCCAGAAGGGAATTTTACACACATATATACTTAGATTAGGTTATAGTAGAAATTTTATCTTGTATAAAAAATAAAAAATAAAAAATGCAGCAACTTTCTTAGATTTTTTTTTTTTTGAGGGAAATTTCTTAGATTTGAGATTAAGAAAATTAAGCATATTCTTGACCATAGACTTTTGTTTTTTATTTTTTTGGGTTTAGGGATCAAATAAATAAAGGACCTAAATTTATATTCCGTTCACATAAAAATCAATTGATGTCTTGTCATGACAATAACGAGCAATTGATTTGAAGTGCAATCCATACAAAAATCAATCAATCAATATATATATATATATAAAAGCAGAGACCTCATGTAAGAGTACATGAGGTCCTGCCACGTGGCACTCTAATATTACATTTAGCCTTTTTTTACCTCTTTTCATTAAGTTTTTTTTACTATTACCCAATAGATCATAGTAACTTATTTTTACTGTTATATAAATTTAGCATTTTTACCTCTTTTTATTAAGTATTTTTTATTATTACCCAATAGATCATAGTAACTTCTTTTTACTATTATAAAAAATATGAGCTGTTCTTGACAATTAGACAAAGTTATTCACTATAAAATGGACTGCCTTTTAAAGTAGACCAAACTTTATGAAAAACTCAAACCTAGTTATTACCTCATATATATTATGACCAATATTTGACCATTCTGATGTGTAAATCAATGCAAAAACTCTTACCCTTTTACAAACTCTCTTCTTCCTCCCCTATGTATAGATGATACTTCTAGAAAATCTCATTCTCATGAAATCATGTCTCAATTTTTCCTCAATTTCAATTCAATATGCTTTTGTCTATTAATAATGTTCTATGCAATTTACGCAGACAAATTCTCTATCATCGACCAATGCAACAAAAATATATATAAATCTTGAGATCCCTGAGGTTGTTGAAATAATTAACAAGTGTATATTTCTAAAATTTATAACAACAAAAAGTCTAATAAATAGCATATACTATCTCACAAAATTCCATTAACTTAATATTTTCTTTAAAAAATTTCAATGATAGGAATGGTAAAAAACATGATCCTGTACAAAAAATACAAAAAATGCATGCAAAAAAATTTTCATAGGAGGATTTATCTTTAAATAATATGAAGAAAATAGTAAAGATAAAATGCATTGAATGAGATCCTACGAAATAGGTTTGTTAATCATTTCAAATTATACTCATCATTTACATAAAAAAAAAAAAACAATACATCATATTATTTACATTAAAAAAATAATACATATTAATTTCAAAGTTCGTTGCAAGATGTGAACTGCTAGGGTATTGCAACAATAAGTAACATTGATACAACAATGGGTTGGTATTACATTTTGTGCATACTTTGTAAAAGGAATGTCAAATCACAAGTAGGATCATTTTGGTGTGCAAAATGTGAAATAAAAACAAATCTTTCTATCCCAAAGTTAGAGGCACTCGCATTAACTACATACTCTCCAAATATTTATAATATATTTATCTCACCGTAACTACTATATATATATATATATATATACACACATACAATTGCAAACTATTTCAGATATAGGATTCAAATTGAAGTTTTTGATGCAGCTGACAAAAAAAATTTTGTGATATTTGATCGAAATGTCGAGAAAATGCTAAATAAATTTACAAGAGATCTTACTGGAAAATAAACTGAGGTACAATTTATTTAAATTATTGCAAAACTATTGATATTGGAGAGGGAATCCCATGTGATTTGAAAAAAAAAATTAGGAAAAAAATGGATTTTCCTACTTCATTTGAATGAATTCAATCTAAAGGATGATTTTGAAAATTACATAGTTGCTAAGATTTTTGATGCACCTTCAAATGACAAAAAGGTATGGAAGAAAAAAAAAAATACACAATCCAATATGCTATATTAATTCTTTTTGCTGCACTATTCTAAAATTAACAAAAATAAAAAATAAAAACATTTACTAAAAACTGTCACATCATTGAAATTTAATATAAATGCAAATACCTACAAAAAATCTTAGCGACAAAGTCTAAACTTTGTAAAATCCAATCAAGAATCTCCTAGTGCCAATTCATTAGTAATTAACACAAATGATGCAACAAAAGTAAAAAGTGATGAAAACAAATATGGACGGACTAAACTTCAAACGTTGAAGGTGGAGAAACTGATGATGATAACAAGCGTCACCATACCACAATAACAAAGCATTGAAGAAAAAAAAAAAAAAAATTGTAATGAAGCTTTTTATTACATCACATAATAAAAATCAATAATATAGAATGGATTAATATGCTTTTATCAACTTTTATTATTTTATTATACAATATTACTCCAAAATTGTTTTAATTATTGCTCATTACTTGAACAAAATAATTATAATAGATATAGTGTGCAATTTATAATAGTTACTTTTTATAATGAATTCATTGCTAACAAAGTTTTATAATAAATATGCTATAATATATGTATAATATTTTTCAAAAACAAATTTGCATAAAACATTAAAACATTATCCGTGCATCGCATGAACAACTTACTAGTTTCTTAAATTGCTCGTTATTATTGTGTCAAGATATTAATTGGTTTTTATGTAAACTTAATATAAATTCATGTCATTTATTTAATGATAAGAGAATTCACCGATAAAACTAATTAGAACACACCATCATATAGAGATAAAGTTATAACTTACTTTTTGATCAGTAAAAGTGAATCCTCCAAATTGTTTCCTATATCATATTATCAGCAAAAGAAGAACGAAAAAAAAAAAAAAATCAAAGTGAAAAACTTAATTATACATCTCAATCATTATCAAAATTGATGTTTCTATTATTCTGATACTAAATTTTTTCAGGGTCTAAGTCAATGTTAGGTATTTAATGTCTCATACAATTAGCTTGTTCTTTCCAGCAAACTAAATCTTAGGCCAAAAAGAAAAGGCTAATATATTAGTCCATAACCTAACCTTATTATACATTAAGGATCTATTTGAGATCCATTTGTTTTGCTGAAACTGAAAATTTTTTGTTGAAAGTATTGTAAATAAATGTAAAAGTTAGTTGAAATAGTACAGTGGAACCTATAAATAATACCAAAAAGTACAGTGGATCTATAAATAGTAACAAAAATAAGCTGAGTTTTTTAATTTTGAGCCAAACACTGACTTATAAAAAGGAGAGATATCATTTGCAACCTTCAGCCAGGCTTGAGTTTTGATTTATGAGCCATTCTGGGGTGCCGAGTAGGTAATAGTACGACAATTATAAGGTCTGAGCATATTGGGCCAACTCACCCCAAGCCCATGATAAGTCGATTTCTTTGGACCAATTATGAGCTCACCTAATAAATTCATATAACACTTACCTCAAATTAGATTGGCTTCATTTTATCATTTTATGAACGGGAAAAAAATAGAGGTGTATTAAAGTAAATTATATATTGTATTATATAATAATAAAAATAGTGACTTTTTTATGATGTAATTGCCCAAACTGATTATCTTCTCATAGGAGTAAGTCTTTTTGTGCTGCGTGGCTATTATTTATTGAAAACTTAGATGAATTATATTGGACAAAACTTAGATACATCGCGTTAGATTACCATTTGCATTTAATTGGGAAATCTAATGTACTACAACTATGGAATTATATCTAAATTTTACCCAATTATATAATCCCCCTAAATTCTAGGGTGCCATCCCTTTGAGTTTGTTTGACTCTGGCTTAAGTGGAATTGTGACAAACAACAAACTAAATTTGAAGGACTAGCGACTTAACTAATGGTATACAACGTGAATGAAGTTTCACGTTGAATAATAATAATAACAAGATTAAGCTATTAATGTAACATTGTTGGGCTTAAACTCATAAACTTAAGTTTTTATGTTAATGGGTGTCCCTATATATTATATTAACCACTAAATTGAAGTCTCTTCAAGGTGTGATCTCCTTAACAAGTGGTATCAATGCTCATGGTAATGTGAGTTAAGGTGGCAAGGTGTCAAGGGTCTCTTTCACAGTTGGAACGGGGACATGGAGCTAAGGACTTGTTCGTGGCTCATAGAACTCATTCATGAACGGAAGATTGTTAGGTTTACACATGTGAGTGAAGTTCCATATCGAATAATAATGACACGAATAAGTAATTAATATGACATAGTTTGTTCTAAACTCATAGGCTTGAGCTTTTGAATTAATCAGTGTCCCTATATATTATATCAATTGGAGTCTCCCCCAAGGTGTTCTCTGTTGGGTATATTTCATAAATAATTTACTTTTGTGATTATGTAAACAAGAACAACATACAATCATAAATAAGAACATAATTAGATTCAATATATAAGAAGAAATCTGTACAATAATTAAATAACTCAAAAACCAGATGTGTGAAGAAAGAATGATACATGATTGATCAAGTCTTGTATTTAGATTTGACTAGAAAGAACAATAAATAGAAGAAATCTATAAAATAATTAAACAACTCACAGACTGAAGGATGATGCAAAATTGATCAAGTCTTATATTTGATACAATCTCCTTCAAGTAGATTTCATCACTCACACAATCTGTGATTTCTATGGTTGCATAAGATAACTGTTTATGCTAATCCGTTTTGAAATAATTCTTAGTTGTAATAGTTTGCTACTTAAGGTTTTTTTTTTTTTTTTTAGAATGAGTTTGCTACTTAAGTTGTTTCGGGTTTAAATCAAAGTTTTTAATTGGTGCAAGAGCATTAGAACGTGTAAATGTCATAATAGAATGAGAAATGATATGTCCACAACATTTTCATAACAAATCCTATGTGGCAAATTGTTACCGATTGTTATTAATAGGGTAGAAAAGTAATTTCAATGTTAGGTTTAAATTAGAACTAATAACAACTAACTACCTATAATTTGTTGTGAAAATGTTGTGAACGTAGCACCTCTAATAGAATTGCTTCACATTGAAAATTTTTAATCATTTAAATTTATGCTCTTAATGAGTCACTATTAACTTAAAAGTAACAAAAAATAATATTGCGCACCATAAGAGCATTACATTATTAACATATTTTGCTTGAGTTTCAAAACCTTTAGAAAAATTACTCCAATTAACCAAAAATATTTAGAAATTAATTTAAGAAAAAATTAATTATTCATTTTATTTTATTCATCTAACATAATTTTTTAAAGAACAAAGTTTGGCTAAAAACTTGAAATTAATTGTATTCATCTAAATGTTGGATTGTATGTTTTTTACACGCATGTTGTGAAAATCACAAGCTAATCAAGAAGCTTGGAACGAAGAAAGCTAAACACAGAAAGATCAAGAAATCTTCTAAAAACAGAGAGAAAATTCTGATTAGAACAAGAAAATCTTTATTGCTGAAATTCTGTGTATTGTAAAAACTAGTAAATTACATTTACAATGCTCTATATATACTACTAGAAACAGATCAGACAAGGAAGCAAAAAGGGCGGGAAGAATAACTGAATTTCCCAAAAACTCTCCTCCAATAATAATAAGACAATTGTCACTCCAATCCTAACCAACTATTAACTTCCTCACGTGTCAATCACATGCCTTGCTTAACTCTTCAAAACTGCCAGTAGTTTCTCTAGCCATACTGCAATCTTTCTGTCGTTTAATTTGATCACCATGCTTTCTTTGCACTTTAGCATTCTTCATATCAGTCTTGCTCCCTTTCTCCAATTCAGCTCTATTCTGAGCAAGCTTCTTCTTCTTCTTATTCTTCTTAATACATATTAAATTTTGTGCTAATTAGATGTTACTTATTATTCGATCCATAACTTATTTTTTATACATAATTTTAGACTATAAAAACTTGAAATTTAAACATTTGATTGATGATATAATTATTAATTTTTAATTTTCTGAAAATTTTGCAAACATAGATGATATAAAAAGAAAATATAATCTAATGATGGATTTGTCAAAATTCACCTATAATAGAAAGATATTAAGTGCAACTAATTTTTGTCTTTTTTTTAAACAATAAAAGTGGGTCTTAAATATGTTGTACTTATTCTTTATGGCTCAACATATGTAACGCATGCCATACAACGTGCTTTCACCATTAACCACTCTGTAAGTAACTCAATTACTAATATAGTTTGCTCTAAGTAAATAACTAAAGTTACAAGAAATTTATAATAACAAGCTTATTAAACCTAAATATCAAAATTTGTTCAAGAAATTTAAAATTATTTTTATTATTTATTTTAATAATAATTTTTGTTTCAATCAAAGTTTGGATAAGTTTTTGCTAGATAACCTGAAGTCATTTTATATATATATATATATATATATATTATTGTCTATTTGTAATTATAATAGTGAAATATTTTCTTAATTTATATATAAATTTTAATTAATTTTTTACATCATATGAGCATAATACTAATAAATATAAAGATGAGTTCATACAAAAAATGATGTGATGCTTTGCTTGCAAAAAACACATGACTGAGGAAGTCGTGTATTACACATCTTTAAAGCTTCTATAATATCTAGAAGAAAGTTTTATTATTAGTGTGGGGTCAGAGAATTTATGACCCGGGTCTATTTTATATTAAGGCCTAAGGCCCGAGCCGAGGAGAGGCATTGCTGAGGATGTACAATGAAAGTCCAAATGGCCTATGGATATAGCCGAGGACGATTTTGTCCTCGGCATCCCAAAGCGCTCCTAAAAGAAAGGGCGAGTACAGTGTAGGAGCGGCCCAAGTAAAAGGCTGCTAGTACTGCAATAAAGCACTATGCACCTGATAGGACCATACTCTTCAGCTTTTACAACCACCCTCAACCACTTTGAGTATGGGCTGATGGGACAAGTATCAGTCCTGGAAAGTCGAACCCACACGTGGACGTTGGATAAGGGGTACAGGTTAATATAAAAGGAAAAGTAAGTAATCTAGAAAAAGGGGCTGGGAAAAAAAGCCAAGAACTAGAGCCTCCCAGAACGTATCGAGGAGAAAGACTCCTCGAACGAACATGGTTTAATTCTGCATGAATACCATGACCAACCACCGTTCGGTGACCAAGGCCTAGCCTTTCAAACCCACGCTCTACAAATTATATTGTTTGGGCCTTCTAACGTACGAACCCAATATCAATTTGGGGCCGTTACGGATTGAGTCTTTACAATTGGCGCCATCTGTGGGAAGGCTTGTGTGTTGGCACAGGCGGTGGGTCGAGAAAGTCCCCCCATCACTTCCAACAGCCCGTTGTAGTGCTCTAAAATAAAGTTCCATTAGGGGCTACGCTTCGAAGCGTCAGTAGCGCGGATGGTTCTAGGGGTTGGCCGAGGGGCTAATCCCCCCTACTTAATGAAAATATCTAAGTTTTGGACAGAACCAAGGTATTGCATAGTCCTCGGATTCAAATCTATGGGGAAACCAACAACTTAAAGAAATATCTAAGTTTTGGACAGAACCAAGGTATTGCATAGTTCTCGGACTCAAACCTATGGGGAAACCAACTACTTAAAGAAATATCTAAGTTTTGGACAGAACCAAGGTATGGCATAGTCCTCGGACTCAAACCTATGGGGAAACCAACTACTTAAAGAAATATCTAAGTTTTGGACAGAATCAAGGTATTGCATAGTCCTCGGACTCAAACCTATGGGAAAACCAACTACTTAAAGAAATATATAAGTTTTGGACAGAACCAAGGTATTACATGGTTCTCGGACTCAAACCTATGGGGAAACCAACTACTATTTAAAAGCTAAGTTTTGGACAGAACTAAGGTATTGTATGGTCCTTGGACTCAAACCTATGGGAAAACCAACTACTTAAAGAAATATCTAAGTTTTGGACAGAACCAAGGTATTGCATAGTCCTCGGACTCAAACCTATGGGGAAACCAACTACTTAAAGAAATATCTAAGTTTTGGACAGAACCAAGGTATTGCATGGTTCTCGAACTCAAACCTATGGGGAAACTAACTACTATTTAAAAGTTAAGTTTTGGACAGAATCAAGGTATTGTATGGTCCTCGGACTCAAACCTATGGGGAAACCAACTACTTAAAGAAATATCTAAGTTTTGGACAGAACCAAGGTATTGCATAGTCCTCGGACTCAAACCTATGGGGAAACCAACTACTCAAAAAGCTAAGTTTTGGACAGAACCAAGGTATTGTATGGTCCTCAGACTCAAACCTATGGGGAAACCAACTACTCAAAAAGTTAAGTTTTGGACAGAACCAAGGTATTGTATGGTCCTCAGACTCAAACCTATAAGGAAATTAGTTATTAGAAAATAGATTAAGTCTTAAACAAAATTGAAATCCCGTCCTGTCCTCGGATCCCCAACTCTAAGGAAACTGATATAAACGAATATTTAGGCCCGGTACAGTCATACCTCGGTCCTTGGACTGGATGCCAAAAATGGTTAAGGCCATGAATGTTGTTATGAACGTGGTAAAACATCCTCGTACACAGCGACCATCTCGGATAGTTTGTGTTGGGTTACCCATCCCCGGATGATTGCTCCATACGCAATACAGAACGTTCGTCTGCTATCTCGGTTAGTTTTATACGTATAACCATTTTCAGGTCGGCCTTATTGTGCCTGTTATCTCAGTAAATTTAAAATAATTGCTTCTTGTTAACAAGGGGTTCGACCCTAAGTATCATTCAGAAAAAAAAAAATATATCATCCATTCACAGCATAACTATTGCAGAAAAGAAAGAATACATGGAATAAAATAATATCAACTTTTATTAATATAAAGAAGTAGTACAGCGTACAATGAAGGGCTCAAACAAGCCTATATATGAAGCTAGTTACAAAAGCAAAAATAAAAAGATACAAAGGAACGACAAATATTTCTAAACTCTGCTCCAGTAGTGATGATGTATGAGAGGGTGACCCCCTTTGATGGATGAGGAGAAGAAGAGGAAGAAGTAAAAGCACCAGGATGGATCTGGTGATGGGAAAGAAGAAGAAAAGGAGGCGAAAGGAGGCACCAGTGAAGGAAGAGAGGAAGAAGCAGGGATGCTTAATCCCTGCATTAGCCCTGACTCCTATCACGCAGGTGCCATATTAGCTATGCTCGAAAGAAAGTGGATGGTACTGATGGTGAGCAACCCCAGCTCTATAGCACCAAAAATTTGACGCGATTAACACCTGCTTCGGATTTTGGCTGAAGGAAGAGGAAAACTATCTTGAGTCTCTGTCTACCCTGCCCTGACCGAGCCATCTTAAGTTTCAGAGGGACCCGGTGCTTCTGGAGAGGATGTGGTTCCTTCACCCCCACTTTTGCCTCAAACATATCACACTCTAAAGTTTGATTATGCTGATAAGGAAAACTTTGGGTGTAGTTGGAGGTTTAGGACTTTAGAAAGACTGAAGGGTCTGTGCGTAAAGGCAGTGACCTCCTACCTTGCTTCTTATATGTAAGGCAGGTTTGGAGGCATTTAATCTATATAGATTTCCAAGGGGGGCTGCAAACGAGATAGTATCCACTCAACTCCCAACGCCGTCTATAACCGTCGGATTTGAGTGGCCTCGTGAAGAGAACTTATTAAAGACGCATTTCGTACACTGAAACGGCAGGAGCACATCGTGAATAAATCTAAAAGAATGTCTCGTAACCCGGCGCATTCCCTAGGCAGATGAAGAGACACTGACATTAATGAAGGACAAAACTAGACAAACTATGATAAAGGCTCAGCATCACCAAAACCCTCCTTTCCGACCAAAACTTCGGACAGCAGGATTTTGAGGGGCTATTGTGGGGTCAGAGAATTTATGACCCCGGCCCATTTTATATTAAGGCCCAAGGCTCGAGTCGAGGAGAGACATTGCCGAGGACGTACAATGAAAGTCCAAATGGCCTATGGATATAGCCGAGGACGATTTTGTCCTCGGCATCCCAGAGCGCTCCTAAAAGAAAGGGTGAGCACAGTGCAGGAGAGGCCCAAGTAAAAGGCTGCTAGTACTGCAATAAAGCACTCTGCACCTGACAGGACCATACTCTTCAGTTTTTACAACCACCCCCAACCACTCTGGGTATGGGCTGATGGGACAAGTATCAGTCCTGGAAAGTCAAACCCACACGTGGACGTTGGATAAGGGGTACAGGCTAATATAAAAGGAAAAGTAAGCAATTCAGAAAAATGGGCTAGGAAAAAAGGCCAAGAACCAGAGCCTCCCAGACCGTATCGAGGAGAAAGACTCCTTGAACGAACATGATTTAATTCTGCATGAATACCATGACCAACCACCGTTCGGTAACCAAGGCCTAGCCTTTCAAACCCACGCTCTACAAATTATATTGTTTGGGCCTTCTAACGTACGAACCCAATATCAATTTGGGGCCGTTATGGATTGAGTCCTTACAATTAGTTTTCTTTTTTTATCTTTGAAGAAATGTTCTTTTAAAAATATATATCATAAGACAATGAATCATCTTTCTTTCCTATTTTATTTTTTTTTAATAACAATGAGCTATAAAATTTACCTCAGGATTCATTATAAATACATTAAAATTTATTAGCATGTTATATTTCAAATGATTTTTTTTTACTAAATTTTTTTAAAATAATACTCCAAGTAAAACTCAATTATCCAAAGTTTTAAGAATTTTAAAAGGAATTTTAGTATTTATTTTAATTAATTTATAATATATTATAATGAAGGTTTATATATATATATATATATATATAAATGTTTGGTATTGGTATTGTAGGGGTATCGGGCTAGGAGCTCATTATCTATATATATATTGGGCCTAAGGCCCAAGCCGAGAACTAGAGGTCGTCCAATGAGGACAAGAGGCACGAGAGGGTAGGCTGAGGATGAATATCTCCTTGGCTAGTCAAAGCCGAGGTCCAAATAAGAGGTCTGTCATCCAAGGGAATGTTCTAGGAAGTTCTGCTAGCACGGATAATCATTGCAAAAACAAAGGATAGAGGGGAGTCCTAAAATATCTAAGGAGAAAGTTGCTATCACCGCATTAATTGCTCTGCAGCTAACTTTCTGGCCGCATTAATGTGAAGGTGATACCTGAATAGTGGCTTTCAGCCTTACACCTACTACCTAAAGACTTTAGGAAGGTGCTGATGGGACAAGTATGAAGACCAACCATCTGGCCTGCATGTGGAGGGTGGAGATGAAAATAGAAGAGAGTATAAAAGAAGAAGGAAGCAACGAGAGAAAGGGATTGAGATATCAAGAGAGAAATACTGTAGTGATCAAGAAACAAATTTGTAATCAAACTTAAGAGAAATAAATAAGAACAGATCTCCTCAGACTGTGCCGAGAACGATTTTCTCTAGTTGAATCAATCTGTCTTTTTATTCTTGTCATTGAAACCCACCCTATTGGTCATCCAACTCGTTTAAGCCCAGTTTTCCAACCCACTCTCTATAAATTCATTGTTTTGGACTTGAGTCCATCTATCATTTGGGCTAAGATCCAAAACTGGTCCCTACAGGTATCTATCAACTATGCTTGTGTCTATGTTTAATGTTATATATTTTGTTCACTATTGATCCTAAGAACAAAAAAATGAAGAGGTTTGCAGTAGGTTGATGGTTAGCGTAAAATTTATTTATGGATTCAATATGATTACATGTGGCTAAACTTGATTAGTTTGTCAAGAATCTATTACCAACCCCAAAATTTGGAATAAAGGCTTTGTTGTTGTTATTTTTGATAAATATTTAGTATTACACAATGTGCATTTGTCATGTGACTTAAAATCATTTTTATTCTCTTTATTGTTATCATCTTTTTTATTATTCAATTTAATTATATTATTAGAGTATTTTTTATTGTTTAAATGTGATTCTTGATTGAATTGTACATCATATGGGTGTAATACTAGATAGTAGATGCCGTGTTCGGACACATTGAGGTTGCGCCAAATGTCTCAAGATAAGCGTTACTCATGCTATGGCATGATTTCTCCATGTAACCCACCACAAGTACATTAAAATTAGGACAAAATTACACTTTTTCAGCATAATCTATCATCGGATGACCCCACTTTCAATTTTCTCAAATAAAAATATAATTTAAGAGAATTATTGTATTTTCCCCCCTGCCATCTAAATTTGGAGTTGTTATCTTGGATGAAAATTTACACACGTACAGAACATGTTTGTGTTGTGCTTCAAAAAACATTAGAGGAATAATGACAAAAGGTTTAAATCGTGACCTTTTGAAAAATTTGAGATTTAAATGAAACCTTTTAAAAGTTTAAATGAAACGTATCCAAAAGGTTAATATTAAAATTTTTTTTTCCAATTTAAAAAAAAATATTTTTATAATTTTTAATTAATACTATTTGAGGGTCCCTATGTTGCACGGTTTCAATGAAGAATTATAGAATATATTTTATTTGAGAAGCAATAGCTTAATGAAAGATGATCGTGTTAAATTTTATGTGCGAATAGATATCATGCCGATATTTTTAGTGTTTAAAAAAATAAAAAATAAAAAATCTTTTGACAGGTTCATAAAATAGTGCATTTGATTATTAGGAATATTTTAAAGTTAATTTAGATTTACCAATGTCAACAATTACATATGCTCCCTTGAGAAGATAGCAAATTAGAAAGTAGTACAAAATTTTTCAAGCATGTAACTGAGGTTGTATGTCCATTCATTACACATGTTGATTAAATTTTCATTCAAAATTAATAATAGATTACCCAAATATATTTGGATAAGATATATGATGGAGGCCTATCAAGCATCTAAGACCATAGAGGTACTAAAATGTTTTGAAACGTGTATTCTCGATAAAATGTACTTGATTCAATAGGAATAACTTATTGATTTTAATGTTACTTAGCAAATTAGAAATTAATGTAACGTAACTGAATTAATTTAATTTAAAAATAAACTATTTCTAATTAGTGGCAAATTCAAAAAATTTCCTTTAGACAAGGACCGACTAAAAAATGATAAAAATTATATTTTTTTTTTTTCTTTGTATATATTAATTACATCTGTAATACCCCCCCCCCCAAAAAAAAAACAGATTTAAAAGGACTAAGTAAATCACTTTATGGGGTCAATTTTATAATTAATATTACTAAGGAGATTTTTAGAAAATAAGGTTGAAACCCTAGCTATATATAAGCTAATTTAAGTCAGCGTATAATGGTAGATATTTTGAGAAATGAGACTACCTAAAATACTCAAGTAGAGAAGGTTTGACTGCACACTTGAGGTGATATCTAAGGATTTTAGAGAAAGTGTTAGGGAAAAGTTTTTTTTGTGGTGAGCTAACTGAGGTAAGTAACCTTATCCTAATTGGTTTTTATTTTGCTTATACTACTATAATTTTAACTACTAAAAATTGTTTATAATTGTTACATTTTTATTTCGATTGTACTACTTATTTAAAGTAAAGAATAAAGAATTATCACAAATATATTTGATTACTGAATATATAATTATATATATATGTATGTATTTGAAAGAGATATATTTTTGTTTGATCTATGATTTGATATATATGATTTTAGACAATCTAACTATGTTTTGACTCTGATACCCAGTCAATAGGGGTTATTCATTGGTATTCTAATACCCAGCTAATGGGGGTTATTCATCGGTACTGAAACTAGTTCTATGTGGGGCATCACGAGTCTATCGTGTTTCTGGACCCAACTAATGGGGGATATACATTAGTACGGAACTAGTTTCATCTGAATTTGATATCCAGTCATGGGGATATAGCGTGATCATAGTCGTAAAGATTGTTAAAAATATGAATTATGTTTGAATATTTGAACTATTTTAAGTCCTTAAAATTGCTTATGTGTTTTTGGAACCTATTATAAATTATAGCTTTGATATATGGAAAACTGATTATTATCTAATCCATCTATGATATATTTGTAAGATTAAAATATTCAAACTATGTACAACTTATTATTTTACAGATCTATTTGCTTGATTGAACTTATTAGAACTTTGGTTACTTATTGAGTTGTCAACTCACCTCCCATTTTCCCCTTCAGTTTCAAATTGTGAAGAGATAGCAAGTTTTGGGAGTTTTGCTGTTGTGTTGTAAGCATGAAAAAAGCTTAGTGATTTTGGGATTAAATGGTCTTGTAATAGTCTTATATCTATTGGCCAATTGGCATGATGTACATGAGGTTTGGATTTTGTTCCTTGATGAGGAGAAAAATTACCCTTGTCTTAAAAAAGAAAAGCTAGCTTCGTTCATCAAGCCAGCCCTGTCCATCAAGCCAGCATCATCCTTCAAGCCAACTTCATCATTTGAACGAATAACTATGGCACGCACTAAATGAATCCTCCATTAATGACAAGAGTAATGTTTAACACGCCAAATAGGCAAAAGCGTAACCGAAGGACCAATAGGCAGAAGACCATTGATGATGATAAACTCCTTTGCATTCAATGCTATTAAGACCGTCATTGATCAAAGAAGACGTTACGCATTTATTACGCTCATTAATGATAAAGAGTAATGGATGAAGCAACTATAACGAATGAGCTGTACACACCAGACATGAATTCCATAACATATTAGCCGTTGAGCATAAATGCAAGAATTAACACAGCAAACAACTATAAAAGGAGAAATCTCTAGAAACCTAAGGTATGCCCAATTACACACAAAAATACTCTACAAAAATCACTCTCTAGTCTGTTTCTCTCTAAAATCTTCCTCCCTTATTGACTTAAGCATTGGAGGTGGTTTGGCTAACGCCACATCGGTGTGTTACTCGTCCACCCCGCTCATTTTGCAGGTTTTCTTACAACAGAGATGACCCCAATCACAACTTCGTCTATCTACTACGACGAGGAGCTCAACTGCTAATTTTTTGCATCATCATTCCTTATGAATTATTTGGAAATCTATTCATAAAGAAATTGTTAAGATATTTTGGATTTATTTGATGTAATTTTTTAGGGTAAATTTTAGTTGCTAAGAATGCCTTACACACTTGTAAGGTGATTACTCTATTAGCGTGCGACTGTTGTCACGTGCCTATCTTTATAGTTGGGTTTAGGGCGTGACAATTTAATTGTATCAGAGCTTAGGTTATGATCTTGTAGGCTCTATGCTAGGTTTTGATTTAGAATGAAATTTGCACACTAGGCATTACGGTTGTAGTTATTGTTTATGAAGGTTATTAGGCCATAGATAGTGTTCTTTTGGTGACTTGATGAGAAGTGTAGGTGAGGTTCCATCATATGATGATTTGTTAGGTCAGTTTGTTAGGATTTGATATTTATGTCTCTTTGGTTATGCATACGTGACTTTTGTTCTTACACTAGTATTAAGTGGGTGTGCTTTGTTCTTGAAATTTTGTACTAGATCAAATTGGTTATTCAAAAACTACTTCTTCTTAAAATAAAAGAGAGAGAAAGGAACAAGCAAAAGTATCTTATTGCTGTTTTGTGATTGATCTTTTGTAAACTCATTTGATAGTTTTGCCTAATATAGTCGACCTCCTAAGGTTAGTTTGGTCCGGTTTAGTCAAACCTCGCTAGCCACAAGTGGCCAAGTGAATCATTGACCATCTAACTTTAGTATGGTTCAACGAGTATTTATTGATTAACATAGTTGGTAAGTGGATTTATTTGACTCCATTGAGCTCACGTGTGGTCTAATAAACCATTGACCATCTAATTTTAATGTATGCATGGCATTAGTATATGTATATATGTATAAAATAAACTATGAAGAATTATGTGAGAGATGATTTTTTATTTTATTGAAGAGTTTTAACTCTATTACATATATTTTGTATATTTAATTGTGATTAGGGTAAGGAACTAATTTTGATTAACATATGAAATTCTCTTTTGCCACCTATTTTGTGATGGAGATTTGTATTTGGATCTATTCAGTTGAATTTTTAAGATTCCACTGCATTTTTGAAATGTGCCTTCTATTCTTATATGTTCAAAAAGAAAGTATCAGTAAAATTTTTCTGATATCCTATGTTCGACTTCAATTTATCTTGTCATGACCACTTGAGCACATCCACCCCATGATATGATCAGCTTAGGACTTGGTGTCGATCCAACCATCCTTGAAACCCATGTCTAATTCTCGATTTAGTTTAGCTGAATACTGAGCAGAGATGGGGTTGAACTTCTCTATTGGTTTCATTTGGCTCCTAAATTCATTGTTTAAATTTAGTCTTACATACTCTTGACCAACCTAAGCAAATCAAAATTCAAATTTTGTTATCCAGATCTTTGAAATCATGCTTACCATAACCTCAATATTAAATGTGAATTTTTGAATTTAACTCTTGGTCTTACATATTCATGAGATTTCTTTTCTTCCCTTAAACTTTTTCCTTGGTAAACACTCAAGGTTATAGGTATCCCAACAACTGTATCAGTACTTCTTCCATTACGACTAATTCATATTTGAAACTCTAAATACAACTCCTTGGCTAAAAGTCTAGTTTGCTGAAAATTTTTCGATTCCTCTGTTAATCTGTATAGTATATTTCAATTTTTATATGAGCTGGTTTCAAATAAAAAATAAAAATTTGGTTTTCCTAGATTTGCTAGCATTCCTTTAAACTTGATTTTTCTGGACTTATAATCAAGTTGTCATTGAACTTTTTCCTTAGTAAAATATATATTTCGTTAATCCATTGGGCCTAGACGACACTAATCATTCTTGAATTCATGAGACACCTATTCTCGAACTTTGTAATGTATATATATGTTTCATTATTCTATATTAGTTCTACCTGTACTCTTGGAAGATTGTTTAATATTCTGGGGGATAAGTTTTGATGCTAGAATAGTAATTCTTTGATTTTAGTTGGTGAGAGTCAATGGATTGGCTCAATAGAACATGAAGTGGGTAGAATACAAGTTTGTGGTATTATTGAATTGAACTAGTGAACCATATTTTGATTGGATATTGAAGGATTTGGGATGGCAAGAGAGTTATTTTGAAAGACTATTACAATTTGAATTATAGACAATTGCATTACCTTTGTTTTATATTGACAAGTGGTTAATGATTATAAAGTTGCATTATACTAGGCTGTTGGGACAATATTATCTGTAAGTTAAAGAAAGGAAAAACAAAAACAAAAGGGGGTTTGAGATATTTCATGGAATTCGTTCTAGCAAAGATACATTTAGAGATTATGATTTCATAATAAGCAGTAGATTCACAAGGAACTCAACTCTTCAATGAGTTTAGCCCAAGCATCATCTAGAGGTTAAAGGTGAATAAAATTTTGCTTAATCGTGAAAATTATTTATGTGATTAAGATAGACATTCTATGACAGACACTATATCAATGCTCAGTTGATTTTTGTGGAGACTTTGGAAGTTTCTATTTTACAATTTTGAGGTCGGAAAAGTCTACACATCTGTTCTGAAATAGTTCTGAACTTCTATGTAAGTGGAAGCAATATACAACTTAATGGGAGGTCAAAGCATAGTGATTTACGGAAAACTTTGATTGTGGATTTTCTTTCATCATAACCATGGAAGCTCCTTCATTGTTCAGAATTATCAGAGATTATTTATTGAAGAAATATCATTTGTTACTAGATTTACTTGAACAAGTAGGTTCTAAATATTTTATTCACCAAGGATGTAACTTTTAAATTTTTTTGGGGTCATAGTGATAGATATCTGAAAAG
Source organism: Quercus lobata (assembly GCF_001633185.2). Classification (NCBI taxonomy): domain Eukaryota; kingdom Viridiplantae; phylum Streptophyta; class Magnoliopsida; order Fagales; family Fagaceae; genus Quercus; species Quercus lobata. Next base: position 16,606,696 of record NC_044910.1, read on the forward strand.
GAATTTTTTAAGTTGCTCTTGAACTATGGGGTTGAGTAAGAAATTGTATTGATCAACACAATCATGGCATTACAGTTGCATAGTGGAAGCGAGATAAATTGGTTCAGTTTGTGATGAATTCAGAGAACTGAATTCTTATAAGTGGTGGAGAATGTAATACACAGGAAAAAAAAAAGGATTTAAAAGGAGGGGTATTAAGTAAATCTGTTTATGGGGTCAATTTTATAATTAATATTATTAAGGGGGTTTGGGTTTTTAGAAAATAAGGTTGAAACACTAGCTATATATAAGCAAATTTAAGTCAGCGTATAATAATAGATATTTTGAAAGAGAAGACTACCCAAAATATTCAAGTTGAGAAGATTTGATTGCACACTTAAGGTGATATCTAAGGATTTTAGAGAAAGTGTTAGGGAGAAGTTCTTTTATGGTAAGCTAGCTGAGGTAAGTAACCTTATCCTAATTGGTTTTATTTTGCTTATACTACTATATTTTTAACTACTGAAAATTGTTTATAATTGTTACATTTTTATTTCAATTGTACTATTGATTTAAAGTAAAGAATAAAGAATTATCACAAATATATTTGATTACTAACTATATATATATATGTATATATTTGAATGAGATATATTTTTGTTTGATCTATGATTTGATATATATGATTTTAGACAATCTGACTATGTTTTGACTTTGATACTCAGCCAATGGGGGTTATTCATTGGTACTGAAACTAGTTCTATCTGAGGTATCACGAGTCTATCATGTTTCTAGACCCAGCTAATGAGGGATATACATTAGCATGGAACTAATTTCATCTAAATTTGATACTCAGTCATGGGGATATAGCATGATCATAGTCGTAAAGATTGTTAAGAATATGAATTTTATTTGAATATTTGAACTATTTTAAGTCCTTGAAACTGCTTACGTGTTTTTGGAACCTATTGTAAATTGATACTCAGCCAATGGGGGTTATTCATTGGTACTGAAACTAGTTCTATCTGGGGTATCATGAGTCTATCATGTTTCTAGACCCAGCTAATGAGGGATATACATTAGCATGGAACTAATTTCATCTAAATTTGATACTCAGTCATGAGGATATAGCATGATCATAGTCGTAAAGATTGTTAAGAATATGAATTTTATTTGAATATTTGAACTATTTTAAGTCCTTGAAACTGCTTATGTGTTTTTGGAACCTATTGTAAATTATAGCTTTGATATATGGAAAACTGATTATTATCTAATCCATCTATGATATATTTATAAGATTAAAATATTCGAACTATGTACAACTTATTATTTTACAGATCTATTTGCTTGATAAGACTTATTAGGACTTTGGTTACTTACTAAGTTGTCAACACCCCCCCCCCCCCCTTTTTACCCTCCAATTTCAAATTGTGAAGAGATAGCAAGTTTTGGGAGTTTTTCTGTTGTGTTGTAAGCATGAAAGAAACTTAGTGATTTTGGGATTAGATGGTCATGTAATAGTCTTATATTTATTGGCTAATTGGCATTATATACATGAGGTTTGGATTTTGTTCCTTATAAATTATTTGGAGATCTATTTGTAAAGAAATTGTTGAGGTATTTTGGATTTATTTGATGTAATTTTTTAGGATAAATTTTAGTTGCTAAGAAGGCCTTGCACACTTGTAGGGTGATTACTCTATATGCGTGCGGTTGTTGTCACGTACCCATCTTTATAGTTGGGTTTGGGGCATGACAACATCCATATTATGTATAAGTTATCTAAATCATTTTAAACATGAATATCAACAAGACACAGTGTGTATATATATATATATATATGATCATATCAACTTAACTATCTACTTCTAATAAAAAATAGCTCAGCTTTCATTATACATATGAACTTACTTTTCTTTAGAGTTACTTTTTTTGATTTTTTTTTTTAAATTTTTGGGTAACTCTAAAGAAAAGTAAATTCATATGAATAATGAAAGTTGAGTTTTTTTTTCCCCCCTTATTTTTTTATTAGAAGAAGATAGTTAAGTTAATATGATCATTAATAAATAAATATATATATATATATATTTATATTTATATAAAAACAAAACTCTATTATTTTGCAAAGCAAATGGAAACTACAAAAGCAAAGTCATTTTATTCCTCCAAGAGAAAAACTACAGTGATTTGCTCCGGAACAAAACTTTTCTCCAAATTAGTTTGGAGAGAAACTCTTCAAACTTTTCATGTATTTCTTTTTTGGATGTGAATTTTAAAAATCTAACCGTTGAATTTCATATTCCTTATGTTTTTAACATGCATATCAAATTTCGTTCAAATCAGATATTATTTACTATTTGATCAATTAACTTATTTTTTATATACAATTTTATATTACAAAAACTTGAAATTATAACATTTGTTTAATGACATAGCAATTGATCTTTGATTTTCTTGAAATTTTGTAAGCATTAAGGATGTAATAAGAACATACAATCTAACGGTTAGATTTTCAAAATTCACACTCAATATAAATATATATGATGAGTTTGTAGGGTTTCTCTCCAAACTAGTTTGGAGAGAAACTTTGTTCTTTTGCAAACACATTACAGTCAAAATTAATTTAAAATCCATATATATATATATATATATATATATTTATATTTATATGGCAATCATGATTAGAACCTGATATTTTAGTTAGAAATACGAAGCAGTCCTAATTGATCTAAACGTAATTGGTATGGAACTTTGAAACCATAATTAGGAACAGCAAAAAGACTAAACTAAGCCACTCTACTCGTCTCGTGTAAACTGTCTGAACTCTCTGAAGGAAGAAAATTGAACCACTACCTTTTCTTTCTAATAATTATTCTATGTTCACACCTTTGCCACAATTGGCCCAAAGGGTGAAAATGCAATGGTTTTCAGAAGTTTTCAAGTTTTTAATTTTTTAAAGATTTGTGTCTAGTGTCTACCCAACGGGCATGCTAACTTTAACATCTTAAAAAAGCAACATCTTCATGGCAACACATAAACTTGCTATTTTACTGAAAAAATAAAAAAAATAAAAAAAAAAACTCAACTTGATTAACACTTTCATCCATTATTATTATTTTGTATGATTGATTTTCAAATCTGTTGGCTTGTGATCATCATCAGCATAGAGGGGGATACATAAAACTGTATTCGGAGTTTTGATTTTTTTTTTTTTTTTTTTTTTTTTTTTGAAGAGGACTATTATTGTATGTTAATTAGGAGTTAGATTATTTGAAATAAAGCTAAGACAAAAGGTAATGTAGAACCTGCAAAACCGTACATAAAATAAGCAAAAATATAATTTATAATCATTCCTCAAGCACACATCTTTCCAAGATGAATTGCAATTTGAAAAATCTGACATATAATTGATCAAGTTGCATCACTCCTATCAAATTCGGATTGCATCAACCCCAATTAAATCTTTTTTTGACCCATTTACAGGTCCAGTGGCCGAAGGGAAAGAAAACAAGAGAGTTGTTTGAGTTTCATTTCTTAGCTTTGATTTTTTTTTTTTTTTTTCTTTCTTCATTTAACATTAGATTGCTAAGAATTTCATTAGTTGCCTAGTTTCAAAACAAGGTGGAAAAGTAGCATCTCGAGTTTTTAAAACTCAAGTTCTGGGTAGAAATCGAGTTTCAAATACTCGAGATCCTAAGCTACAAACATCTGACATGGACTTTTTTTCACCTGGAGCCATGTTGAAATCGAGTTTCTAATACTCGATTTGTGATCATATTTCAAACACTTGCGTCCAGACTCCAAAACACTCTCACTCTCCTTCACACCCAAACCCTCACTCTACCGGAGACAAGCACATCTCATCAATGGCAGAAAACCCATCGGCAAACCCTCACTCTATCGGAGACAAGCGCATCTCATTGGCGGCAGAAAACTCTCTCATCTCCTCTCATCAGCAACCTCTCACTCAAAACCTCACTCAGCTCTCTCACTGTCTCGCACTGAGGTCAGTAGTAAAACACAACCCCTCTCCTTCTATATTTACTCACAAACATTTGGCAGTTCTCCTATCTTTTATCACTACTCCCATTTATTCATTATCAAACCACATCAATCCACTGGGAATTTTGTTTTTCCCTCATTTCCACATAACCCCAAACCAGATACATAAAAACACTTACGGTTTTATTCCAGTAGAAATCGAGTCTTAAAGACTCGGTTTTGCTTTGTAGAACTTGAGTCTTTAAGACTCAAGATCTATGTGGCATAATAGTGCACAATAGTGTCCAACTCAGCAAGTAAGAAGCAAGTCTTTAAGCCTCGAGTTTTATATGGAACTTGAGTTTCTAAAACTCAAGATGCTAGTTTGCAATTTTCTTTCAACCATGTGTTAACATACTATATTCTATCCCCTTACTATGCTGGTACCCAAATATCCCCCAGCTTTGACTCATCCTTCTTTAGCTTTCAGTCCCAATAAAACTTAAGCTTAGCATGCAAGCACTAAAGGTGACCCTTTATAATGGCCTCATTTTGAAGGTGACACTTCAGCTCTGACTCATCTACACACGCATAATGGCAATGCAGTGTGGGATAGTTACTTGTTATACAAGTGCATCAACAATCTGCTAGTACTGTTCTTAAAAAGAAAAATGAAAAACAAAAAATAATATATAAGAAAAGGCCAGTTTGAAAAAAAAGAAGAAGGTATAATTCCAGCTACTGCCTTTTTGGTCTAGCTACTCCTTGAAATGCTATCAACTCTAACCTCCTACTTGTGCCTTCAATGAAAATTGCACCTGCAAAGAAATTACAAGTCACTGAATGAAAATACTTCTCTTTTTCTATATTTAAATGATTGAGAGCATAACAAATAGAAGTTTTTACCTATTAAGAAGATAGGGTGGTGACTTGCTTGCTCAATTGCATGAGAATGACTCAATTATCCGGAAGACTCAATTTTTGGAACAGTTTCGTTTCAAGCTATCTTTGTTGCATTTTTTGGACCTCTTCATGGATAGAATGAAAAAGAACAGTGGGAATATACCTCTCACCAAAGCTTGGAAAGATAACCTTAATAAACAAATTAGAGAGACGTGTCAAGTTCAAAATAATGTGAGGAAAAAATAGTGTTGAAAATGAATGTCTTTGTCTCAATTCAAGGAAAAACTTGTTAAGTATGAGCCCATAGAAAGAAAATCTCAAATAAAGCAATTCTTCATTGGTAGTGCATTTGTATCTATTAAAAATTATCTTTTACAGGGGGAGGGGAAAGAAGAGGGAAATTGTATTTCACATAGTCCACCTTTTCTTTTCATCTTTGAGGTAATAAATGAGATTGTATATTAATCTTTACCTTTATAAGTTTCAATTTATAGCATTTAAGTTTAAACCTTTGAAAAAGAAGTCACCTCTACTACTACAAGAAAGGCGAAGTCACCTTATTATGCTACTAATAATATGCAAAGATAACACAATAAATTTTTTCTTTTTACTTTTTACTTTTTTGTCCAATGGCTGGGCTGCACGATGTACTATTTTTAATGTCCTACGCCATAGAAATACTCACTTGATTAGCGGAATGCATATTTGATAAATTCTATTTAGAAGCCCATCTTTAGTTCATGACAATTAAACATAAGGAAATTGACATTGTCATTAATATGTTTCCACTGTCTATTTTCAAGCAACTACGTCTATCAATAACATAAGACATAATTTTTCTCCAAACCAATATGGAATAAAGTTCCTCGAACTCACTACGTGCTAGCTAAAATGAACATCCACGTGTACTTTTTAATCACATAACGTATTTAACGCTCTGTTTATTTCGATGTAAAATATTTGCAGGAAAATATTTTCGTAGTTTACAGTGTTTATTTTGCAGTAAAACATTTTGTCAATGGTAAAATATTTTAACCAAGGCGAATAAGTGTAAAACTTTTTACACTTGAAATATTGGTAAAATATTTTACATTTCTGTATGTCTCAGTCCCAATCAGCCTCTCTCTCTCACTCTCACACTCTTTCAGTTTCTCTCCACAACCCAGCCTACCTATCACCGGCTCTACCTTCTCTAGTAGTCCCTTGGGACTTTGACTCTCAACATCAATGTTCCCAACGTGAATGTCGAGCGTAAGGGCGGTGCAAATCGACAACCACTACCCCTTTTGTGGTGCAGATCAGTGATAAGGTCGGTAGTGGGGTGGGTCATCGGTGTTGGGTTTTGGTGGGCTGGGTTTGGTGTTTTCAGGTTTGGTTTTGAGTTTGGTGATTGGTTTTTGGTGGCCGGCACTGCTATAGTTGTGGTTCGTGGGTTTTGATGGTGGCTGAATAAGGGTTGGTTTCATTTATCTTTGATTTTGGAATTTTTGTTTTCATTTGGTATTGTTGCTTCTTGTTGGTGGTGGTTGTTGTTGTGGTGGTGTTTAGTCACTAGATTTTGGTGGCAGCAGGGTGGTGGTGGCTATTTTTTTCGCTCTTTCCAATTTCAATTTTGGGTGGTTGGTGGTGGTTTGTGCTTGTATTTGGTGGCTGATGGCTGCCTACATTTTCAAATGTCTAATCTTGCCAAACACTTGAAAATGTTTTCAATAAAAATACTTTACAGTAAAAATTTTACGTGTAAAATACTTTACATTGAAACAAACGGAATGTAATAGTCATGTGAATTGAGTAGAAAACTTAATGAATCATGTTATTAATATACATGGATAGTCATCTAAATTGCAACATAATGGATTAGCAATGATTCTTCGGGAAATTTTATCCTAGTGAGTTTGAGGAACTTTAAAGCACTATTCACTATAATTTTTCAAATGCTCAAAACATGAAGATTTTTTCAGTTAAAGCTCTTATATTGCAAAAGTTCTACAATGAAAATTGTACTTCCTATAGCAATTCAGAATGGGAATTCTTCTTCTTTTTAATTTTTTTTCCCCATTCTCCTTTGTTTTTGCTATATTTCATTGAGGCTCTCACCTAAAGTGCCTTACAGTCTGTTTAAGGCGCTTGAGCACTCACCTAGGCTCTAAAGGCAAGCACCTCAGTAAAGGTGCCTTAGTGTCTTGCCTAGCTTGAGTGCCTAGCTCGCCTTTGACTACACTGTTTTAAGCCCATAAAATATCAATAGCAAGGATCATATTTATGTTATGGGATTCTAAAAAACAACTATACAAGGAAATTTTTTTTTCTAAATTTCCAACAAGTCACCATTAATGTTTATTGGCAAAAACAAAGAAACTTCACACTCTTTCCTCACGGAAACCTCAATTAGAAACATTTATACCCAATCGGACCAGCTAATGGAATTAGAGTATATGAATCTCTTTTGAACTAACTTAGCAACGTTCCTTCTCTGCCATTAACTCATTTTATGAACACATGTTGATTCTTGCCCACAACTCTATGTCATAACAACCTAATAATAGTCCTGTAGACTTTTTCCTTTAACTTCAAAAATATTTCTTTCTGATAGGTTTTAACTTCAAATGTATTCTATAATGAAACATTACTCTAGACACACTTCTCCTTCTCAATCCACTCTATCCTAATTCTATTGATAACTTAATTTCCTCATTCTTTTAAATAGCCGACTCAAGATACTTGCATTGATTACTCTCTAATTTTCTTTGCCATCAATTATTACTATTTCCTATCCCTATTAATAGTATTCCTATAGTTGCATTCTATATACTAAGCCTTAATTATGCTTAACCTAAACCCAACACATAATCTTTCTTTTTTCCAACTCCAAGTAATTAGGGGGGAAAACGAAAATTATTGCTTGGCTATGGATCCTCAACAAAATAATCAAGATCATTCGCATGTATTCTTCTTTGCCATTCCATCCTACCCAAAATTTCTCTTTGTCATCCTCTTACTTAACATGTCATTTTTTACGACTTCCTAATATAACAGTGATAGAAGTAATGAAAAAGAACATGTTAATTAAGGAAGTGATAGAGTGCCCGTTTGGATTCGAATTATAGCTGCGTCTGCGTTTTCTGATTTTTTTTTTTTTTTTTTTTCCAGCCGCACTATTTGACCAAGTCAACCGTGAACAGTGCATCCGTGCACTGTTCACGGACCCACAAATTCCAATTTTCAGCAACTTTTTCATTAAAAATGGGTCCCACAATACTATTCACACATTTAAAAATTATTTTACTACAGTGTTTTCAGTTTCAGTTTTCAGTTTCAGCAAAAATAAACTCAATCCAAACGAACCCAGAAAATATATATATATTTTTATTTTTTTTAAATAGTGGAGAAGAATACATGTGAAGAACCTGATTAGTTTATTGAAAATCCATAGCCGACCCCATACTAGTTTTGTGACTAATACTTTCATGTTGCTGATTTGTTGGTGAGAAGATCAATGATGTTGAATGCTGCTACATATGATCTTGCTATAAATACTGAATGTTGCAAGCTAACAACATTAGTCATATTTTTTATCACAGCCAAATAATAATAAAAAGTACTCACTGCAATAAGTTTTCCAGCATTCTCAGGCCTTCTTGCTAAATTTATTGCAGCTGCTGCAGCAGCTCCTGATGATATACCAACCTGGGTGCATGTATGAATTTTTTTTTTTTTTTTGATAAGTAACAAAAAATTTTATTAAAAAACACACAGCCCAATACATAGGAAATGTACAAAAAGGCAAAAATATCAAGAAACCAAATTACAATGATCTAGCAACACAGGAATGGAAATACAAGAAAAAGATGGTAAAACAAGACACCATTCGAGAAGAGTAAAAAAGAAGACTTAAACTCAATCATGGACCGTTCACGGCCTTCAAAGCTTCTAGAATTTCATTCCCGCTAGATACACCACATCAAATAGTGCGGCACAAGCCTCCAGATAACTATATTACGATGACGCCTAAATTTGCATGTCCAACAATCCAACAAATCCACTACCCTTTGAGGCATCACCCAACAAATACCAAACAAGCAAAAGATCATACTCCACATCTCAAAAGCTATAGGACAGTGAAGGAGGAGATGATCTACAAATTCCCCACACCTTTTGCACATAAAACACAACTCAAGGACAACAAAACGCCTCTTCCGAAGGTTATCTATAGTTAGAATCTTGCCTAAAGCTGCAATCCAAGAGAAAAAAGCTACCCAAGGAGAAACCTTCGATTGCCACACCATTTTCCAAGGGAAAGAAATGCTAGTAGAAGGGGAAATAGAATGATAATACCCACTCACCTTGAAACCTCGACTACTGGCTGGCTTCCAACAAAGATTGTCAGAACCAACACCCCGCACCTTAGTGGAATAGATCAAAACCATAAACGAATCCAAAGACTGTGACTCTTGATCATTCACTAAACGACGAAACTGAATGTCCCAAGAAACTCTCCCATTTACAAAGCACATAACCTCAGAGACCGAAGCATCCCTTGTCCTACTAATAATATATAAATCTGGAAATGCCTCCTTAAGAGGACGATCTCTACACCACACATCATCCCAAAACTTCACACAAGTTCCATCACCCACTTCATTTCAAATGAACTTGGAAAAATTCCCCCAGCCACTCCGAATGAACTTCCACAAACAAACACCATATGCCCCGGACACAGATTTTGTGCACCAACCACCCCACTCATTCCCATACTTCGCCCCAATGACCCTTCTCCAAAGGGCATCATTCTCCAAACCATAGCGCCACAACCATTTGGCTAATAAGGCAGAGTTAAACCTTCTCAAACACCTAATGCCTATCCCTCCATCCTTCACTGGCCTACAAATCTTAGACCAATTTACTAAGTGAATTTTATGCTCGTCCCCCATACCAGTCCAAAGGAAATCCCTTTGTAATTTCTCCATCCTCTTAGCCACCTTGCCTGGGATAGGGAAAAGAGAAAGGAAATATGTAGGTAGGCTAGAGAGAGTACTCTTAATAAGGGTAACCTTACCCCCCGTAGATAAATTTCAACCTCTTCAAACCAGCTAGCCTTCGCTCCATCTTCTCCAAAATATGATTCCAAATCGTCTTATCTTTAAAAGAAGCTCTCAACGGAAGACTTAAATATTTCAGCGGAAGAGCCGACTCCCTATAGCCCAAAATCTCCACTAGCTCATGAAGATTAGGCACATCCCCAACTAGAACGACTTTCCTAAATTAATTTTTAGCCTTGACATCTCCTCAAATCTAGAGAGAATCCCATGCAAGGTTGTTATATGATTACTATCAGCATCACAGAAAACAAGTGTATCATCCGCGAACAAAAGGTGAGACACCATCATCAAGGAACCAATCACATTCCCCACTATGAAGCCTGAAAATTGCCCTGCTGCAATAGCTGCAGCCAACATATGGCTCAATGCCTCCATGACAATATCAAAGAGAAAAGGGGATAAAGGGTCACCTTATCAAAGACCTCTAGAACTCCCAAAAAAGTCAGAAGGGCTACCATTGATCAAAATGGAGAATTTAACAGTTAATATACAACACTTGATCCACCTTCTCCACTTTTCAGAAAAGCCACACTGCTGTAACAGAAATATGAGAAACTCCCAATTCACATGATCATATGCTTTCTTAATATCCAGTTTGCACAGCACCCCCAGAATCCCTTCCTTCAATCAACTGTCTAAACACTCAAAAGCAATAAGGACAGAATCGAAAATCTGTCTACCTTTCACAAAGGCATTCTGAAATTTAGAAATAAGGCCATGAACCACCCTATGCATTCGATTGGCTAACACCTTAGCGATAATCTTGTACAATCCTCCCACCAAACTAATAGGCCGAAAGTCTTTGACATCTACAGCATCAATTTTCTTAGGAATGAGAGCAAGAAAAGTAGCATTGAGGCTCTTTTCAAACACAGCGAGGGCATGAAAACTATGAAACACATTCATAATATCTGATTTCACCAAGCTCCAACAGGATTGGAAAAATGCCATTGTAAAATCATCCAGACCTGGCGCTTTATCACCATTGAAATCATGGACCACTCCAAATACTTCTTCCTCATCAAAAGGTCTGTCCAACCAAGTGGCATCTTCCTCAGAAATTCTAGAAAAAACAACCTCATCCAAAAGAGGTCTGTGGACCTCATTCTCCGTGTACAACCTGCCAATAGAAATGAGTAATGCACCCCTCAATGCTTCCCTGATCCGTAGCTAACTCTCCATCTACCATAAGCCTATCGATAGTATTGCATCTTCTATGCGAATTTGCAATACGATGAAAAACTTTTGTGTTCCTATCTCCCTCTCTAAGATAAAGAGTCCTAGATTTTTGCCTCCAGCAAATTTCTTCCAACAAAGTTGTTTTTTCTAGCTCTCCACGAATTCGATCCTTATCCTTACTTTCCCCCACTGAAAGAACCCGGTCATCTTCGATAACTTCCAACGCATTAAACTCCTTCCATAAATTCTGCACCCTCAAACCTATATTGCCGAACTCCTCCACATTCCATCTTTTTAAATCCAATTTCAACATCTTCAGTTTGTTAGCCAAAGCAAAACTAGGAGTTCCTTGGAAATGATAGGACTCCCACCATGAACTCACCCTTTCCAAGAATCCCTCATCCTTTAACCACATGTTCTCAAACCTAAAGGTTTTTTGCCTCCATGTAAATTATCAAACCCAAATTCATGAGAGGGGAAGGGATGTTTTCTGTAATAACAGTGTCATTGTGATAGCTAGCAAGAGATGAAAATGATGATGAAATTAAAGGTCAACGAATTAGTTGGCCCCTTAGTAAGAAGCTTCCTACAATCAAAAATTGCTCAACGGATATCAGTTCTTTCATTAATGCTAATCGCCTGGCCATTGAACAGAATATGAAAGAGAAATATCTTGGAAGGGGATGCTTGCAAAACTAAAAAACTGAGTTCTGTCAATAGTTTGGTTTTGAACTTCCTATGTTTGTCAAATGTTGAATAGTATGAAATCGGTTCTGAATTTTCAGCTTTTGCATTCAAAATCACTGCAAACAATAATCAGAAAAGACTAAAATGCGAACATAGAAAACAACACTAGTTCGAAGTTGAACTAGTTTTTATTTTAATATAGTTCAAAACAATATTGAAGTAGTTTTGTACTTTATTAAAAACTTTCAAAATGTTCTATGTTAAAAAATATGGCATATTACCAGCAAGCCTTCCTCCAATGCTAGTTTCCTTGCCATTTCAATAGCTTCCACATTGGTAACCTACATTTTGGTCAATAAACTTCATATGAGATAGTTCATGAAACTACATTTTGAAATGAAAGCACTCGACAACACTAGTTAAGAAAAAACAAATTTATCTGAAGTCCAGATGAGTGGTATATCCAAACATCAATCCAGTTTGGCCATCCAGGAGAATGTCAAAAATCGACTAGAGTGATGACTCTGATGAGATAAATGAACTCTCCACAAACCATTGCAATCAAAAAATTAAAGAAAATATTCCATTTCCATTGGATAGAAATCAAATAAAAATTGATACAATTAAGATTGAGAAGCATAATTCCATCAAGAAAGGAAAGGTATCAGGAAATTGACTTTTGGGAGTTAAATTTTCAGACTTGGTAGGGTATTTCAGGAATTCTATTTATAGTTAGAATTGTGGCAGGTAAATCACTTTATGTTAAGGTTTAATTTCTTTGTAATGAGATGGGCTAATGTGTATATCCAACATATTAGGGTTTTAATTTAAGTTATCAGTAACTTAGAGCCCAAGATCTATAGGGTTTAGTCATTTAGGTTTATATACAAATTCTGTAACAGAGGAGCTGAAGCAGCTTTTGACCAAGAATGTTTAGATTTGAAAGTTTTCTCATTTCCCTTCAATTTATTTGATTTCATTCGGTAACCTATTGGTATTAAACAGGAAGGAGATCAGCATACAAAAAATGCACTATGTGGTATAATATGGCCTCATAAGAATCATGTAGCAAGAAGATGAACAGTGCATGAGTAATATATATTTTATTTAAAACATGTTTCATGAAATGATGAATATTAAAATGCAGTTGTCTCCTTAACTTTTTATTTTTATGTTTTTTGATGAATGAGAGGACATTATTATTATTATTGAAACACAAGAAAACAGGGGTCAAAAGACAATACAACCAGAGTTGGACAGAGAGACTGCTAAAAAACCAAACTTTACACGTTACAATCAAAGAACCAGGAAACATCCCCTTTCCTTCAAATAAAGAGACAACACCATAGACACAAGCCCAGCTCTAATCAAACTAGAACATCACAAGAAGATCAGAGCATGTACAAAGAAACCAAATAAAGCCCCAGATTTACAAATATAGGACAGTTGAACACCCTCCTAAACACCCTTCAAACTACAACTATCCACCTGAAGAAAATGGTGCCTAGAAGGATTAGCTGCCAACTTCTGACTCGGCAAGAATAAGGCCTTTTCCCATCAGTATTAACTTTTTAAATTTTGATAAATGAATAAATCATATTAACCATAGAATTAGGTGTCTCCATCTTAAGTAGAGCTCTATACGTGTTATGGTCCTTGACTCTTTGCGTTCATTCTTCCACAAAATTCGGCAATTCAGTTTTTTCTACTTGTAATTCAAAAAATCAAAAGAAAAATTAAGAAATTTTTTATTCCAGGATATCATGTTTTGGATCATATAATTTTGAACACAGATGCTAGGAACTCAGCATAATTATTGAGCCTTTTGGTTGGAAAAATAAAACAGGCAGTTTTAAGGTTTTCATATATATGGAAGGCTCCACTGGGTTAAACTCTTGTTCCCTGTGTGTCAACATTGCAATCATCTGAAGAGCTCCATAGGCAAATTGAGAGTCTAACATGTAAGCTTCAATCCATTGTGATGATTTTGAAGCCCCAGGCGGATAATATTAGTGTTTTGGTATCTATTTCAAAATGTAAAAAGGCTAGCATGCTTTTGAATACTGAATCAGAATCAGTTGATTCTCTGTTTGAAATATTATATTCCAAAATTCCAATATTTCATTGAGTAGAAAGGCAGATAGCAACTGGAGGCTGAACCAAATTGGTATGTTTGATGTTGAGCAGTTGATCATCTTTTTCTTCATTGCTCTGTTATTAGAGAGATGTGGTCCTTGGTATTTACTTTCTGGGTGCAATTGGTGATGCTAAGGTTGCAGTGTGGGAGTATTAGTTTGCTGTAGAAGGACTTTTCAACAGCATAAAAGTAGTTTTATTAGGAATTTAATTCCACTTTACACTATGTAGATCATTTGGAGAGGAACAGCTGACCTTTGATGGAGATCAGCTCCCATGGAATGCACTGAAGGTTCTATTCTTGAGATCTTTGTTTGATTAAATGCATGCTGTTTTTGGCATTATTCCTACTTCCTATGACTTCCATTACTTATTTGTGATCTTTAAGAGAACCTATTATATACTCTGCCTCAAACAGAACGAACAGAGATAGAATCAGACCGATTTCCTAAATGCCTCTCTGGATATTCCTCAATGTCCTGGCTATTCACGAAACGTGAGAAGCAGATGATTGGGATTTATTACCTATCAAAAAGAAATCTTAAAACAAAGGAAACAAAATTTTCTTTACCTTGACAACCTCATCAAGCAATTTAACATCCAAAATGCTTGGCAAATAACCTGCACCAAAGCTTTGCATGCCATAAATAGAAAGCCCCACAATTGTTCTTGAAGCAGAAATGGCAAACGATTATCAAATTAATTAAAAAATTTCTAGAAAAAATGGACATAGTGGCCTCCACCTGGGTTTTCTCCTGAGATTACACTTCTCTCTGCAGGTTCAACGCCAACAACCTAAACAGAGGAAAATTTAACATTTGGTCATCTAGGAACAAGAAAATCAAGAACAAAGGAAACAGCACATAACTACGTTAACCACTCAACAACACCATATGAGAATTGAGAGCTACCATATCATGTGTCTCCACCAAATAAAAAATAACCTGATTTTTTGCTACATTTCAAATGATTTTTTTTTTTTTGATAAGTAAATGGAAAGCTATATTCAATTAAGGATAATAAGAGTTACTTATCAAAAAAATTAAGGATTATAACAATACAGCAATTGTGCACAGGAAGTGAACAGAGGATACTAAAAATCAATGTGAAGAGTCCATAAATCCAAAAATTCCAGAAAAGTAGGAAAGGAATGAAAGCTTAGTGCATCATCCAATCATAAAACAGTTTCACTTCCAAGGGCAAGCACTCAGTGTCATCAAACATACAATGGTTAAATCTCTCCATATAAGCCACATCACACAGAGAGGAACAGCACCCCAAATGATATAAGTTTAAAAAATAATAATAACTTGAACTTTTAGGTTATGAAATATAACTTTATGAACTTTGGAGTCAAAACATAATGTATATTTATCATGGAATACATATTCTCTTTCAAAGTGCCTTGATGTGTAAGGTCCTAGACTTGTTGTTCCCATTGATAGGGGTTTGTGATGGTTAATGGCTGACTTACCCAAAATAAAATATGTAATAGCCTTTCTATATTTTAATAAATGACTTCTTTTAGATATTAGAAGTTCTGGTAAACTTTGATGCATGTTCTTGGGAAGGCCAATCTTCTCTTTGAAATCAAAAGCAGTCATAACATCCTTCTAAAAACTACTTTGATGATTTCTGTAATCATCACTATGTTGATCTAGTATATTTTATTTGCCTCAACCCATTTCATGTTTCGTAAGAAACTGTATCTACTTCAGTTAAATTTTGCTAGGTTGATATTGAATTATTGATTGAATAGACAATTGGATGAATACAGTCAATTTTTTTTTTGATCAGTAAAAATGTATATTAAAAAAAAAAAAAAAAAACTGTTTTATGCAAAAAAACACAGCATATCAAAGATTACAACAAAAAAGAGAAAAGAAAACTAATTACAAAGAAGAAGAGAGCTAAGGAAGGGAGGGAGAGAATCACTAGATGTGAGTCCCCAAGCCCTAGCCCAATCATAAAGGGAACCAATAAAAAGAGCAAGCAACATGTCATCAGATTTAAGTCCTCAAAAGTTTGCTGATTGCATTCCTTCCAAATGCACCACATCAAACACAACAAAAATAAATTCCAAATGTTAGATGAGTGCTTCCCCAACCAATTCCACCAACCAAACAGGAAATCTGCTACCATTCTTGAGAGCACCCACGAAATCCCAATAGTTCTAAAGACAAAACTCCACAACCAATGAGCCTTTCCATAGTGTAGCAACAAATGATCTACAATTTCCCCACAACATCGACAGATAATACACCGGTCAACAAAATCAAAACCCCTACTCCGTAGATTATTACTTGTGAGATTCCTATCCCAAGCAACTGTCCAAACAAAGAAAGAGATATGACGGGGTGCCTTAACCTTCCAAATACCTTTCTAGGGAAAACAATGGAAGAAGAACCACGCAACTTATGATAAAATAAACAGATATTAAAATCTCCATTCTTCGTCAACTGCCAACTCATACGATTACCATCATCTGCTAAAGGTAATTTGGATGCCAAGAACTGAAAGAAATCATCCACCACATCCACCTCCCAATCATTAGGACCCCGAATGAAACGAACATCCCAACTTTTCCTATCCCCCATTCCATTCCATAACAGAGAAAAGTCTGTAGAGGCCGCTTTGTTAGTAGCAATATTGTACAAGACCAGAAAAACCAAATGGAGAGGAAGGTCCCTACACCACTGATCAATCCAAAATTTCACTCTATTCCCCACCCTAACCTTAAACTGGATGTTTTTGCTAAAAGCTTCCCAACCCATTTGGATACTCCTCCACAAGTCACACTCATGAAAAAATCTTCCCAACTTGGAGGTCCCCCCACCCCCCCCAAAAAAAAAAAAAAAAAAATCTTCCCCACATTTCAAAACTACTACCCTCCTCCAAAGCCAAGTCTCCTTAACCACGAACCGCCAAAGCCATTTTCCTAGTAAGGCTTTATTGAAGGTGTTCAGTTTCCCAATTCCTAAACCGCCACTAGCAATAGGCATACACCTTATCCCATCCCAATAGATGTGTCTTGGAATCACCCCACAAGAAATCCCTTTGCAACTTCTTAATTTTATTAGCCACATGAGTAGGAATGGTGAAAAGAGATAAAAAAAAATATGTAGGGAGGCTAGATAACATACTCTTAAGCAATGTCGGTCGATCACCTTTCGACAAATACAGCTTCTTCCACCTAGATAACTTCCATTCAATTCTTTCTAAAATAGGATTCCAAATTGAGAGAGACTTATGAGACGCCCCCAACGGCATACCAAGATATGTCATTGGCAAAGATCCAACCCTATGACCCAAAATCTCTGCCAAAGCATGCACATTATTCACCTCCCCTATAAAACCATTTCACTCTTAGACATGTTGACCTTCAAGCCTATCACAGCCTGAAAACAAAGTAGTAACAACCGAACATATAGGATTTGTTCCACATTTGCATAAAAAAAATAAAATAAAAAAAGGATAGTACCACCTGTAAACAACAGATGCGAAACACATTCCCCTCCACCCCTCCTACCACCAATCTTAAAACAAGGAAGTAAACTTGCCCCCTCCATTCTCTTCAGCATCCTACTAAACACCTCCATCATAACCAAAAATAACATGGGAGAAAACGGATCCCCTTGATGCAATCCTTTGGAACTACCAAAAAAATCAGCAGGAGACCCATTGACCAACATAGAAACTGAATTGTGGAGACACAGGTACGAATCCATCCACACCATTTCTCCCCAAAGCCCATTCTCTGTAGCAAATTTAGAAGAGCTTCCCAATTCACATGGTCATAAGCTTTCTCAATATCTAGCTTACAAATCATCCCAGAATCTTACTCTTCACCCGACTATCAACACACTATTGGCAATAGGACTACACCACTTTCAAATGATTTGTCAGAACCTTAGCCAAGATTTTATAAATACTCCACACCAATCTAATAGGTTTGAAATCTCGAATATTAGAGGTATCATTCTTCTTTGGAATTAAGGCTATAAAGGTAGCATTAAGAGATTTTTCAAACTTATAGTGTTGATAGAACTCTTTAAAGATTGCTAAGACGTCTTTTTCCACAACTCTCATTTATGGAAAAAGGTCATAAGAAGCCGTCCGAACCTGAAGCTTTATCCCCTTCTAGATCTTTGACAACTGATAGAATCTCCTCCTTCTCAAACCTCCTTTCCAGCCATCCCCTCTCCATCCCCCCAATTTGATCAAACTCCAAACCTTCCACAAAAGGCCACTACTCCTTTGTCTCTTGATACAAAGTTTTATAAAATTGAACAACCTAAGTAGCCACTTCTAATCCCTCATCATAAATCACCCCATCCACTTCCAAGAAACTCAAATGATTCTACCTTTTACGGGAATTAGCCACCTTGTGAAAGAACTTAGTATTATTATCAACCTCCTTGATACATAACATTCTCGACTTTTGTCTCCATGAGATCTCTTCCAGTGAAAGAAGACCTCACTAAATTTCTCTCATGGATCTCTGCCTCAGAGAGTCCAAGATCCCTTTTCTTAGCATCTAATAAATTTAAAGCCCCCAGTAATTCTTTCTTCTGATGACTGACATTGCCAAACTCACTATGGTTCCACTGAATAATGTCTTCTTTCAAAACCCGCAGCTTTTTAGCAAACACATAACTAGGTGTACTAGAGAAAGAATGATGATTCTACCAAGAATAAACTCTATCAACAAACTCATCCATCTTCAACCACATATTCTTAAACCTAAAAGGACTCTTCCCCCTCTCCATACCCCTTGCCTCCAAAAGAATTGGGAAATGGTTTGAAACAGGTCGCGGTAAAATCCACTAGATCACATCTGGAAAGTGTTCCTCCTACTCATGAGAAACCAGAGCTCTGTCAACCTAGACATGGAAGGCTGGTCAGTATCACTAGACCAAGTATAACTCCCTCCCTTCAAAAGCAAATCTATCAAACTAAGATACTCCATAAACTTAGAAAACTTTTCCATAGCCGAAGTAAGGTGAGAACCACCCCTTCATTCACTAGGAAAAAGGACAATGTTAAAATCCCCAATGCAACACCAAGGAACATTCCAGTATTGCTGAATACCAACCAACTCATCCCACATATGATCCCTCACACTGTTAGCATTTGGGTCATAAACCCCTGAGTATGCCCAAATAAAACCATCTTCCAC
Organism: Quercus lobata; assembly: GCF_001633185.2. NCBI lineage: Eukaryota > Viridiplantae > Streptophyta > Magnoliopsida > Fagales > Fagaceae > Quercus > Quercus lobata. The sequence goes on from NC_044910.1 coordinate 16,625,839, forward strand.
ACCTTGCCACTAAACCGACACAGAAAAAGAACCCACCAAGACCTCCAACTTTTCTGAAACCCTTCTATCCCACATAATCAAAACTCCACCAACTGTATGATCAACATCTAAAACCACCCAATCCACAAAAGGACAACTCTATAGGCTGCAAACCATCCGTCTATCCATGCTAGCAAGGTTTGTTTCTTGAAGGCATACTACATCACAATTCCACTCACGTAACAAGTTTCGCACTACCAAACATTTCTGAGAATTATTCAATCCTCTAACATTCCATGAGATCATTTTCAACTTCATAAAAACAATTACTTCCCAACTACAATCTCTTCTACACAACCAACACTCTACCTCCCATCATAATTAACCTAGGAGATTAAATTCTTTAATTCTCTCTTCCCTTTACAAGTAGAAGTAGCTACAATTTGGTTAACAGTTGCTTTTCTCCGCAATGGGTTAGCATCCTCCATCTCCTTTTCTAGCCTTTGAAGATAAGCAATACACAACTTCTTATGGCAACTCACAGGGAGCCCAACCAACTTACCAAAACTTGGGATTCTGTGCTTCACCCAATTAGAAATATCCAGCGGACTATCCAGACCCATTACCTCAATACCATTGTGCACTTCACTAGACAAAGCCAACCCAGGAGGAACAATAGTAATTAGCTGGCTACAATTTGAAATCCTTTCCTCTGCACCCAAACCCATATCTGACAAAACCTCTTCCTCCACCAACGAAACAAACAACTTAGGTAGACCACAATCTGCCTTCAATGGTACCACTACTAAATTGGGCTGATTGCTCACAATAATTGCATTCGGCATGACACCCTTGGCCTCCATACCCTAAAACACACTCCCACAACTCACGTTTCCAGCTTCAACCCCTCCCTTGACACCGAACTCCACAAACCCAGCAATCGACAAGCTCCAAAGAAGATTGGCCAAGAAAATGCCCATAGATGTATGTGAATCCACCATGTCAATTGTGCCCGGAGCCATCTCAAGTCCATTGAAGCTAAAACCATTGAAAATCCTACCGTTGACCTTTGTCGAAGTCTCCACCTATCGACTCGACGCTGCACCCTGAGAGACGAAGTGATCACGGGAGACGAGAGAGTTCTCCTTTGATGCTGAAGTGTGTTTCCTACTGGAATTGTCTCTCCTAAATTAATATCCACATTAATGCTCCAAGATTTCACAGATCCTCCACCCACAACTATCAGAAATATTTTGGCCACAAGTTTACCACTCATCACCACCTTTGCAGGTTCTAATTTCGGCATCACCTTTCTCTCCTCCCCTGATTGTGTCCTCCCCTTATCTTTGATGCACAACTACTCTAGATGCTTGTTGTCCATAACTTGTACGTGATGGCCTAGCACAGTTTCAACAAAAGTCGTGTTTTGAATCTCTGAATTACACCTATGCAACTGAGCAACAAATTTCATAAGGCCTGAACCACCCACAACATATTGGTTAGGTTCCAACATCTTTCTTAACTCAAACCAAATGTCCTCCAACCATTCTTAGCTTTGCCCTCAGGGATAATGACAGATCTCCTAGACCCGCCAACTTTGAGTTCAGTCAGAAATAAGAAATTGCTAAAAGAATAGGAACTCCGTTGGAGAGTGTAAGCAATATCACCATCCCTGAATGTAAAAAACTGCTTGGAACTAATCCCAACTACAAAGTATTCGATATTCTTTATCAGCCATTGTGCCGCACTCTTACCCATAAAAACGGATTTCATAAAATATTTGCCCCATTCAAAAATCTGTAACGAAAAATAACATCCGCCTCCCTCTACCACCGATTGGAAAAATTTGGATTCAACAAAGAAACTACAAAAACCACCCATACCTAATTGGAGTAGAGAATAAGAACAAAATATCTTACTAATTTGAGGTAGCCGGGCCTCCTATGAAGGGGGGAAATTTCCTTTATGATTAAGCAAACCTAGATGTATGAAGCAATTCCATCCCACCAAAAAGTTAATATAATTATTTTCCTAAGAAGACTATATATTTCTGATTTTTTGTTCAGACCACTATTCTTCCAATCCAAAAAACCCAAAATGTTTTGTAAGAAGCCAATACATACCTGCCACACCTATATATGTACTTTAAAAATCTAATGGAGAGATACTATCGAATCTTTTTTATTTTTTATTTTTTTATTGGTAAATAAAAACTTTATTGAAAAAAAAAAAAAAAAACCTGCATAAATCTAGAAAATCCAGCAAAGAAGGTATGGCAAGACCACACAAAGCAGTCATCCAATCAAATAAAGACAGAATGAAAATGTGCTTCAACTCAATGATAGAACTCTCCTCCCCTTCAAAGGTTCCGCTGTTCTGCTTCCTCCAAATATTCCACATATACTATTGAATCGTATATGTTATACAAAAACATTAATTACTAAATAAAAGGGAAGGTTATACAAAAAACATTAATTACCAAAAGGGAAGGCCAAAACCAACCTAATCCTTCTTTCTTTTAGCCAAAAGCTCCTATATTCCTCAAATGAATCATTTATTAAGGTCGCTCAAGGAAAATAAGATACTGGTAGCCATGGCTACTGATTCTCCTATTAAGATGGATCACAAAGTTGGAGAGAAAAAAACACTTTGGCAATATAGGAGCCTAGAGAGGAGTTTTATTTTATTTTATATAGGAGCCAAGAGAGGAGCTAGGTGGCCTAATTGACACATACTACGATATAAATCTTGAAGCAATTCTTGTGATCAGTACTTCAGGTAGTTTATGGGATATCCTTGAGAATAATAATGTGTATCCATGGTTTACTCCCTAGGGTGGGTCTAAAGGGAACTACCTTAGTAAAGTTCCATGTCATCAAAAAAATAATAAAAATTTTTATTTTACCCAAATCACTGCCAGAAGATAATGGACAGCTATACACAATGGACAGGATGTTTCAAAAATTAACCAATCCTTCATGGTGGCAGGAACCGTTAACATTATCATGTAAAATTCTCTTGCAGTTCTAGCAAAAGCTAATATGCTATGAAAATTTTGGCTTCTGCATTTTGAAGTATGTAGTGCAGAGTTCATGAAGATTTATGGAATGACTTGTACACCCAATGTCACTATGAACCAACAAACTGTGAAGGATCATACAAAAGTGTCGGCAGGATTTGTCAGGATGATATTGCAAGAAAATTAGGAATACAAAAAATTAGGGCAAAAACCTACAAGAAATATAAGCAGGTAGCCAGGTACTGTATTAGTGATTATTGTGATTGGACCCATTGACAAGTGCTTCTTGTCATTTCATGGTATATAACAAATTATCAATCCTAAGCTCTAACTTGCTCATAAGGAAACAATTGCAAGACTTCTACTACTCTTTTCTTTGATTTTTTTCTTCATTATCCCACCTAACTCTTTTTTTTTTTTCCTTTGCTAATCATCACATCTAATTCATGCCTTTTATAAGTAAATATTTCTAATCATAAAAGGAGAGAGTTTAAATATCTACAATGTGTACATTTGAACCACTCCCAAAGAATTACGATGTAAGATTCAAAAATTTATAAACTCCAGAAAAGAAGATGAAGGGATGCAACCCAAGCTAGTCATTCACTCATACAAAGATCTTAGCAAAATTTCTTGGTAACATGATTGGGGTGCTCAAAGTGTCCACAAGACAAACAGTGGAATTTCTTTCCAAATCTTAGAATGAATATGATAATTAATCTTCCTACCAACACTACAATATTTGAGGCATAAGTCTTCGGCATAACCCAAACGACTCTGAATAATGTAAACACAAAAGGCCAAATATCTTGTGCCACTTATTAGAGTTCAACATCACTTCTGTCATGCAAAAATCCATCAAGGCTTGAGCCCCTCCTGCATACTTAAGCTCCGCCCTCTTTCTTCCAACCAATGCTTGCCATGGCCAGTGCTTCCTTGTTCTTCTCTCCATAGGAAGCTAACTGCACTTTTCAATCCAGCCTTTGCCATTCATTAACTTCCTCTCCCCTTCGTCTATTCTCAAGAAGTCTTGACGATACCCTTCTTTCGAACTGCCTAGGCCCAGCCTAGCCACAGGATCATATGAGAACGTCGTGCAAATGCTCAAGTGCCATAGGTTGGCTAGTAAAGGAACCAAGAATTAGAATGCCTCTAGTGCTCTGCTGTCACTGACTTTTCTTTCTCTCTTTTAGGCCATGTGACAATCTGTCTTCCTTACGTTACGCAAGGCGAAAGAACACCAAGCTTTCTTTGAAAAATGAGAAAAATGACTCAAAGGAGTGAGTTAGGGCATAGCTGCCAACTTCCCCAACATCTCAAGTGATTAGGTGGGGACAGGATTCGAACTTGCAGTCTTCAAGTCATGGGCCTAATATCTTTCACTATTCCCACCTAGGTCCCCGACTTTGGTTGCTTGGCCGGGATAGAACCAGCACTTAGTAAGCGGCGGCGACAGCCTGGTTGGAGCTATGAAGCTTACCTTTTAGAGAAAGGGAAAAGGGCTTTTTCAGCTTGCTAACTAGGGTTGGCAGCTAAATTCAGTCTTCGGGACCCTTAACATAAGAAAGTCATGGAGTGCATAAGCCCCCTTAGAGATAGGGGCGACTTTCTTGTGATAGTAATTGCAAATGAGCAAGTAGGGGGCAGCAACCAAAGAGGTAGCGAGACTAACCGCAATTGCAGGAATAGGTTGACTTTCTTTCATTTAAATTATGGAAGGTGAAAGTAGTTTCGTTTAGTACGAGATCACTTCACACCTCACGGTGCTTACACCTCTCACTGAACAATGTAGTAAGGATGCTCAACCAACTCATTATCTTGCACATGCAATACCAATCAATAAGAACAAGATGTTGTTCTGAAGATTGTCAACAACCACAATCTAACCCAAGGCCTGTCCAAAAGAAAAATGCTATTGAACAAAGCAGCTTGGCACCCCACTGGCTTCATAATGGGAATTGTGCTCCTGTAAACCATCTCAAAGTATCATAGTATGAATGAACTTCAAAAGTTCCATGTTTATAGCATCTCCATGCTAATTGGTCCTCACCCTGACTAGACGGAAAATTAATTCTCAGACTCAACTTCCCATTACTGAAACAATTGATTAACTTAGGATTCCAATTCCATATGCTTCGATCATCTAAATTGACCAGATAAGATGATATTGAAGTTTCAGTATCCACTGCTAGTCTGAACAAATCTAGAAAAGGTCTTTGAGAGGACAATTCCCATACAATAATCAAGCCAAAATGCACGAGTGCCATTCCCAATAAAAAATTTGATATGATTCAGGAAGGAGTTCCCACCTTTCTCTAATATCCTTCCACATGCCCACCATGCAAACCCCTAATCACTTTCTGCAGTCACACCCTAGTCCCCATCTAATCCATTGAATCACGTACACACAACCATACGTGTGTATGTATATGTGTCTGTGCATGTGTATTTACACATGTGAGTGCATTTGCATAAATAAAAATATACACATATTCCATCCCATACGTGGAATCATATTCTATAATGCTTTTCTTTTACATATTTTAAAAGTAAATTGAATTGAAAAAAAAAAAAATCAAAAAGACAAAGTAACAAATAAATATGAAACAAAAAAGTCCTCTGAAGTTCAAGCATGCACTTCATATGGAAATTCCTAGAACATTTAATGAGTTTTCCAGCACTTTAGTTGATCAATTAAATGAGAAAAACTCTACATAATATTTGTTATTAGTATACATTCATTATCTATCAACATATTGCAACAACAAGTAATTAATTTCCTTTAAAAAAAAAAAAAAAGGATTATCCTAACCTGTACTTTTTTGTTCATCATTTTCAGGTAACGCCCAGTGCCTGTAACAGTGCCACCAGTTCCAATCCCAGCAACAAATATGTCAACAATACCCATGGTATCCTCCCATATTTCAGGCCCTGTAGTTTCGAAGTGGATCTGTAATTCATGCATGCATATCTTAATATAAGGCATACTTTATAATAAACAAAAGCTCAAAAAAAAACCTCTCTCAGGAGATGAAACAGATATAACCTTGGTATTAGCGACATTATCAAACTGCTGAAACATGTAAGCATTTGGCATACTGAGGGCAATTTCTTCAGCTTTATCAACAGCCCCTTTCAGACCTTTCTCTGAATCAGTCAAAACAATCTCTGCACCAAATGCACGTAGAAGAACTCTTCTTTCGAGATTTATGGATGCAGGCATTGTAACTATAAGTTTATATCCCTCAGTCGCTGCAACAAAAGCAATACCAAGTCCTGTATTTCCACTAGTTGGTTCAACTAATACACTCTGCATGCATAATTACAGAAAGAAAAATATAATAAGAATTGAACTGAATAGTTGGCTTTCACCAAGATATCATACCTAATTCAAAGAAAATGTAAAAAGGAACTTCAGATAAAAAGAGGTGCATTGATGAATAAAGCGAATTCCTTTGTATCATAGCAAAGAAAGTCCGTGACTTACTTTCCCAGGAGTAATTTCCCCTCTTTCCTCTGCATCAGATATCATACTATAACCAATTCTGAAACGTCAAAAGTTCACAAGAACGTCAGTTCATGTGTATTCGTAATCTTCTGTTAGCAGAAGGTAAAGAAGTCTGCAGAATATAGCGGATAAGATCCCCTCTGGCTCTCATTTAAATCCTACAATTCCCTACACGTGGTGTGGTATTTAAATAAAATTCCAAAGGTCCTAAAAAAAAACACACACACACAAAATGTCACGGCATTTGGCTAAAAAATGGAGGATTTATGTGGGTTCCCTTCGCGAACATATGAGGCATCATCGGTTGCATTAATATAATATTGAAGTTGCATGAATAAAATCATTTAACATAAGACAACTAAACATAAATGAAATTAAATTAAATCAAAGGGTGAAAGAGTAGAAATGAATGCGAGAGAGGAGTTAATAGCATAGCAATTAGTTACCTATCCTTGACACTTCGGCAAGGCTCCATAGATTCAAGTTTTGCAGCAATATTAGCAACACAGCCTTGCGTAACTTTGTTCAGGTACACCATTGGTGTTCTCCCAATCAACTATATATATATAAAAATTTACTCATATTAGTAAAAAAATTTAAAAAGTTTTAATTTGAGTGTAAAACAAAAACCCCCCAACGTTAAACAATTGAATTGATACCATATTTCAAAACACACACAACACAACATAGCTAAATAAAAAAGAAGGGGTGGACCTGGGTGACGTCATCGGCAATGTTGACGGAGTCGACGAGGTTGTCAATTCTGGGTGAGTAGACGGAGGTTGCCGCTGCTGCTGGTTTTGGTTTTGGTTTTGGTTTGAAATTGAAATTGAAATTGAAGGACACAAAACGGTGACGTTTTGAATGAGGATGAAGAAGAAGTGAAGGAAAAGATGATAATGATAGCATTAGCGCCATTCGTGTAGTGTTTCTGAATTTAATTTTTACATGAAAAATGAGTCTGAGAGTGAGAGTGAGAGTGAGGAGGAGGGGTTTTAGATGGGGTTTTCTTTTTCTTTTTCTTTTTTCTTTGTATGTATTATGGGCTTGGGCCTTGCCCCATTTATTATTATGTCCTTTTCTTTTTTAATTATTTGGGATTTTTTTTTCCCTTCGTAAAATTTCATGCTACACTTATATATTTATATATATACCACACACTAATATCTACCTAATAATAATAGTTAAATAGAATACTGTTTTATATATATGATATCTCTAAAGTGAAGGATATTTTAAGAAATAACCATATTTTTTTAATTAATATTTCATTTTAATTGTTAAAAGTATTTAAAAGTATACAATTATACCAAAAGGCTGATTTTATTAACTAATCAATTATAATTAAAATTTTCCTATCAAAAAAATATATATAATTAAACTTTGGGTTGCAATGCACTTTATCCCTTTTAAATTTGGGATCACTTCTAAATCGATTTCTCAACTTTTAAAACTTCCAATTTCACATTTCAAGTATAAAAACGGTGTCATTGTGTCATTTCTATTAGAGTTTGCCAAAATTTTGCAATTAACCTACCAAAAAATTCAAAAAATAGGTAAAGAAAAAAAAAATTATAGAAGTTTACCAAATTAATAGAAAACTGTTTTTCTTCCCCCCTTTTTTTCATTATAGTTTATTTGCCCCCAAAAAGAGGCCTTCTCAGCGGTGACCCAAACTACACAACCCTATATCAAGGCTTGCTGCCACTTTTTGCCCAACAATTCTATTCTCTCAACCCAAAAATCGAAGCTAACGTAATATTCAAATTGAAACCAAAATACCTAAAATAAGAAATTAATCATATACATTCATTGTAATGACACAGACACCTAAATCACATCATGCAACTAGTGTAGTGTGAATGGCTTTTTTCAACTCACTAGTTTAGTTTGTGCAATGTCCTCCTATTTAAGGTAGTCTTATACTTTATGGCAGGAAAAATAGGTTGAAAGCTAGCTTTTGCTACATAAAGCTGATCGGCTGTATTGAAGATAACACCATCAATTAATTAATTAATTGTGTCACAAAACAAAAGCCTGCTTCATTCAATGAGAAGTAGGAAAAAGAAGAGAAATGGCTAATATGATGAATACAAATCCTCTGTACCATTTTTTATGTTCTACTTTATGTTTCATCAATTACAACTTGTCATGTGTTTATTTTTTTCCATTTAAAACTTTGGCTATTTTATAAGGAAAATTAAACAAATACATGACAAGTTGTGATTGATGAAATATAGAGTGGAACACAAAAAATGGTACAAATGATTTATATTATGATATGATATCTACCACAAACAAACAAAGTAGAAATTTTATTCTAAAAATGTTTCAGATTTCATGCCAAAATTGGTCAAGTGGGTAAAATAATGCATGGCCATTTCATCTTTTTTTTTTTTTTTTTTTTTTTTGGGTAAACAGAAAATGGGTAGAGGGGGTCAACCAGTGTGGCTTCCCTACTTAGACATGACCATAATAGTACAGTACTTGCTCCCAGGCTAGCCACTTCATCTTTATCATACGTACAATACAATAAAAATGGAGTTAGTTACCTATGGCTATGGCTATGGGGTTGTTTTATCCATGGCATTGTGTGGGCTTTTTTTAGCAAGGAAATATCCTCTCGCTCCATATCCTTTTTATAAGAGTAGAAACTGAATCCAATCCATAGAGATTAAATTAGTGTCAAAACTCAAAAACTACTTTACTACTGGATGTATGCCAATCTCAAACCTAATATAGTATTCTCCAGCAATGAAATTGATTATGTTTTCAAAGGCCCATAAAGAAGAAAGAAATGAGAGCCATTCTTCACTTCACACCTATCAATCTTATCTGCTAAAAAAAACATTGTTTAATAGTATTTATTTGGTTGTTGAACTCTACTCTGCTGACCGATTACTTGGGAGTGACCACCTCCTTTTGGTTTCTTATAACTCAACACATATGATATGACATGAATCAGTACTTTTGAACTCAAAGAACTAATGTGGGGGAGCTTATCCAATCCAATTTCTGATTTTCTCCAAGAACATTGGGATATCCAATTCTTTGGTAGCAGTGTTTTGGATTCTTAGGGATGGACTCAATTTAACTGTTTCTAACTCAACTGCCCATATAATCATCATCATATTGGATGTTAAGCTAATTGTGGATATTTTTAGCAGTGTACTGAGAGAAAAGTACTACTTTCTTTTATAATAAGACTGAGAGATAACTTATAAGTACTATGATTTCGTAGTGCACCATAGAATTGATCTAGTTGGCGAAAATCTTAGTCTTATTGCACTTACACAACGTACCTTGACTGGCATTTGCAGGGACTAATGGCTTTTACTTATTACTTACTGGATTGCCAACTTACACAGACTTAGACCCTTCTTGATCAGCCTGGAAGCAGCCATGGGAAAATGGTAAGGCCTTAAGCATAATGCTGATATTAACAAGTTTGTGTTTCGAAATTATTTATATTGAAAAGAGGACAATAAATAAATATATATATATATATAATAAAAAAATTATGAATTTTCCTAGGCACAGATGGAAGCTGAATGCTTCCTTTTTCCTTTCTCTGCAACCCCCTCCCCATTTTTTTTTTTTTTTTTAAGGAAAGTTACAATGTCAGTCTCAAAATTTGCAGTGAGGATACATTGTAGTTCTCACCTTTCTGAAGAGTGTAAAACTCAATATTTTGTTATATCAAAAGCTCTAAAAATTAAAGAGCCCCAACGAATGAAAACTTCCTCTTTCACCAAAAATTATTTGGTGATGGTATCGAGTTTAACCCCCTCTCAGAGTGGACAAGAGAACGAGAGAATCGACTAGACTTGTGTAGCTTCAATCTAATAGCAGGAACCTTACGGGCAACGGCCTGCCATATCATTTGCACTGCATCACCCTCCTTCGATGGGTACTGAAACTCATAGAAATTTTCAACCTCTTTCAACTTCTGCCACATTCTGGTCCACTCATCCTTCTTAATACTCTGGATGAGATTCATGAGGAATTTTTCTTTGAGAGCATCCCCTGCCCGAACAAATATGCAGAACTGAGAATAGTCAAGGACATCCTCATATGGGAGCTCTATCTCATCACTGATGATGACAGGTACACAATGGCTAGCAATGGCATCGAAGAGGCGGTTTGATGAGGGGGTATCACCTGCTATATTGAGACAGAATTTTGAAGAGTGCATTCCCTGGGTAGCTTTCTTAATTCCATCTTTTTGAACACTTCCAAATGCAAAATGCACATCTTTCTCATCTTTCAAAAGATAATATAACTCTTGCCGAACAAAGCCTCCCTGAGTATGAGAAACCCAACGTTTAAGAATCTTACATAAGTTGGATGCAAGCAAACCAAAGTGAAACAAAGACTGAATAAATTAAATAAATGAGACAGAAGATATCATTGAATCACTTGAACATAGAAGCATCAAGAATCCAAGAAATGACAATTCATTGAGATTTCATCACAAATGGACCAGTCAAAAAGAATTAAATTATAAAGTATGCCTAATTGGCAATCCTATATTGGTGGACAACATATTGATCATGTGAGACAAAAGAAATTTGTATCAAAGAAAGACAAACAGAATCATCCCATACGTGAACAAAATACTTTCAGTGACTAAGGAAAAAGGAAAAAGGAAAAAAAAAAAAAATATATATATATATATATACACACACACACATCATGTTTAAATCTGTGTACACATACACACAAAGATCAAGACTTTCCCATTCATAGAGGTTGGTTGCTACCAAAAGGAAATTTAATACTACCTTTGAAAAGGCAAAGGCAATTATCATTAGGTCTGGTGAAGGACTTATCCCTTACATCATAATTAATCTGAAAATAACCAATACCCTTTCTTGGGATACTAGATAACTGGTGCCGGGCCTAGATTACATTTTACTATTTTAGTATAGGACTCCAAGAAAGTTTAGGACTTTATGCTGTTAGTTAGAGAGGATAAACAATGAACATTCATTTTGAATCGTCGGCATACAGATGAGATCCATAAAAACAATTTTCCCTGTGGCAATTGTGGCCCAGAGATAACAGGAGATATTTATAGGGAAAATTCTCACAGTATGGATTACAAAATCAACCATCTGAAGAATTCATAGGGTCATCCACAAGGAAAATTGCCTCATTCAGGTATCATTCGAGGAGCCAAGCATGAAGGTAAGCACAAGAACCCTGCAATTGTGCTATTCCTAGATAACTAAAGCTGAAATAGGATCATGAGGGTTGCAGTCTATCCAGAACTCTGATGTGCCAGAACATTGGATCCACTGCCAGCTAACAGAATGAGAAGGGGACTGAAATTGGCTACAATAAATCCTACGGTTTTAAGTGAAGGAACTTAATGGTGTATACATGATCCAAGAAAAAGGAGGAGATTCTAAATTCATTAGGAAATACAAACCAATTAATGGATTTGATAACATATTAGATCCATATAGACAGAATATGCTGCAGTCAATGTGGAAAGCTTTATCTCTTATTCTTGTATTTTTTCCATAGCTTATTTATTTATTTTTAATTGATAAGTAATATACTTCATTGAAAGAGAAAACTAGTACAAAAAAGGGGCCAGAGCACACAGAACATGTACTAAGATAGGCATAGGCAGAAAACATAGTATATCTATCAAGCATATCAGCTAATGAAGAAAAAGATAAAACACCCGAAGCATTAGACCACCCAGACAGAGTCTGGAAAAAAGACATCTTCATGTCCTGAATCGAACTCTCTCCCTCCAAATACCCCAAATCAAACAATGGGGAACCATGTTCCAAATTGCCCCATTTCTTTTATTTTATTACTAGGTATATAAATTCACAAGATAACAGGAGGGTTCATCCCAAGTATGCAGATAGTGTACAAGGGATGATCAATGTTTAATTTAGAATATGAACTTGTGAAGCTGAACACCAACAAAAATAATCCTATTTCGCTCCTTCCAAGAATATCAGATGAGATATAAAAGGTACAACAACAACTATACCTTAGTTCCTAAACTTTGGGGATAGCTAGATAAAATATAAAGAGTAATCCTCCTAAAAGCCCTGCTCTCCTTGCCTTTTACCTTTTTGGATCAGTTCTCCCCTGGCCATACTGATCTACCCTTTAAAGGAATTCACCAGAACCCAACAAACCAATCCCCCTCTTCCCCAACCAAAATGATAAATAAGTATAAATAAATAAATAAAATAGAATGGTTTTAACAAATCCCTAGGCTACTCTCTCTATACAAGAGAATCTGTTATCCATTCTCAGCTCAATTTCGTATATCTTCTCAATAGAACTCCTCAATCAGTGTCAGATAATACTACAACTGCACAACTTCAATTACGTGTTTCCTGAGGATCTTCCGAATCAATACCTTTCCTCCCAACCTAGATTAGTGAATGGCCACCTCTGCATCATCCTTAACAACTGCAATATAAAACAAAACTGTGCACTCCCTTAATTGCAGCTTCACAACCAATTTCATTTGGAGGAAATGAAAAGAGAAAAGAGTAGAAATGATGGACAAAGAGAAAGGGGGAAATAATCCATCATCACCCATAAACACAAGAATTTTCCCCTAAAGATCTGTACATCCCCAAACCAAAAGGCAACATGAGAACTTTAGACTGGAGACATGACAGGGGTTTCCTTGCTGATTTGTACTTCACCAGCTTACCTAAGGATTTCAAAGTATGTGTTGAGCCAAAGGATTGTGAAGTTTGCACAGTGGGTTTGAGCACTGGGACTCAACTCTCACCTCTAAAAAGAAACTAAACCAAATACTAACTTCCCGTAACTCTCAATTCATGAGCTGAGTTGTGGGGAAAGAAATTACTTTGGAGTGTAATAGTATTTAAAAGTGTTCTTCACCTTTTTAGACATGAAAGTGCAACATAGATGTGTCTAGATATTTTTACAATCTCATTCATTTCAAATAGGTCAATGATATTTAAAATCATACAGAACTCTTCATGTTATAATTCACCTTCCTTCTAGAACAATGGCAATGAACTAAGACAAATATAATTACAATACCATGTATACTCTGGACTAATAATCAGCAAAAACAGCTACTTTGAACCTAAGATTTTGTATGTTTTATGAGGGTATATTATTGTTATTTAACTTATATTTTACTTCTTGCACAGCTGTCAGATTGGCTCACTTAAGTAAATTATCTGACTCATCATGTGTAGATTTAACATTGAATTTTATGGATATATGTTAAAAGTACATAAATTATCAGTTATAAATCTTACCTATGCATGTTCTTGCAAAATATTTCAGATATGCATAGCATCTGTCCATCAAATTTAGTAAAATTAGCTAATTCTTCATTCAATATAAACAATTTGAACTTCACGAGAGCATTTAGTTTCTTTCTGCATAAATATTATTGTCAGTATTAACTAACATGTGAGTAATGACATAGCAAAAAAGAAAATGAAACCCAAGTCTAGCAAGTGACCTACAGCTTATAATTTTGTTTAGAACATGTAAGCAACAGAATTCCCAGCAAATTTAACTAACCAAATTTCCTACAACTGATACTGCAAGAAACATTGAACAAAAATTACTTAAAGAGGAAGAGTACATACATCTTTTCTATATATTGCTCCTTGGAAGTACAGCAAAGTTGGACGGCTATCAAAATCAGACGAGTCATCAACATATGATCCGATTACATGTTTGTAAGGAGCAATCACGTCTTTCTCAACATTTGCTATGTTTGGAGGATACCTTCCAAAGTCTGAAAGTATAAATGTTGCAGGCCAAAGCTTTGTCCTTGCGTCTAAAAGGCTATTCGGATGATGGGCCACAATTAAGTGGTCACGTCCTCCTGACCTCTTCCATTCCTTCTGTGCTGTTAAAAACTTCACCAACTTCTCTTGAAGCAACTTATTTTTGGTCTTCTTTTGGTGTGGGTCGGTTCTGGAATACCGGTTATAGCATAAGGAAGAAAAGAATGGTACAAATATAATGTCAGCTTCACTAATGTTGCGGACTCTTATTGCACTACGGGCATTTGGAGGGTTCGGAAGTTCAGAAGCAAGGAGATCCAATGTAAGCCAGTACTCTATACTGTGTTGCAAGTTCAACCCACCAGGATAATCAGGTATCTTAGTTCGAATATCAGGCCAAACACTATTACCTCGTGCCTTCCAATCTAAGAGTCCAAAATGAAATTCAGGGGATAGATCATACATAAAAACCTTAAGAACTAGTTTATTTTCTTTCTGCTGATCTAGAGCTAAACTATCTTTGGTATTGCATTTCACATCAGATTTTGCATTCTCTCGGGGTGACTCTTCTTCTTCATCATTGTCCACAAGGATTGATCTATTTCCAATCGAGGGTTCCACCTCGTTTTCACTACGGGTTGCAGAATCCCCATTGTCACCACCCGTAGCTAAAACCTTAGAATTGGGTAACAAACTATGATCGACGAAGCTAGGACGACTGGTTGAACGCAACACAAAGAACCAAGATAATATGAACAAGACTGATGTCGTAACGAACAAACAAAACAGAAAGTTCCTAGAAACAATCCCAAGGGATGAGACACTTCTCTCAGCCATTGCAATGCAAATCCAAAACAAAGTTTTAACAATGTTGTTCTGTATGAATTACCATTTCTATATTGGAATTTGGAAAAACCAACTTCCTGAATGAGCTGAGCCAAAAAGAACTATGGAACTCAAAATTCACGCACGCCTGTAACAATTAATTGCACACAACAATACACTGCCAATGAAAGAAACACATCACAAAGAAGATGAAATAACCAATAAAACTACATTGCCCATCGACCCAAAATGTGAGAGGGACCCAATAAAAGCAAACCCAGATGAAATCAAATCGAATATGACAAACCCACCAAAAGAGGTTAGTTCAATGGTGGTTTGGTTTTTTTGAATGAAAGAGTGAAAAAAAAGAAGGGGGTGGATTCGTACCGTAGAGGAAAGAAAATGCACAAACAAAAAGGATGATGTTTGTTGCAATTGTTGGTACCGGTCCGGTGTTATTGAAGGAAAAGACTCTTTCTCTATCTATATCTCTATCTCTATCTCTCTAAACACCTTGTGTGCCAAGACTTTGCTTGGAAGAAGAAGCGTGGGAATAGGGGTTCTAATGTGTGGAAGCGGGCTCTTTGTTCGTTGGTTAGTTAGGCAGACCTCCCTCTCTCTCCCTTTCTATACTGCTACTATTTTATTTATTTTGTGACTTTTTCTTCTGCCTATTCTTGTGTTTGCGTGTGTGTGCGTGTGTTAGACAGATTAATTAACTTTACATGAAATTAAAATAATCGTTACTTTGTTTTAACTCAACCATGATTTTTTCATAGAGGGGTTTAATAATCTTAAAGAATGTGCTCTAAATTTGAATGTTTCAAGTTTCATTTACCACGTCATTGATTCTATGGTTTTAAGAAAAGAAATTATATGTCCACAATATTTTCACAATATTTTTACAATAAATCCTAAGTGGCAAGTTGTTACTGGTTGTTATTGTTGGGGTAAAAAAGTAATCTTAGTGTTAGATTCAACTTTGAACCAATAACAACTAACTATCTGTGATTTGTTATAAAAATATTGTGAACGTAGTATCTCTCTTTTAAGAATGTCTCGTGAGTGTTGTAGAGAATGAAATAATATATTCCTATATAAGGCTAACACACCCTTTTTTTTATGTAAATAATAATAAATAAACATGATTAATTTTTTAGGGAAAAAAAATAAAATAAAAAAGGATGGAAAATGGCAATCACTCAATTACTCCCCCTTCTTAAATTTGCCACATTCTCACCATAATTTGGTAAGAAGTCATTTTCCTCCTTTACAGTAAACCTAAAAGCATAACAAATACTCACAATATTTTTACAACATGCTGAATTATCTTACCACAAATCCAGACTGTTTAACTCGGTTTTCCTCTTCTTTGTTTGCTTTTATTATTATTATTGTAGGGTCTCGATTTAGGGCCGGGGCCCAACAGTTATGGGGTTCTGGCCCAAAGAGCCCTAGACAATGAATTTGTAAAGAGTGGGTTACAGAACTAGGCCCTAACGAAATGTGTGCTAGTTAACTTTGGGCCATACAACAATCGAAAATAAAGAAAATCTCCTTCATGTTCATTAGGTATACAGTCCGAGGAGACGTATGGGGCGTATCCCTGTCTCTGTTCAAAGGCTATGGTCTTTCTCTCCTTCTTTTGTTCTAAGTTCCTCCTTTTTTCCGGTCCGTTCTTCATGGGGACTCCCCTCTCTTATATAGCCCCTTTGAAGTCATTAAAACCTTACACTTGTTGATCATCTGGATCTTCACTTGAGTGCCCGTCCCATCGGACATCTCCACCATCTTTCTGTGAGTTGTGGTAGCCAAGATAACACTATTCACAAGTCCTCTCCACATTAATGCGGCCAGAAAAGTAGCTGTCCTGCATTTAATGTGGCAGCTATAGTCTCTCTATTGACATCCTACACTTTCTTCTCTCTTACGAGCTTGTGCGATTCATCCCTGCTACTAATACTCGTTGGAGTGAATCTTTATTGCTGGCAGAGTGCATGTTGGAGCCATATTTGGTATGTCCGAGGAGATATTCCTCCTCGGACCGCCCTTTCAACAATTTTGGACCCATGAGAATTGGGCCAGGAGCCCTTTTGGTGTCCACACCTTCTCCTCGGACGTGGTCGTATTCTATATGGGGCCCAAGGCCCAATGTATAATTTGGGGATTTTACCCCTACAATAGCCCCTCAATATTCCGGTTCTTTCCCTCTTATTCGAGGAGAAAAGGCAGGATTTTGACACTTATGAGGTCACTTATTGTAAATCCTTGTTTTACGCGTGTGGAGGTACAGCCCCACGTGCCTCATTACTGATACTGGCGTTTCGTAACCCACGAGGCGCTAATTATTGTGCTAGGCGGCTTTATGTCCTTCGAATCCAACGATGGGACGCCTAATCAACGGTTGATATCTTCCCAAATCTCTGGGCGGGAGTAAGCCCGTTCAGCTTCTCCCCGCTACATAAGATTTTCAAGGGGATTTACTTCTATTTTTTGAAAAAGCACTCAAGCGTCCCAGAGCTCTCCAGCACTTTCCTTTGCAAAGCATTCGAAACTCCACAGACACTCCCTTGAAAATTTCCGGCGAGTTCTTCACAAGCTTGACAGGCTTAGGATCTTCACTCCCGTAAGTGCTCATTTCCCTTCCGTTACCTTTCCCGGCTTTCTTCCTTAAGAAAACCTTCTTCGCTTCGCCTAGGGTTAGTGGGATGGGTAAGATTGAGAAACTAGTAGACTCTCCGGCCGGTATGGAAGGCTTCAGGGCCAAATACCGTATCCCGCCGGGAGTAGGTTTAGAATATTGCTCCTTGGACGAGGTCTTAACCAAGAGAAAGACGGGGCAGGTCGCCATTCCAATGATAGCCTTCATAGAGGGAGGAATGACGATCCCGATGGGGAGAATAACTAGGGATTATTTACATGGTCATAGGCTGGCCCCCCACCAATGCGTCGCGAACATGTTCCGAATCCTGGGGTGCGTAGACGCTCTAAATGAACAGATGAACCTCGGCCTCTCATGGCACGATGTGGTTCACCTATATGAATGTCATTGCCTCAACGAGTCGTATTACCTGAAATCCAGGTCCGACGAGGTGAGGCTGATATCCTGCCTTCCCAAGTCCAACAAAGGCTTGAAGGACGACCTTTTGATCGTCTCCAAAGCATGGCACGATGGTCTTCACTGGCCAGTTAGGGTGGGAACACCATGTGGGGCACTATAGGGTCAGATCCCTTGGAAGGGATCTTAGTCTCAAGTTTTCTCTTCCTTATTTCAATTTTAGCTTTGATTATTTGCCTCCTCGGACTAACGTAACCCTTCTTTTGGGTTCTTGCAGACAAAGAACGAACAACTCCGCGGCTAAGTTTGGTCAACGTCCAGGCCCTCAACTTCCTCCTGAGGTCCGAAATCTTTGTGAGTGAGGACGGGAAACTGCGTGCCGCTCCTCTTATTTTGGACTATGAGCCCCTTTCACGTGCTTTAGTGGATGCCGGTCAAGCCATCAGGGCTGGAAGTCCTCGGTTAGCTCGCATCGACGTCTTTATACCAAGCTTTCTTGCTCAGAGAGACCTACCTCCCGTCCAATTGCCTGTTCAGCGCGTTCTTCCAGAAGAAGTTGTCCCAAGAGAAGGAGCTGATTCCTCGCACTCAGCTCTTGAGGCTCAAATTGACCAATTCTGCTTCGCCAATGAGGGAGAGATACCAACCAAGCCTGTAGAGCTCTCAGACTCCGACTCGGACATAGATCGTTCCTCGCCGGCTCCCACCCTTGGCTTGGTAATTGCACAAGTTGACACTAGCCAAGAGGTTGAAGAAAAAGACATGGACTTGAAGCCAAGGTCTGGTCTTAGGGGCCTTCTGTCCAATAGAAATAAGGGGCAGTCTTCCAGGGATGCCCTTAAGGAATAGGCTACATCCAAGCTTCCTCCTCCTCTTCCCCCTACAACTGACCCAGCGCTACAACCTCTTCCCAATTTGAGGCAAAAGAGACCAATAGAAGAGCTGGAGGAGGGTGAGGTCGGCCCTGAGAAGGCCAAGCAACAGAAGAAGGGCAAAAAGCCTAAGGAAAAAAGAATAAGATCTGTTGATAGCCGAGACGAGGCGGCTATGAGGAGGGAGCAGTGGACCTGGTCCCTACGCCTAGAGTTGGATGGCGCCCCTATCTCGTGGGACGCGACTCTATGGGAGTCCCAACAAGGACAGGCGTCTTATCTAGCTGAGGTCTTGCAGCAGCCCCTTTTCCTACCTTATGACATGGAGGGGCTCCGGGCTACTCGGCAACCAGATCTCTTTATGTCGCTGAAGAGAGACATGGCCATGGTAAACCAAGACTCTTCCTTATTCAGTTTCTTTATTCCGCACATGTCTATTTGTTATTTTCTTTTAATCAATTTTCCATTACTCCCACGCAGGTCACTCAACAAATTTTTGTAGCTGAGGAGTGGGCCAAGAAGGCTCGCAAAGATCTGAACATTGAGGTTCAGTCCCGCATTGCTGCGGAGAAGGCTACTGGCATCCTCAGGCTGGAAAAGGATCGCCTAAATAAGGAAGTAAAGGATGCGCTGAAGGCCCGCGACAATGCCGAGGCCGGACTTAAGACCACCACCAAGCAGGTTGAGGACATGCGCCAACAGTTTCATCTTTCCAAAATAAACCTCGCGACCGAGAAGCAGATGGTCTCAGACCTCAAGGTTGAGCTATCAAAGGCAAAAGAGGCGGCTCGCTTGGCCAGGGAAGCAGTTGAGGCTACGGTGGCAGCCTCCTACGAACATAGAGTGGCGGATACCGAGGCCAGGCTGACCGAGGAGGTGGCTACAGTATGTAGGGACTAAATTACTATGTCCTGAGGAGTGGCCTTGGACCGGGCGGCAGTTCCTGCGAACTCCGACTTCAGGAAGATTGAGAATATCTTCTTTCCTGAAGATATTCGTGAGATTCCGGGTTCAGTTCCTCCTGAGGAGCCCCTCTTTGCTAAGGTCACTACCTCAAATTCCTTCATACCTGAAGTCGAGGAGGTGCAGCCACTTGCAAAGGACAAGTCGCCTGAGGACACCCTTACCATAAGGGACGTTGTTGCGCAAGCCAAGGAGGCCGTCCCCGAGCCCAAGGCAGGAGGTGATCAGCCTGAAGCAGAGGTCCCTGCAAAGAGTTTTGCCCAGGATAAAGCCTAGGACATTAGTGTAGGACTTTACTTGTAGTTATCTTCTTTTGTCTTTTATCTCCTTATTTTGCCAACGTTTGTAAGAGAATGCATTTTTGAGCCCAATGAATGATATTATTTCTCCTTTGAATCTTGTTTCACTGCTTCTTTTTATGCCTTTGTTATGAATGAGTTTCTGTTATGCTACTAACTGCTGAGAGCCAAACGTTACTCGAAATTTAAGCAACACGGCTAAGCATGACTGAATGTATGAGAAAAATGATAGTTAACACTTAGATAAAACTACATCGAGGTTAATTTCCCCCAAGACTGTGGTCTGAGGGGCACATAAGAATTTGGGTTCTATTTAACACTTAGAAGAAATTGTATTCTGGTTAATTTCCCCCAAGCCTGTGGTTTATGGAGCCAGGCAAGACTTAGGTTCTGTTTAACACTTAGAAAGAATTGCACTCTGGTTAATTTCCCCTAAACTTGTGGTCCGAGGAGCCAGGCAGGACTTAGATTCTATTTAACACTTAGAAGAAATTGTATTCTGGTTAATTTCCCCCAAGCCTATGGTCTGTGGAGCCAGGTAGGACTTAGGTTCTGTTTAACACTTAGAAAGAATAGCACTCTAGTTAATTTCCCCTAAACCTGTGTTCCAAGGAGCCAAACAGGACTTAGGTTCTATTTAACACTTAGAAGAAATTGTATTCTGGTTAATTTCCCCCAAGCTTGTGTTCCAAGGAGCCAAGCAGGACTTAGGTTCTGTTTAACACTTAGAAGAAATTGTACAGTAGTTAATTTCCCCCAAGCCTGTGGTCCGTGAAGCCAAGCAGGACTTAGGTTCTGTTTAACACTAAGATGAAGTTGCACAGTAGTTAATTTCCTCCAAGTCCACACCGTGGAGCCAGGCAGGACTGAGGTTCTATTTAACACTTAAATGAAGTTGCACAGTAGTTAATTTCCCCTAAGATTATGGTCAGAGGAGCTAGGCAGGACTTAGGTTCTGTTTAACACTTAGAAGAAATTGTATTCTGGTTAATTTCCCCCAAGCCTGTGGTTCGTGGAGCTAGGCAAGACTTAGGTTCTATTTAACACTTAGATGAAGTTGCACAGTAGTTAATTTCCCCTAAGCCTGTGGTCCGAGGAGACAGACAGGACTTAGGTTCTGTTTAACACTTAGATAAAGTTGTACAGTAGTTAATTTCCCCCAAGCCTATGGTCCGAGGAGTCAGGCAGGACTTAGGTTCTGTTTAACACTTAGAAGAAATTGTATTCTGGTTAATTTCCCCCAAGCATGTGGTCCGAGAAGCCAGGTAGGACTTAGGTTCTGTTTAACACTTAGATGAAGTTGCACAGTTGTTAATTTCCCCTAAGTCTGTGGTCCGAGGAGCCAGGTAGGACTTAGATTCTGTTTAACACTTAAAAGAAATTGTATTCTAGTTAATTTCCCCCAAGCCTGTGGTCCGTGGAGTCAGGCAAGATTTAGGTTCTGTTTAACACTTAGAAGAAATTGCATAGTAGTGTGGCACCAAGAATTACAACTTTCATTAATAATAGTACATTTTCAGGTTATTTACATTCCAAGGGCGTGGCACTACATGTTCATCCAAGTCTTCTAAAAAGTAGGCCCCTATGCCGGCCACAGAGGTGATACGATATGAGCCTTCCCAATTTGGTCCGAGTTTTCCCCACGCGGGATTTCTTGCAGTGCCTAGGACCTTCCTCAATACCAGATTCCCGGGTGCCAGGGGCCTTAGCTTCACCTTGACATCATAACCTTGCTTGAGCTTTTGCTGGTAGTAGGCAAGTTGGACCATTGCACTCTCCTTTCTTTCCTCGATGAGGTCTAAGCTTTTTTCCAACAGTCCGTTGTTAGCATTGGGGCAGAATGTGCTGGTCTTCTGTGTTGGGAAATTTATCTCTAGAGAAATAACAGTCTCAGCCCCGTAGGTCATCGGAAAGGGGGTTTCCCCTGTGGACCTGCATGGCATGGTGCGGTATGTCCACAAGACATGGGGCAGTTCTTCTACCCACCTTCCCTTCGCATCATTTAACCTCTTTTTCAACCCATTTACTATGATTTTATTGATGCCTTCAGCCTGCCCATTCCGCTGCGGGTAAGCCGGTGTGGAGTACCTATTGGCAATTCCTAACTCGCTACAATATCTTCTGAAAGCTTTACTATCAAATTGGAGACCATTGTCCGAGATTAGGGTGTGAGGGATTCCGAACCTGGTGACGATATTTTTCCAAACAAATTTCTTGGCATCGACGTCTCTAATATTTGCCAGCGGCTCAACTTCGACCCATTTTGTGAAATAATCTGTGCCGACAAGAAGAAACTTTTTGTTCCCCACTGCTTTAGGAAATGGTCCTAGGATGTCCAGGCCCCACTGCGCGAACGGCCAAGGGCTGGACAGCGGATTAAGGGTTCCGCCTGGTTGATGTATATTCGGGGCGAACCTTTGGCATTGGTCGCACTTCTTCACATATTCCTGCGCCTCTTTCTGCATGCTCGGCCACCAATAACCTTGCGTTATGGCCCTGTGGGACAGGGACCTACCCCCTGTATGACTTCCACAAATTCCTTCGTGCAATTCTTCCAGGATAAGTTCAGTGGCATCTGGATGCACGCATAGCAAGTACGGTCCTGAGAATAAGCGTTTATACAGTTTGGAGTCCTCGGACAGCCAAAATCGAGAAGCCTTTCTTCTAATCTTGTCGGCCTCATTCTTATCTTCTGTAAGGTGTCGTTCTTTAGGAATAGTACTAGAGGATCCATCCAGCTAGGCCCTACCCTGATGCTGTGAACCCGTACTACGTCAGTTCTCGCCCTCGTTGGGTTGTATAGATCTTCTACGAGTATAACCCGAGGAAGTGGTTGAGCCGAGGAGGTGGCGAGCGTTGCAAGAGAGTCAGCATGGGTATTCCCGCTCCTGGACACGTGCACTAGATTGAAGTGATCAAAAAGAGCCCGCAAGCACTTGACTCAAACTAGGTACTCTTGCATTCTTTCATCCCTTGCCTCCAATTCCCCATTTACTTGTCCCATGACAAGTCTTGAGTCCGAGAACATGTTCATGGATTTTCTACCCAGTTTCTGGATCATTGACATTCCATCCAATAATGCCTCATACTCTGCTTCGTTGTTCGTGGCGGAAAAGCCCAGCCTCAACGATTTTTCGATGGTAATCCCCTCAGGGGAAACCAGGACGAGCCCCACCCCTGAGCCTCTTTGGTTGGCCGCGCCATCAACATGTGCTCTCCTACAAGTGGGCTTTTCTTGAGAGACTGTGCCGATCAGTTTCCCGTCTGGGTTTAGTGGCCCTCCTCCCCCTTCTGGTGTGGGTTCAGCAAGCTCAGCTACTAGATCCGCAAGAACTTGACCCTTCACAGCGATGCGAGGCATGTACCTAATGTCGAATGCACCCAAAATCGTCCCCCACTTTGCTATTCTGCCAGTGTAGTCGGCACTCTGGAGTATTGATCTGAGCGGAAGTTGAGTCAGTACAACAACAGTATGTGCCTGGAAATAGTGGGGGAGCTTTTGCATGGCTTGCATGATTGCCAAGACGACCTTTTCGAGGGGGAGGTACCGGATCTTTGCCTCATGCAACGATTTTCTTACGTAGTAGACGAGTCGTTGTGTGCCGTTGTCTTCCCGGATCAGCACTAAACTCACTGCGTGAGGGGCTACCGCAATATAGGCAAATATCATCTCATCGGCTTCTGGACTAGACATGATCAGTGGCCGAGCTAGGTATTCCTTAAGCTTCTGGAAGGCTAAGGCGCATTCTTCTGTCCATTCGAAGCCTTTCCACTTGTTTAATAAGAGGAAGAAAGGCCTGCACCTGTCCACCGAGCGGGAGATGAAATGGTTTAAGGCGGCAATCATGCCGGTGAGTTTTTGGACTTCTTTGGGGTTCCGAGGAGGCTGCAAGCTATGGATAGCTCTAATTTGGTCGGGCCTAACTTCAATGCCTCTATGGGTCACCATGTAACCTAAGAATTTCCCTGACCCCACTCTGAATGAACACTTGGATGCGTTGAAGCGCAGCCTGTACTTTCTCAGGATTCCAAAGACATCGTCGAGGTCTCTGACGTGGTTGGGTACTAACTTGCTCTTCACCACCATGTCGTCTATATAGACTTCAATACTCTTACCCATTTGTAGTTTAAACATCCTGGTCATCATCCTCGGGTAGGTCGACCCGGCATTCTTCAAGTCAAAGGGCATTACCTTGTAATGATAGTTTCCAACGGAGGTGACAAAAGCCATTTTTTCTTGGTCCTCAGCAGCCAGGGGCATTTGATGGTAGCCTTGGAAGGTGTCCAAGAAACTCATTCGAGGGTGTCCCACGGTTGAATCCACCAATCGGTCTATTCGTGGCATAAGGAAAGGATCCTTCGGGCAGGCCTTATTCAGGTCTATGAAGTCCACGCAGACCCGCCATTTTCCACTCTTCTTCTTCATCACGACTGTGTTGGCCAGCCATTCGGGGTAGAATACCTCCTTGATAGCCCCTGCTTTCTTCAATTTTATTACCTCCTCTCTCACCGTGTCTGCATGCTTTTTCGACGGTCACCGAAAAGGTTGCTTCTTGGGTGTTACAGCCGGGCTAACATTAAGGTGGTGGCAAATGAAATCTGGATCGACCCCCGGAGCCTCATAGGCATCCCATGCAAACACGTCTACATTCTGTCTGAGAAAGTCAATTAGCGTTTCCTTCTCTTAGGGCGGTAGTTTTAAGTCGACCTGAAAAAATCTTTTCAAGTCGAAGCCCATAAGAACTTTCTCCAGATCCTCACAACTCGCTTCCTCGGTAGGTCCCTCATTACCTGAGGCCAGGGCCGGGGTCGTTAATTGCTATAAGCCGTTCTCAGCTGAGGTGGAGGGCTCAGTATTCGTTCATCGCGAGATGGCTGACACCATGCATTGCCGGGCTATTGCTTGGTTCCCTATTACTTCTTTCACTCGACCTTCTGATGGGTATTTCACCTTTTGGTGTAAGGTTGATGACACAGCCCTTAGGGCGTGAAGCCACGGTCTGGCTACAATGGCGGTGTAGGGGGAATATGCGTCTACCACTATGAAGTCCACTTCCACCACGTCTGAGTCTGTTTGCATAGGCAACCTAATCATGCCTTTCGGAGTGACGGTTTTTCTCTCGAAACTCAATAAAGGGGAGTCGTATGCTGTCAGGTCCTCTGGTTTCAGTTTCAACCCCTTGTATAAGTCGAGATACATTACTTCCATGACGTTGCCCTGATCGACTAACACCCTCTTCACGTCATACCCCCCAATCCTGAGCGTGACGACTAGGGCATCGTCGTGGGGTTTGAGGGTTCCCAGTTTGTCCTCATCCGAGAATCTGATTAGGGGCGTGCCCATCCCTCTGGCCTTCTTGGACTCCCGGTCATCAGCTTTAGTGGGGAGCCGGCCTATCGACATTACTCTGAAAGGATGGGAGTCGGTCCTTCCTAGTGCGGCTAGAATGACATTTATCGTGCCAATGGGTGGTCTTAATGTGCTTTGCCTTGTTTCGATGTTCGACTGCTCTTGCCATCCGACAGGGTGATGCAGTAAATGTCGTAACTTCCCCTCTCGGACCAACCGGTTCAAGTGGTTTTTCAGATTCCTGCAATCATCGGTGGCGTGGCCCGGCTCTTGGTGATACGCGCAATACAGATCCTGGTTACGTTTCACGGGGTTGCTTGCCATCCTGCTTGGCCATTGAAAGAACGGTTCGTTCTTCACTTTCTCTAGGATCTTATGTAATGGTTCTCGGAACACAGCATGGACTGCCTGTGCCCCTGTGGATCTAGACTGCTCCGAGTAATCCCTTCTCGGTCGATTAAGGTTGTTAAAGCGGTCCGACCTGAAATCCCTCCTCTCTTGAGGGACAATCTTCGCTTTGCCCTTTCCTGTCTGTTGGTCTTCTTCGACTCTCTTGTACTTGTCGATTTTGTCCATGAGTTGGAGCACGCTAGTGACCGGTTTTCCAGTCAGGGACTTTCTTAAACCATGCTCTGTCGGCAGACCCCTCTTGAATGTGCTAATGGTGACGTCATCGTAATTTCCCTCTATCTCATTATACATTTCACAATATCTGTCTGAGTAGGCCTTCAGGGTTTCTCCTTCTCGCATGGACAAGGATATGAGGGAATTTAGGGGCCGAGGGACTCTGCTGCTAGTTATGAAGCGAGAACCGAAAGCCTGTGTCAGCTGCTTAAAAGAGTTTATGGAGTTTGGCTTGAGGCCATCAAACCATCTCATCACCATGGGTCCCAAGTTAGACGGAAACACTTTGCACATCAACGCCTCGTCCCTGGAATGGAAGGCCATCCTTTAGTTGAACTGGCTTACATGCTCTATTGGGTCTGTCCGACCATTATATATAGCAAAAGTGGGTTGACGGAATCGTCGAGGAAGTTCAGCCCCCTCTATCCCACGCGTGAAGGGCAACTGGGAGATGCGGTCCAAGGCCTTGCTCATGGCGTCGTTTGCTAGGCCCTGGTAAGATGGGTTTTTGTGGCTGCGTTTGCGAGGTTGCTCTTCCTTGTAGGAAAATGTTTCACTTGGAGGGGTTCTCGTTCTCTGCCTGTACTCATTGTCCTCCTCTTCACTAGTGTCAGAGTCGGGGGAAGGACGCTTTCACTGCGCTCGGCGTAACTTCTTCTTCAAGTCATCAATTTCTTGTTGTAGAGCCCTATGATCATTTCGCTTATGGGATGCGAGACCTTTCCCTCTTGAGTGACTTCTGCTCGTGTAGGAGGTGTTTACACTACCCTCTCGTTGCTTATCTTGATCTCTCTCCCGTTCGAGGTTCAAGAAGTTGTCTTGTCGTTGAGAGTCTGCGTGTCCCGTTTGATGCGGACCTGATCCTTCCATTTCTAACGGTTTCACTTGTCGAGGCATGAGTTCTTTCCACAGACGGCGCCAATTATAGGGTCTCGATTCGGGGCCGGGGCCCAACAGTTATAGGATTCTGGCCCAAAGAGCCCTAGACAATGAATTTGTAGAGAGTGAGTTACAGAACTAGGCCCTAACGAAGTGTGTGCTAGTTAAATTTGGGCCATACAACAATCAAAAATAAGAAAATCTCCTTTATGTTTATTAGATATACGGTCCGAGGAGACGTATGGGGCGTATCCCTGTCTCTGTTCAAAGGCTATGGTCTTTCTCTCCTTCTTCTGTTCTAAGTTCCTCCTTTTTTCTGGTCTGTTCTTCATGGGGACTCCCCTTTCTTATATAGCCCCTTTGAGGTCATCAGAACCTTACACTTGTTGATCATTTGGACCTTCACTTGAGTGCCCGTCCCATCGAACATCTCCACCATCTTTCTGTGAGTTGTGGTAGCCAAGATAACACTGTTCACAGGTCCTCTCCACATTAATGCGGCCAGAAAAGTAGCTGTCATGCATTTAATGTGGCAGCTGTAGTCTCTCTATTGACATCCTACACTTTCTTCTCTCTTACGGGTTTATGCGATTCATCCCTGCTACTAATACTCATTGGAGTGAATATTTATTGTTGGCAGAGTGCATGTTGGAGCCATATTTGGTACGTCCGAGGAGATATTCCTTCTCGGACCGCCCTTTCAACAATTTTGGGCCCATGAGAATTGGGCCGGGAGCCCTTTTGGTGTTCACACCTTCTTCTCGAACGTGGTCGTATTCTATATGGGGCCCAAGGCCCAATGTATGATCTGGGGATTTTACCCCTACAATTATTATTATTATTATTATTATTATTATTATTATTATTATTATTTTGAGTTTTGGCATGGACTTAAGTGTATAAGGTGACTGGAGTTGCATGTTGTGAAAATGTTATGAATATTAATTGTGCGGCTTTATAGAACGTTTTGAATTAATTAGATGCCAAAATAGCATCCCTCATTGAACCCAATTTATTTTTTATTAATTCAATGGTTGGAAGTTGGGAGATTTGAATTATAAACATGTTCGTTGAAAATAACAAGATATGCTAACCCTTGACTCATTCAAACAAAATTACCAAAAAAAGCCTTAGGACAAATAAGTTTTAAAACCAAATAGAAGTATAGAACCCCAAAATATTCTATTCGGCCTTTCAATAAAACTTAGAAATTATCCCCCAAAAGGCAAAAGCCAGTGAAATTTTGGATGATAACAACTAAAAGAGCATCCAATAACTCTTTGTACTAAGATGCTTAAACCCATCCTGTTATGTTGATTTTTCTTAATTCATTACTTAACCTCATTCTGTTTTGTTGATTTTTTTTATTTTTATTTTTATTTTTTTAATTCGTTACATCAAGGCATTGGTAAAAATGGAATGAGACAGATAGTTTTTGGGACTATTAGTTCATAAATACAAAATCACAAGCTAACCATTATGTATTCTGTGGAATTTTAGTTGCTTATACCCAAAATTAAATCCATGTTAGCATGACTTCTAGGCATGAAATGTGAAGCAGCTCAAGGCCCCCCCGTCCCCCTCTTTAATAGGATCATCTATAAAACCGTTTTTTTTTAATAAAGACAGAAATTTGAAGATTATAGGTGCGTAAACAAAATATTTTTGTTTTATAATTTCATTTGATTAAATGACTTTTTTTATTGTTAATAATTTGATAATTTTTAGAGTGAAAATTCACCACTAGTTGGGCAGTTCTTTTCGAAGAAGTGGCGATGGAAGGTTCAATGTGCATGCAAAAAGAGAGTTAATCAGGGGTAGTACCAGTGTGGCACCAACCTAAGGGTCTCTGATGATTAAATTAGGACTCCAAAGAGCTAATATAGAGAGTTAAACGTAGTTTAGTGTCTTATGAGAATAATTCTTAGGTACTTCCAGAGCGATGAGAATGATGCTCCTTCCTCTCACATCATGGTGAGATCCACCATGAATGTGAAATGAGAGAGTGCTATTTTGCTCTATCTCGGGAATATCTAAGAATTTTCTGTCTTATGGAGCACATACCAAAATCTGTGGAGATGTGTTACCTTTTATAGTTGTATCCTCTAGCCGTTGGCTGTTTGTCAATTAATGTTGTGCATTTATATGATTGAAAATTCTTAAGTACTCTTGGAGTATGAAAAAATGGTACTCTCTTTTCTCATATTCATGGTGGGGGTCCACTATGAATGTGAGATAAGAGAGCACCATTTTTCCATGTTCTAGGAATACCTAAAATTATTCTTATAAGATTGGCGTAATGTTTAGACTATTTAATGTGGGAAAAAATTGCCAAATGCCCTTTTCGGGCAAAAATAGTAGCTCTTTGCCCCCTTTTCCAAACTAATTAGGGAAATGCTCCTCTTTTGAAACTTGATTTGTGATAAATCGAGTTAGGCCCTATAGCGGCGTTTTTAAGGAGCCTATAGTGACGTTTTCAGGACCTATAGTGGTGTTTTGTAACTCGACCTCTATGAAATCGAGTTATAGGTAAAAAAAAATTTAAAAAAATTGCCTATAACTCGATTTCATGGAGGTCGAGTTAAAAAACGCCACTATAGGTATTTAAAATGTCACTATAGGTCCTTAAAAATGCCGTTAAAGGGCTCCGGAATTTTTTTTTTTTTTAAACTCGATTTATCTCAAATCGAGTTATAAAATAGTGACATTTTCTTAATTAGTTTGAAAAATGGGGTAAAACGCTGCTTAGTTTGGGAGAAAAGGGCATTTGCCCATTTTCTCCATTTAATGTGGCAACAACTATTCGTCCGTTGTGTGGAGTAACTGTTATTCTTCCATAAATGCTGGCATTGAATGTTGGCTCTAAATGATATTTTTTGCACTTACCAATTATGGTTATGACTAAATGTCTTTTGACTTAATGGACATGTAGTTGTTGGGTGACGTTGGTTATGTTATTAAATGCCCTTGCCAATTACACTTTTCATTCATTGTTGGACAGCTAGTGATAGGGACAAAGTCAGGACTCGGAGTTAAGGGACGACTCTGCTATTGGAAATTTTTATTTGTTTTAGGTAAAATAGGTTGATTAGGCGTAATTCATTTTAGTTTTACTATTGATAATTTTTTCTTTAAAAAACTAGAAAGTGACTACAAGACTCTTTTTTTCTTTTTTTGAAAAACAAACACATACACATTCACAAGGGAGAGAGAAAGGGGTTTTAACACAAGTGCATACTACATCTCCGCTCAAAAGTCATTGTAACTTATGGTAACTTTTAAGGAAAAGCTTATAATGAGAGTTTTTCTTTTCTTTTATTAAGAAAAATATTATAAGAGGTGATTGGTAGGTTGGTTTTTGAGTTGTTAAACCAATTAAATGGGGAGAATAGACTATAGATTCTTTTGTATTAAACTTCACCTAATAACGCCTCACAAATTTTGCAACTTATATATATATAAACTATGAGTAAACTGTTTCTCAAAAAAAAAAAAAAAAAAACTATGAGTAAACTCTTTAAGGTAAAAATATTATAAAAAGAAAACACAATATCGTAA
This sequence comes from Quercus lobata, assembly GCF_001633185.2. Lineage (NCBI taxonomy): Eukaryota > Viridiplantae > Streptophyta > Magnoliopsida > Fagales > Fagaceae > Quercus > Quercus lobata. The sequence goes on from NC_044910.1 coordinate 16,656,536, forward strand.
ATGAGGTTGACTAGAGAATCAATTAGCATTCTGGCTGGCCCGCTTGTTGGCAGTGTCGGCAATAACTGGTGAGGGGCCACCACAAGCTGCCGAAATCCATGAATTATGTGGTCAAAGTAGACTTTCTTTGTAAACGTGCATAAGTGTTCCAAGGACTAATATAAATATAACAAGTGATTTGGACATTTGATAAACTAGGCGCTAATCTGTGTTATGTATGGGAAAACCATTAAATATAAGATTAAAAAAGATAATGTCATGCACTTTTACAACATAAGGTATCAAAGAGATGATACAACTAATTTTTTGATAATTTTGGTGACCATCGCCTACTCGAAATATTAAAATCACTATATTGAAGAAAAAAAATTCAAATTTAACAATTATTAACAAATTAAGAGAAATTAACAATTATTAATAAAAGTTGCTATGGATGGTTGTTGTAGCAGAATTCATTCAATGTGTTATAATTGTTTACATCACCTCATAACATTGCTTCATAATCCATGTATGCACACCAAACAGTTAGTGAACTCCTATCTTCGAAAACCCACAATATCACACTACAATTCCCAAATTGCCAAAAAAATCCATAGTAAAAGAGACAGTGGTAAAAGCCATTTAATCCTACAATATATTAAACATAAATTGATATCAATAGAAAAGGAGGAAAAAGAGAGAGAAAAATGTGTTTAAAAAATCCAAACACAAATCCACTAAATCCAATTATTCTAACCACCGCACACCCTTGGTGCGGTGGTCACTCCACAAGTATAAGTGCTTGTGGGGTGTGGGGAGCAAGGGTCGGGTTCAAGTCTTTAGGAGGGAGCTTCACACACATATACACTTAGATTAGGCTAGAGTAGAATTCTATCTTGTATAAAAATAAAAAAATAAAAAAAAATAAAAAAAAAATATTCTAAGGAGTATATATATTTGGAGATAGGAAGTGCCTAGAAAATAGAAGAGAGAGAATTGGAGGCTTGGCAATGAAGGCAACTTTTAGGGCTAAGGTTTGATAAAGTTGAACCTAAACCTAAGGATGCGTTAGGGTTGGTAGAAAGAAAAAATTTGTGAGCCTACAAAATAAAAACAAAGCTAGTTATTCCAACTCCCCAACTAAGAAAAATAAATTAAAAATAATAGCAAAAAGAAACACAGTCACAATTAAATAAATAAAAAAAAAAAAAACAATTGGAGAAAAAGAGTGAGGAGGACCTGTTAAATGAAATCGGAGATCTATGGGCTAAAACGTTGCTTGAGAAGATGGTGAACTGGAATCTTTATCAATATTTGCATGATACAATCTATTCCAAACCTATTGCATTTGAAATTTCAACTAAAAATTTTCTCAAATTTGAATCACATAAACCCAAATATTCTTTCAATGGAAAAGTTTGGTTTCAATGTCTAGTTATAATGGATTTGTCATGAAAAATTAGCTAGATACATACAATTCAAAAGAAACTAAGCCAACAATGTTTCTCAAAAATTTAGGATTCTAAAAAAAGTCAACGATTATTTATTTAGGATTCTCAAAATTTTATATATTTATTTTTTAGTAATATAAAAAACTAAATTATGAAATTAGAGACAAAATACATATGTGAAGAAACTAAGCCAACAGTGTTTCTACAATTCTCATGGTTAGTCATGAATGTGCTCAAAGCAATATTAATCAATATGTGAAGAATACATATGTGGTGAATGATATTGAGAGGAGAGACAGAAGAAGTGAGAAAGAGAGAAGCTGATCTCCAACCCTAACTACCAAGTTTGAGTCTTGGGATTTGTATTCCTCCATTTTCGACAACACTAGAACTGGAGATTCAATGAAAAAAGTTCTTAAGCTGAAAAAAATAGTTCTTAAGGCGTAAGCCGGCAAAACCGTCAGCTTCTATTACAAGCTGACGGCAAGAAGAGATCTGATAGAGGTAGTGAAGGGAGTCGGCAAGCAGTACCAAATGGCTAACGGCATCAATAAGCTGACACCTATAAAACTGAAGTGAGTGCGATAAGCTGACGGTCCTGAATAAGCTAACGGTTTTGATAGCGATTTGTTTGCTGCCCATGATTGCATATATAAGGAAAAGTCTTGCCCTCCACATTTGGTGCTACTCAAAGGGACTCCTATAAGGAAAGGATTCCGCCAAATACGCTCAAAGAGACTCCTATAAGGAAAAGATTTTTACAGAAAGAAAAAGACGTCAACCTTCTACTACTATAAAAGCCCCAATGCCCTCACTAGCCAAGGTACGCATAATTTACACGCTCTAGCACTCTAGAGTTGTGAGAAATTCTAACTTGACCTTCAGAGGGTATTTGGCCGGCACCACACCGGTGCTCTCTGCAAGGTCTTCTCTTTTTGTGTTGTGCAGGTGCTGTTACGAGCACGTGAGGGCCGTGTAACTCACAGGTGGTTTTTCGGCATCATCAATTGGCTCTGTCTATGGGAAAGGTTTAGCACACTTTAGCTTATCGCTTCCCGGACAAAGAGTTGCATGGTACTTACTTGCTCGATGGCAACTACCAACAACATTGGAGACAAGCTGCGACCCACTGCCCTAGAGAGGTAGGTCCAAACCCTCATGGCAGTAGTGGAACGTCTCACCACGCAGAATCATGATATTGAAGAACAGTTACTCCAAAGGAATGCGGGACACGACACCCAGGAAGAAGACTAAGAAGGTACCAGCACCGAGCAACGAGACCGAGAGGGACCAGAAGGTAGCAATGCCCCAAGCAGACCGAAGCAACAAAATATGAGCCTTCCATCTCTCACGGATACGGCTCCACCACATATTGTCGCAGAGATGCAGGCAATAAAGGAACAGATGGGGGTTATGATGAACGCCCTTAAGGGACGAGTGTCCAACAATCTTGACGATCTCGTTAACCGAACTAACTCGTCGTTCACCGCCTCCGTCAGTTCCTTACCCCTACCGCATAAGTTTCGCATGTCGCAGATAGACAGTTACGACGGAGTCAAGGACCCTCTGGATCACCTAGAGACCTTTAAGACCTTGATGCACCTTCAAGGAGTAGCAGATGAAATCATGTGTAGAGCCTTCCCTACAACGCTTAAGGGCCCAGCAAGGGTGTGGTTCAGCCAACTGACGCCCAATTCCATCAGCACTTTCAAGGAGCTAAGCGCTCGGTTTACTACGCACTTTATTGGGGGACATAGTTATAAGAAGTTCACAGCGTGCTTAATGAGCATCAAACAGCGAGAGGACGAGATGCTAAGATCCTACATAACCCGCTTCAATAAGGAAGCATTCTCGATCGATGAAGCCAATGACAAAATACTTGTAGCAGCCTTCACGAATGGGTTGCGGAAGGGTAAGTTTTTGTTCTCCTTGTACAAGAACGACCCAAAGACCATGTCGGAAGTACTCTACAGGGCCACCAAGTATATGAATGCTAAAGACGCGCTGCTGGCTTGGGAGGAAAAGCCTAGGAAGAGGGAGAGACAGGAAGACACACGACAGGACCAAGGGCGGAAAAAGGCAAGGACAGGAGACCGAAGGGATTAAAGGCACCCTAAGCCCCTAGGAGGAAGATTCACAAGCTTCACTCCATTGACCGCCTTGATAGATCAAGTCCTAATGCAAATCAAGGATGAGGGGGCTCTGACGTTCCCTAGAAAGCTGAAAGGCGACCCCAACAAGCGATCTAGAGATAAATATTGCTACTTCCACCATAACCATGGTCATGACATAGCCGATTGCTACGACTTGAAGCAGCAGATGGAGGCCCTTATCAGACAAGGGAAATTGTAGAAGTTCATCAGCAAGGAAAGAGTAGATCCACCCCCTCAAGAGCAGCACCCTCGATGGGATAATGAGAGACCTAGACCCCCCATAGGGGACATAAGGATGATCGTGGGAGGAACGGCGGCTGCTGGGTCGTCCAAAAAGACCGGCAACACTTACCTTAGGATGGTCCAGAATGTTTAGCTGACAGGAGCCGAGCCAAAGATAGCACAGAGAGAAGGCCTCATTATCGTGTTCTCGGAAGAAGATGTGCAACGTCTTCACCAACTGCATGACGACGCACTTGTCGTTAGCATATGAGTAGGAGACTACAACATGCATCGGGTGTTGGTCGACAATGGCAGCTCGGCAGATATCCTATACTACTCGGCATTCCAGCAGATAAGGATTGACAAGGAACGATTGATTCCAACAAACGCCCTGCTCGTTGGTTTTGGAGGAAGCAGGGTGTTCCCTCTGGGCACGGTCATATTATCTGTGATGGTAGGCGATTACCCTTAGTAAATCACCAAGGACGTAACATACCTAGTGGTCGACTACTCGTCCGCCTACAACGCTATCCTCGGACGACCCACCCTCAATTCGTGGAAGGCTGTAACCTCAACCTACCACCTAATGATTAAGTTCCCTACTGACTATGGAATGGGAGAGCTACGCGGAAATCAGGTGGCCGCACACAAATGCTACGTGGCCATGATGGAAATGGATGACCACTTCCAAGCCATGAACATAGAAGAACACCGGATGGCGACGGAGCCAGTAGAGAAGCTTGAAGAGATACTCCTTGACGACTCCAACCTTGACCGAACGACCAAAATTGGAACCCTCGCTAATCCTACGGTCCGCTAAGCACTCACAACTTTTCTCAGAAACAATCGGGACGTATTCACTTGGAGCCATAAAGACATGCTAGGGATAGACCCTTCAGCCATGGTACATAGGCTGAGTGTATCGCTCTCCTTTCCACCCATCCGAAAGAAGAAGCGAGTGTTCGCTCCAAAGCGAGATCAGGCCATAGCAGAAGAGGTCCGCAAACTACAGGAGGCAAGCTTCATTAAGGAGGTTTATTACCCCAACTGGCTGGCAAAAGTAGTAATAGTTAGGAAAGCTAGCGGAAAGTGGATGATGTGCGTAAACTTCACCAACCTAAACAAAGCATACCCCAAAGACAGCTATCCTCTTCCGTGGGTCGACGTTCTAGTAGACTCTACGGCTCAGCATCAGCTGTTAAGCTTTATGGACGCTTTCTAGAGTTACAACCAAATCCTAATGCACGAAGATGATCAGGAGAAAACTTCGTTTGTGACTAGCCAAGGCCTCTTCTATTATAAAGTGATGCCATTCGGCCTAAAAAACGCGGGTGCGACGTATCAGAGGCTTATGAACAAGATGTTCGCGCAGTAAATCGAGAGAAATGTCCAAGTCTACGTTGATGACATGCTAGTAAAAAGCCGAAGGGAGGAAGATCACTTGGAAGACCTTAGGGAAACATTCAACACCCTTTGCTCTTACAACATGAAGCTTAATCCAGGAAAGTGCGCCTTCGGAGTGACGGCGGGAAAATTCCTAGGATTCATGGTGTCTTAAAGGGGCATCGAGGCCAACCCGAACAAGATCCGGGCCATAATGGAGATGGCACCCCCAAGAAATGTGAAGGAAGTACAAAGCCTCAACGGCAAAATAGCAGCGCTGAATAGATTCGTGTTAAGGGCAATGGACAAGTGTTTACCCTTCTTTCGTACACTAAAGAAATATTTCGAATGGACTGCCAAGTGTTAGCAAGCATTCGAGGAGTTAAAAGCTTATCTATCTTCCCCACCGCTGCTAAGTCCCTCGCAGCCAGGTGAAGAGCTTTTTCTCTACCTGGCCGTCTCCTCTGCCGCCGTCAGCGCTGCCTTGATCAGAGAAGAGGAAAGAGTGCAGAAGCCGGTGTATTACGCCAACCGGGCGCTTTGCAGTGCCAAAGAAAAATACCCGCCCATGGAGAAACTAGCCTTCGCATTGGTTATGGCAGCCTGTAAGCTCAAACCGTACTTTCAAGCCCATACAGTGATTGTCCTGACCAACAAGCCCTTGAGGCAGGCGATGAGCAACCCTGAAGCTGCTAGTCGGTTGGCGCTATGGGCCGTAGAGTTAAGCGAGTTTGACATCCAGTATCGCCCATGAACCGCCATCAAAGGACAGATCGTCGCGGACTTCATAGCAGAATTTACCAGCGACAAGGACAAGGGGGTAGAAGAGTCTCCTCTGTAGAGCATACATACGGACGGATCATCCAACAGACAGGCCGAGGGGGCTAGCATCGTACTACTGTCACCCGAAGGGGACATGGTTGAATGTATGGTTCGTCTCGACTTCCCCACCACCAACAATGAAGTGGAATACGAAGCATTAGTAGCAGGACTCGATCTTGCCAAAGCAGCAGGGGCCACAAGCGTAGTCATTTATTGCGACTCTCAGGTCGTTACTAATCAAGTGAATGGGGACTATAAGTGCAAGGGCGAAAAGATGAAGAGGTATTTGGATCAAGTAAGAAAAAGAGTAAACAACTTGAAGGCCAAAATCATCCAAATCCCCAGAGGAGAGAATGAGCAAGCCGACCACCTTGCCAAGGCCGCTTCAGCAAAAAATATGATCACCCTTGATAATGTACTCTCTTTTGTTCAGCTTTCCCCACTAATAGATTCTGACGACGTGTAGGAGATAGGTATGGAAAGTAACTGGACCGCACCGATAGCTTCGTATCTAAAGAATGGCGTCTTGCCAGACGGGAAGGAGGCCGCAAGAAAGCTGAAGGTCTAGGCAGCGCGGTTCATCTTGATAAAATATTTCTTGTACAAAAGAGGCTTCTCCCATCCATATCTGAGGTGCTTGGGTGCTGAAGAGGCGAACTACGTCATGAGAGAGGTACACGAAGGAGTTTGCGAAAACCACTCGGGGCCAAGATCATTAGTTCACAAGCTAGTACGAGCAAAGTACTATTGGCCCACCATGCAAAAGGACGCCGAGGCTTATGTCAAGACCTGTAACAAGTGCCAAAGGTTCAGCAACATCATTAGACAACCAACCGAAGAGTTAACCCTGATAACGAACCCATGGCCGTTTGCTCGGTGGGGTCTAGACATCATGGGACCATTCCCTACAGCAATTCGACAGCTGAAGTTCCTGGTAGTGGGCATTGACTACTTTACAAAATGGGTGGAAGTTGAAGCCTTGGCCAACATTAAAAAGAAGAACATACGGAGTTTCGTCTGGAGATGTATCGTATGCAGGTTTGGGATCCCTAGAGTCTTAATCTCAGATAACGGGAAACAATTCGACAATGACTCCTTCCGGTACTTTTGCTCACAGTTAGGGATAAGAAACCACTACTCCTACCCCGCCCACCCTCAAGCTAACGGATAGGTAGAAGTCAGGAAACGATCCTTACTCAAGATTATCAAGACTCGGCTCGATGGGGCAAAGGGTATATGGCTTGAAGAGTTGCCAAGCGTACTATGGCCATATAAGACAACGGTGAGAACGCCCACAAGAGAGACACCATCCCGACTAACATATGGGAGCGAAGCAGTCATCCCGGCCGAAATCGAACTCACAAGCTATAGGGTGCCCAACTATGATGAGAGTAAGAACGATGAGGCCATACGACTACAGCTTGATCTAGTAGACGAAATTAGGGTGACGGCAGAACAAAGGCTCACATGGTACTAGGACCGCATGGCTAAGCATTACAACTCCCGGGTCCGACACAGAGACTTTTGGGTTGGAGATCTAGTTCTAAGGAAAGTCATGGGTGCTACTAGAGACCCTACCCAAGGGAAGCTCGAACCCAATTGGGAAGGACTTTACCGAATCACGTCATGGCAGAGGAAAGGCACTTATCACCTGGAGACGTTAGACGGACGAAAGCTGCCGCATCCATGGAACACCAAGCACTTATAGAAGTACTACCAGTAGAGATGACGACATGAAGAACAACCCTTTTTTATTTACAGTTCACCCTATTTGATTTTAATTATATTCCTCAGTTTTATCATTTACTTTATTTTTTGCTCAGTTTTATCATTTACTTTAATTTTTGCTACAATACCATTTTTAAGCCCAAAGGGAAGGACTTTTTTCTTTTTAAGAACTACTTTTTCTACATATGAATGGCAATAAGAGTAGTTTATTCAAAATTGACTGAAGTTTCTATCTACAAGTTTATAATTCATGAAAAATAGACGGCTTCACCCTAAAAAGGATGAAAAAATGCTCAATGAAGTCCATAAGATGGACAAGTTTCTAAGTCCATAAACTGGACGACCTTAAATTCACAAAAAGTGGACGATTCTAAGTCCATAAAGTGGACGACCTTAAGTTCACAGAAAGTGGACGATTCTAAGTCCATAAAGTGGATGACCTTAAAGTTCACAGAAAGTGGACAATTCTAAGTTCATAAAGTGGACGACCTTAAGTTCACAAAAAGTGGATGATTCTAAGTCCATAAAGTGGACGACCTTAAGTTCATAAAAAGTGGACGATTCTAAGTTCATAAAATGGACAATCTTAAAACAGACGACTCTAAGTCCATAAGGTGGACGGGCTCGTCCCAAGAGGATGAAGCATTGTTAAAGTCCCTCAAAAAGACGAGATTATAAGAATGACGAGTTCGTCAAGTCCATAACATGGACAAAGCCATAAAGCTGACAGGCTCGTCAAAGGGACGAGATTACAAAAATAATGAGGTCAAGTCCATAACGTGGACAAGGCTATAAAGTTGACGGGCTTATGAAAAATGACGAGTTCATCAAGTCCATAGAGCGGACAAGACCATAAGGTTAGCAAAATAAATCAGTCCATAGCCAAGCTCATGAAATCAACGAGTATATCAAACTCAATAGATAAGATAGAAGAGCTCAAAATTATGAAGAATATAAGTTAATTGCCCACAAGACTGACGAGCCTTTGAATTGATGGGCTCATCATACCCTTGAAAAGGACAAGCCAATCATCAATCCATGAAATAGACGAGTTTGCAAAGACAGTAGGGATTATAGACCGACGAATTCATTTTGAGCATTCAACACATAACACATCAACAGATAATAGCAACGAGTACAAAGTACTACAGATAAAAGTAAATCGTTTACAAATAAAAGCCCAAAAAAACAAAAAGGGCACTTAAATGCATTGTCCACAAAATTAAATAGAATAAGGATAGGTGGTGTGCTGTCGCAGGCAACCCAAAATAAAACCTATACTCCTAAAAATATATTTAGTAGTGCGAGTAAGGATCGTTCCCACGGAGAGTATCTAACCTAGTTTTATGCTACGTGAACAAGGAGGGGGAGTGTTTGAGTATAACAAAAACAATTTTAAGAAAAACAATTAAGGAACAATTCAAATTAAAATATCGAAATCAATCAAGAGAACAAACCTTGGTCCAAGTCAACATCCACCATCGGAATATTACAACTGATCATCGATGCAAGTATATGTCAATTCACACTTTGAATATTCACCGTTGGAACTATTTTCCTATCTCTCCTTAGTCGTAGTTAATTAGAAAACAAGCGATCTAATAAACCCTAACTACTAAACAACCCAAGACAAGCGTTAAAAGTTTAATCTAGTAGCAGCCTTAAGAATTAGAGAGATCGATGAAACTAAACAACACAAACACAAGTGGTTGCATTTAATTTAGTCGAGCATTCTTCCTAAGATCTAATAATTTGTGACGTAGCAAATCATTAAATCTTGATTGCTTCACAAGTTAGAGAGATCAAACAATTACAGATTTGATATCTAACCTAGCAATAGTTTGCAACGAATAATAAACTAGTAGGCCTCCTAGTAATTAAATGAGACAATCATGAAAATAAGCACAAAAGAACATCTGATATTCAAAGCATAAATCAAACAATAAAAACAAATTAGATCTCACAGTTTTATTGATTCCAAGGCTTTAGTTTCCTTCGACCAAGTATAAAAGTTTAGCCACGCAAGGCCATGATGAAAACTCAAAGGAAAAAATCAGAGAAGAGGGGAGAGAAAGGCATGTGTGTGTGTAATTCTGATTTCTCCTCCCCCTTTTACACGTTAATTCCCCCTTTCCCAATCCTACAAAATCTCCTAAAAATATTCTCAATAATAGTATCCAAATCTAACTAATTAAGGAAAAATATTAAAAATAAAACAAAGTCCTAATATAACTAGGAAAGTGGTGTTTTTCAGCTGGAAATTTCGTGCACCAATTATGGAGGCTTCCAAAAATAAACCACATTAGATACGCGTATTAGAATTTCAGGCAAAGGAACATTCCAGAACGTCAGCAGTGCAGGTACAGCAACTTCAAACCCAATTTCGACCTTGATGCAGCCCGTATCTCTCAAAACTAAAAACAAGAAAGTTGTAGAGCTTTGTCTTTGCGTTCCATAGCATCTTGAATTATCTCAATCAGAGCTTGAATGAGAGAGTTATGCCCAGATTACGAAGCGATGTCAAAGCTGTCTAAAATCGCCCAATTAGCTACGTTTTGCACTTAATGCCTCCATTTGCATCCTAAATAAAAATATAAGAATAATGAGTACATTTAGGCACCAAATAAATAAAAAAGACTAAACATTAAGGGAGAAAAATATGACATTTTGCTTTCTTATCAGTAGGACTAAGCGGCAGGGGCGTCAGTAGAAATCCCGTCTTCTTTATCTTGAGCAGGAGGATTTTCTACGTCTAAAAGCACAACTGACGGGTTGGAAGAAGGGACAGGAGGATTTGCAGTAGGTTGAGCCAAAATGACGCTGTCATCTTTAGGGTCGTCACCATCATAAGCGACGGTGTCGCCAGCAGATGTTGACGGCATGGACTCATCCATAGTGATCCCAGATAGGTCCAACTCTAAGAAGGCTGACGCAACTTGCTTAAGGCAATCATCAAACCCAGTGCCATAATAATCAGCATAGGAGTTAATAAATGATTGTGACGCTTTAAATTCCATAATGGCGTCGACCCCAACCTTCTCCACCTGCTCGCGCAAAGTCGATAGCTCTTTCTGTGGCATCTCCTTCTAACGACCTGACTCCTCCAACTTCCCCTTTGTCTCATTCAGCTCGTTGTTTAGAGTACGGACAACATCCTTATATTGCCCCTGCTCATTCAATAAGTTTGAATTATGCTTCCTAACTCGGGTGGCGACCCCTTCCTTGGCGACACAACGGTCCTAAAGTGCCTTAACACGCACCAAGGCCTGAAGAAAAGTATAATCGCCAGTATATAAAAAAATTTAAAAAAAAAAAAAACAAACAAACAAACAAACAAACTAACTAACTAACTAACAAAAGACATGATAAAATCAACCAGGGAAGAGGACTTACTCGGTTAAGGTCAAAAAGGGCTGACTCCCCCAGCTCCTCTATGCCTAGCTCAACACAAGAATCCACATCCGTCGACTTTATAAGCGTCTTCACTTCCTCGACGGCGCAGTCCTTGTGAGTAAGAAGGCAATGAGGTCCCTCAATAACAGGACCAACTGAAGTCATCATCCCCTTACCCGCACCAGGACTTGACTTGGGAGGAGACTTCTTGGGGTACGTATCCCCAGGAGTGACAGCTACTTTTTTAAGCGGACAGTCATTATCCCCGTCAGTCTTCCTCTTGGCCGAACCCTTAAAGACGGCCTTGAGGACTGACGAGGATGTCCCCTCTTTTCTCTTAGCCTTTTTCTCTTCTTCTGTTTTACTAGCAGCAGTCGCCCTCACCCTCTGCTTTGCTGCATCCATTTCTGCAAAAGACAAATGACCTACATTATGAAGGTAGACGGTAAAAACAATGACTGACGAGAATGATAGAAAATCTACTCACAACGGCGGCTGAGTTCGTCCAATCTACGAGCCTCTAGCGTCGGCTCCGGGCCCCCACAGTACAAATAAAGAGTGTTAAGGGTGATTAAGTCCCTATACTTTCGCTGCTCAAAAGGAATATCAAGAACCCGATGAATGAATTCCTCCTACTCGTCAGTTATGTGAGGACGAGTACTAGCTGAAAACAATGGAATAGACGGTGTTAGAAGCATTAAAACAAAACAAAGGAAGAGGAGAAGACAGATTTAACCTGAATCCTTGATGAAAGCTCAAGTGTTATCAAATTAACCACGGGGCATCGTCTCCCATTCTTCCTGACGGCACAGCCAATCCGGCCTTTTGACAAAGAAATATCTACTTTTCCAGTTCCTGTTAAAGTCTGGCATATCAGACACTAGTCTCAAGTCCCTCTCTCGGACGGCAAAATGATACGTCTCCTTAGAAGACACGATGTGCTGAGGTCTGTAGCAGTAAAAGAACTCGTCCAGGGAAAGCTGACAGTTCCCTTCGCTCAGACGACCCCATAAAACCTCAACACTTATAAAGATCCTCCAAGCATTCGGAGCAATTTGGCTGACGGATAAACCCAAAAAATCAGCCAGCTGATGGTGCAAAGCCGTCAGTGGTAATCTAAGCCCCGTAGCAAATATGGCATCATACATGCCCACGTTCGCGGTCCTCCCTGAATAGCACCTTTCATTTTCCCTAGGGAGACGAATTGGGATATGGTCTAGGATCTGGTAACAAGGACGCAACTCCTTAAAAACCCTACTACTCATCATAGGTAGAAATTTGTTAACGGCCCAATCCTCAGGGAGGATGAAGAGACGGTTATCTCCAGGACCCCCTGAGGTCCCTTCACAGAATTCCTCGTCACCTTCATCTTCATCCCCGTCACTTCCATTCTCTTTTTCTCCCCCTTCTACCTCATCCTCTCCTTCATCCACTACATCCTCACTTTCCCTAGTATAACTCTCGACATCATCGTCAGGAGATTGGGTTGACGTTTCCCTCTCTGACGAACATGAGAAGCCCTCGGACTCATCACCTGAACCAAAGACTTCATCGTAGCCCACTCCATCGCGGACTGACGACTGTTCACTCTTCTCGTCACTCAACATTTGACTACCTATAAATGACGGATCAATTCTAAGAACCTAAGATGACGACCTCGCTAGGAAGTTAATCAGTTGGAATGAAATACAAAGTAGAAAGAGAACTTACAATTATGTCTTCTGAGCAGGAGATGATTCCGAAAATGATGGCAACAGCACAGGCAACGGAGTCAGTAAATCAACGGGGTAAAAGTGATGGGCTCTCTTTCCAGAAATCAACAAGGATGAAAAAGGAGAAATGAGGGGAGGAGGAGAGTTATATATAAGGGGGAAACGTACGGAAGACGAAGCGACACCCTCGTCCAGAAGCGGAGCCAACCAGGATGCAACACGTGTTCGAGCATTTAATGATGGCTGCTCGAGGAATCGCCTATAAATGACTTCCGCCCCCCTGACCAGAAGACAATTAACAAATAAAAAACTGAACTCCATAATCTGTCAGTTAAAAGCGACGACGATATGGAGTAAAGGGCAGCTGATATGGACAAAAATAGCTCTTAAGGCGTGAGCAGGCAAAACCGCCAGCATCCATTGCAAGTTGACAGCAAGAAGAGATCTGATAGGGATAGTGAAGGGAGTCGGCAGACAGTACCAAATGGCTAACGGCATCAATAAGCTGACACCTATAAAACTGAAGGGAGCGCAATAAGCTGACGGTTCTGATAGCGGTTTGCTTGCTGCCCACGATTGCATATATAATGAAAAGTCTTGCCCTCCACATTTGGTGCTACTCAAAGGGATTCCTATAAGGAAAGGATTTCACCAAATACGCTCAAAGAGACTCCTATAAGGAAAAGACTTCTACAACAAGAAAAAGATGTCAACCCTCTACTACTATAAAAGCTCCAATACTCTCACTAGCCAAGGTATGCATAATTTACCCGCTCTAGCACTCTAGAGTACTGAGAAGTTCTAACTTAAGCTTCGGAAGGTATTTGGCCGGCACCACACCGGTGCTCTCTGCAAGGTTTTCTCTTTTTATGTTGTGCAAATGCTATTGCAAGCACGTGAGGGTCGTGTAACTCACTGGTGGTTTTTCGGCATCATCAAATACATATGTGGTGAATGATATTGAGAGGAGAGACAGAAGAAGTGAGAAAGAGAGAAGCTGATCTCCAACCCCTGACTACCAAGTTTGAGTCTTGGGATTTGTATTCCTCCATTTTCGACAACACTAGAACTGGAGATTCAATGAAAAAAATTCTGGGAGTAGGGACCATTCCTCTTTTTCCCACTATCAAAATTATGTCTTGCTCCTAATAGATATTCAAGTGACAGTAAGTGCAGAGTTTTTTATTTTGTAGTCGGGTTTTCAAAACTTGCTTGTAGGGTTTAGTTAAAATTTTAAAAATTATGTATAAAATTGTGAGAGCAACAAAGTGAATCAATATACTATGAAGTCAACAAAAAGTCAAAGACTTTGGTTTTATAGTATATATAGATGAATCATTTTCTTTTTTAAATTGATATCATTTTCATGAGAAATATAAAAATTTGTTAAAAATATTATTTGCCTTTTTCTATTGTCATAAAATATTTCTAAAAATATTTCCTAAATCAATACTATTTTTAGGATATCTATTAACCTTTCCCTTGATAAGAATACAGACTGCAAAGGAGAGAGAGAGAGAGAACCAAAAATAATAGAATGGAAATGCAAAAGTTAGAAAGTCAAGCATATATGAGTCGAGACAAGAGGATTAGTTTATAAAGCATCAGCAGGATCACCAACCGGTTCCTCAAACAGTTTTTAATCAATTGATGATGATTTTTTTTTTTTTTTGGATGTATCATGTATATATTCGATGTTCTAGATAATTATTGAGAAATTGAAGAGTACCGTGATAAAAATAAAATTAAAAAAAAAAAAATCACACAAAGAAAGAATAGCATCAAACTCTTTTCTTTAGTGCTGGTTTTCCAAAACGCTACACTGTTCAACAAGTTTGGAGATTATCATAATGTTTTGTAAAACCTTGTCCTCTATTTTTTTTTTTTTTTAATTCAAACTTTCTCTCTATCGTTTCTCACTATAGTTTGAAAAAGAATTTATACTGAATACATATTGGATGTATAAAAAAATGAAGAGTGGGATGCTGGATGTGTCTAAAAAGGGGTAGCTATAATAGAATATAATAACCTGTTTTACTTTAAAATTTGGCTAAAGTTTGCAAAATCGGTTGTGAATGCTCATTAACATCCGGCTTTTCAAAACATTTTGCTTACCTCAATTGAAGAGCATTGTAACCAAGAATCACAAAAATAATTAACAATAAATAAATAATGAATAATCTCACATTTGACTCTCCAACTCTATTAAAATTTTTACAAAAATGTTACAATGCTCAACAC
This sequence comes from Quercus lobata, assembly GCF_001633185.2. Taxonomy (NCBI): domain Eukaryota; kingdom Viridiplantae; phylum Streptophyta; class Magnoliopsida; order Fagales; family Fagaceae; genus Quercus; species Quercus lobata. Next base: position 16,671,620 of record NC_044910.1, read on the forward strand.
GTTTGGAGAGATTGTAGCATTTTGTAAAACTTGTTTTCTTTTTGTTTTGTTGTATCATGTATGTATAATGTATTTGATTATGATATGATTGGGTTTTTTTTTTGGTTGTTGTTGTAATTTCTTGAGTACTTATATATATATATATATATATATATATATTTCCAACTTATGGTTTTCTTTTCTTGTTTCTAGTATTTTGTTCAAGAAAAAAAATATTATAGCATCCCATGGGTAGTACGCAGTTTATGCAACAATGACTCACAATGGTGTAGTTTAATGCATTCCAAATACATGAAGATATTAATCAAGGTCTCAACTTAGACCAATTTATCTATTCTCAAAAAAAAAAAAAAAAACTTAGCCCAATTTATAAAATAAAATCCCATTCCCAATGTGCCCAATCCGGTCCCTGTCACTCACTCGAACCCATGTATGTCCTCTCGTTGCTATCAACTGAACTGAACTCTCTCGCCCAAACGCTAAGTTCAATTTCTATTATTTCACATCCAAAAACCAAAGATATTGTAACTGCAATGCAATACATTAATAATTTACAAATAAATAAAATACAAGTAAACTGATCACATATACACAAAATTTGGTCACAGGATGAGCTAATAAATAAAACTTGTTATATTATATATGACTAGGTATGGTATAACTGGACAGGCCCTAACCCTCACGAAAATGGATAAGCACAATGTTAGTTAGCTATATACCATTTCTTTATTGACTTCTTGTTTGCTACCCTTCAAAAACAATATTAGATTTGGTTTTGATTTCCGTGAGCCCGCAATCCCACATATCATCACATATGCCATTGCATATTCCATCTTTTATCTACGCTCTACAATGCCGCATAGTTGCAATACCCTAAAATTGCTTGAATAAATTTCTGTAAGATTATAATGCATAATAATGAATGACAGGAAACTATATATTGCTAGTTTAACAGTTGATACGATTCGGAGATGCAGATGTGTACTTGGCACTAAACTTTAATCATTAGGCCAAACTGACTAGAGAACCCAAACCCATTGAATATCGGATATTAATTTGATCTGTTTTTAATGCAATGCAATACAATTGAATAGTCTAGGCAGCATTATTGAGAAGTTAAAAGAGTCTAGGTCTACACTACATACATGGGTTGGACTTGGATCATTGATTCCCGAATAAGAGCTTTATGGGTGTGTGGGAAGGCACCTGAAAACTTATTAGACCGATAATATGATAGAATAAACCTAAAACCTTCAAATTTATGTCATGTTTCATACCAATAAACTCATCGCTTATGTACATATTTGGGTTCATAATTGTTAGGATAGAAACATCTAAGCCATGCCTAGAAAAGTTACACTTTTACTGTTTATTGGCATGGCCTGAGAATGTGATATTTTGTGTGCAATATCTCACTCCTTTAGTCCTAGTGGGGGGTTGCTTTAAGCCTGACACCTAAGATCAAGCTATGCAATCATCTTGTTCGGCTCAACCACAGATCTGCGAATTCCTTTCCCCAATTGGTCAACTATAACAGTCGTCCTTGGAAGTAGTGTTCTCGAGCTCCTTTCATAACAGTATTTGTTGTGCCCCACAATTGACCATAACAATTTTAATGTCATTGTGTAACGTCCCCTTTGTTTGTAAATTGAGAGTTGCTATCTTGACACACGTCCCCTCAGCCAACCTGAGGGGACAATAACCTAACAAGTCTTAATCGACTCCTCACTCACCTATAAAGGCTCCTCTATTCAATATAGTAAGGTATGCAATCCTTAGCACTGTTACTATTCCATTTTCATTTCTCTCACTCTCCCATTGGTTTTACTGACATTACCGTCAAAGCCTCCTTGGTCAACATCTAGGTTGGTGAGGCCCAAACTTAGTTTTCTCTTTCTTAGCACTGTCTTCCAAGTCGTAAGGATATTCTTCAATGTTTGGTCACCGTCGAAAATCTTGTTGCCGTTCCACCTTTTTTTTCTTTTTTTTTTTTCATTTCTAAAGAGTATATTAAGTCATATATATATATATATATATAGAAGAGTGTTGTAATTGTATAAATATGTTACATAAGACATTTTTTTTTTAAATAAGAGGGGATAAGTACTGTTAGGTAAAACCTCTCCTGGAAAGGGAGGATCAAACCTCATGCTACTATTTTCTGTTTATGTGAAATTATAATTTACAACCATGAGTTTTATTATTATTATTATTATTATTATTATTATTATTATTATTATTATTGTGGGACCCAATAATCCGTGGGCCAGGTCCATTTACTTGTTGGGGTCCAAAGGCCAAAGCCGAGGAGGGTGATGGCTCAAGCTCGGCAATACAAATACGAAGTAGCCTAGGGACACAGCCGAAGACGACTTAGTCCTCGGCATAACCGAGATCTCACAAGAGGAAAGGGCAAAAATGGTATAGAAATAACTTTGGAAAAAATCTAAAATATCTATGACATTTAGAAAAGGGTACGCTAGGAAATATAACGACCGGGGAAAGTTGCTCTTACTGCCATTCAATACTCTGCACCTGACAGAGCCATACTCTTCAGCTTTTACAACCACCCCCAATCACTCTGGGTATGGGCTGATGGGACAAGTATCAGTCTGGGAAAAGTCGATCCTACACGTGGACGAAAGATAAGGAACACAGGCTAGTATAAAAAGAAAAGTAAACAAACCAAAGAAGGGGCTGGGAAAAATGGCCAAAAACCAGAGCCTCCCAGCCCGCCTCCAGGAGAAAGACTCCTAAGGTGAAGACGACTTAACCATGTATGTATATCACATAAAACTCACCGTTTGGCGACCAAAGCCTAGCCTTTCAAACCCACGCTCTACAAATGATGTTATTTGGGCCTTTTTACGTGCGAACCCAACACTGTTACGGTCCGTCACGAATCGTGTCCTTACAATTATTATTATCAAAACAAATGAGTCTTATTAATTAATTTATGTTTTTTTTTTAATTTTATTTTTTAAATCAAAAGTCGTAGTTTAACTGATATTTTTTAGTGTTTTTAATGAAAGTATCGAGAGTTTAAATCATTCATCCCATAAAAGAGAAACAAATAACTTTTTTAATAAACTTTTGTAGTAGATTTTTTTGTTTTGTTTTGTTTTGTTTTTTGTTTTTGTTTTTGTCTTTTTTTTTTGTTTTTTTTTTGTTTTTTTTTTTTTTTTTTTTTTTTTTTTTTTTTTTTTTTTTTTTTTTTTTTTTTTTTTTTTTGCTTCAAATAAATTTATATAGTTGTTGTTTACACGTCTAATGTAACAAATGTCACTCAACAAGTGGCAAGAAGCATCCGGTGAAGATTGTTTGGCCAGCATGGTTTCTTTTTTTTTTTATACAAAATAAAATTTTTACTCTAACCTAATCTAAGTGTATGTGTGTGTGAAGTTTCCTCTTGAAAACTTGAACACTGGCCCTTAACCCCCACACCCCACAAACATTTATACTTATGGAGTGATCACCGCACCAACAGTGCGCGATGGTAGCCGGCACGGTTTCTAATAGATCTTGAAAGTTGAACGCTCTTCCTATCCATTTCCATTTCCATTTTCTGATTTTACTATTACTAATAATGACCAGAATCTACCACACGTTGCACTTGCTAAAGGATTTCATTACTAGGATTGTCACTACAAGAAAACTGAGCTATTGCGGCGGGTGCAAAAACCGTCGCTATATGTCGCCTATTGCGGCGCATTTTTGGCCCGCCGCTGTACATGAGATCTATTGCAGCGTTCTATATGCCCGCCGCAATAGCTCTAGTATTTTGCGGCGTGCTACAGCGGCGGGACCCGCCGCAATAGACCTGTTTTAGCGGCATTCAGCTTAGATATAGCGACGGGTCTATCTAAGCTGCAGGTCAATGACCCGCCGCAATAGCTCAAGTATTTTGCGGCGTACTACAGCGGCGGGCCAATGAACCGCCGCAATAGACTTGTTTTAGCGGCATTAAGCTTAGATATAGCGGCGGGTTAATAACCCGCCGCAATATGTACTCCTTTTTGCGGCGGGTTGAACCGCCGCAATAGACATTTAAATTTCCCACTATTTTTTCGTCTTTCCATTTAAAGATCAAATAGTAAATTACACCCGATTGGCATGAAAATTGGCATGCAGGTTAAGAACATATAGAAAATGTGATCCAACGGTTGGATTTTCAAAATTTGAATTCAACAATAAGTTATTGGTTGGTGTAACATTTTTTAGAATTATATCAAGTGTAACTAGAACCCAACGATATATTTCTTAATTCGATGTGAATTTTGACAAATTTACCGTTAGATTACATTATCTTCATACATTTTTCATGCATACAAAATTCCAAGGTGATCAAAGATTAATAGTCATGTCATCAATCAATTATTTAAATTCAAGTTTTTGTAATTTAAAATAACGCATAAAAGATGAGTTAAAAGATCAAATGGTAAATTACACCCGATTGGCATGAAAATTGGCATGCATGTTAAAAACAAATATAAAATGTGATCCAATGGTTGGATTTTCAAAATATGAATTCAACAATAAGTTATTGGTTGGTGTAACATTTTTTAGAGTTCCATCAAGTGTAATTAGAACCCAACGATATATTTCTTAATTCGATGTGAATTTTGACAAATTTACCGTTAGATTACATTATCTTCATATATTTTTCATGCATACAAAATTTCAAGGCGACCAAAGATTAATAGCCATGTCATCAATCAATTATTTAAATTCAAGTTTTTGTAATTTAAAATAACGCATAAAAGATGAGTTTAAAGATTAAATGGTAAATTACACTCGATTGGCATGAAAATTGGCATGCATGTTCAAAACAAATAGAAAATGTGATCCAACGGTTGGATTTTCAAAATATGAATTCAACAATAAGTTATTGGTTGGTGTAACATTTTTTAGAGTTATATCAAGTGTAACTTGAACCCAACCCTATATTTCTTAATTCAATGTGAATTTTGACAAATGTACCGTTAGATTACATTATCTTCATATATTTTTCAAGCATATAAAATTTCAAGGTGATCAAAGATTAATAGTCATGTAATCAATCAATTATTTAAATTTAAGTTTTTGTAATTTAAAATAACGCATAAAATATGAGTTTAAAGATCAAATGGTAAATTACACCTGATTGGCATGAAAATTGGCATGCATGTTAAGAAAAAATATAAAATGTGATCCAACGGTTAGATTTTCAAAATATGAATTCAACAATAAGTTATTAGTTGGTATAACATTTTTTACAGTTACATTAAGTGTAACTTAAACCCAACTTTATATTTCTTAATTTGATGTGAATTTTGACTAATTTACCGTTAAATTACATTATTTTCATATATTTTGCATGATTAAAAAATTTCAAGGTGATCAAAGATTAATAGCCATGTCATCAATCAATTGTTTAAATTCAAGTTTTTGCAATTTAAAATAACGCATAAAAGATGAGTTTAAAGATCAAAGGGTAAATTACATCCGATTGGCAAGAAAATTAGCATGCATTTAAAAACATATAGAAAATGTGATCCAACGGTTGGATTTTCAAAATATGAATTCAACAATAAGTTATTGGTTGGTGTGACATTTTTTAGAGTTACATCAAGTGTAACTTGAACCCAACTCTATATTTCTTAATTCGATGTGAATTTTGACAAATCTACCGTTAGATTACATTATCTTTATATATTTTTCATGCTTACAAAATTTAAAGGTGATCAAATATTAAAAGTCATGTCATCAATAAATTATTTGAATTCAAGTTCTTGTAGTTTAAAATAACGCATAAAATATGAGTTTAAAGATCAAATGGTAATTTACATCAGATTGGCATGAAAATTTGCGTGCATGTTAAGCACATATAGAAAATGTGATCCAACGGTTAGATTTTCAAAATATGAATTCAACAATAAGTTGTTGGTTGGTGTAACATTTTTTACAGTTACATTAAGTGTAACTTGAACCCAACTTTATATTTCTTAATTTGTTGTGAATTTTGACAAATTTACCGTTAGATTACATTATCTTCATATATTTTGCATGATTAAAAAATTTCAAGGTGATCAAAGATTAATAGCCATGTCATCAATCAATTGTTTAAATTCAAGTTTTTGCAGTTTAAAATAACGCATAAAAGATGAGTTTAAAGATCAAAGGGTAAATTACATCCGATTGGCAAGAAAATTAGCATGCATGTTAAAAACATATAGAAAATGTGATCCAACGGTTGGATTTTCAAAATATGAATTCAACAATAAGTTATTGGTTGGTGTGACATTTTTTAGAGTTACATTAAATGTAACTTGAACCCAACTCTATATTTCTTAATTCGATGTGAATTTTGACAAATCTACCGTTAGATTACATTATCTTTATATATTTTTCATGCTTACAAAATTTAAAGGTGATCAAAGATTAAAAGTCATGTCATCAATAAATTATTTGAATTCAAATTCTTGTAGTTTAAAATAACGCATAAAAGATGAGTTTAAAGATCAAATGGTAAATTACATCCGATTGACATGAAACTTGGCATGCATGTTAAGAACATATAGAAAATGTGATCCAACGGTTGGATTTTCAAAATATGAATTCAACAATAAGTTATTGGTTGGTGTGACATTTTTTAGAGTTACATCAAGTGCAACTTGAACCCAACTCTATATTTCTTAATTCGATGTGAATTTTGACAAATCTACCGTTAGATTACATTATTTTTATATATTTTTCATGCTTACAAAATTTAAAGGTGATCAAATATTAAAAGTCATGTCATCAATAAATTATTTGAATTCAAGTTCTTGTAGTTTAAAATAACGCATAAAAGATGAGTTTAAAGATCAAATGGTAATTTACATCAGATTGGCATGAAAATTGGCGTGCATGTTAGGTACATATAGAAAATGTGATCCAACGGTTGGATTCTCAAGATATGAATTCAAAAATAAGTTATTGGTTGGTGTAACATTTTCTAAAGTTACATCAAGTGTAACTTGAACCTAACCCTATATTTCTTAATTCGATGTGAATTTTGACAAATCTACCGTTAGATTACATTATCTTCATATATTTTTCATGCTTAAAAAATTTCAAGGTGATCAAAGATTAAAGTCATGTCATCAATAAATTATTTGAATTCAAATTCTTGTAGTTTAAAATAACGCATAAAAGATGAGTTTAAAGATCAAATGGTAAATTACATCCGATTGACATGAAAATTGGCATGCATGTTAAGAACATATAGAAAATGTGATCCAACGGTTGGATTTTCAAAATATGAATTCAACAATAAGTTATTGGTTGGTGTAACATTTTTTAGAGTTAGATCACGTGTAACTTGAACCCAACCCTATATTTCTTAACTCGATGTGAATTTTGACAAATTTACCGTTAGATTACATTATCTTCATATATTTTTCATGCTTACAAAATTTCAAGGTGATCAAAGATTAGTAGTCATGTCATCAATCAATTGTTTAAATTCAAGTTCTTGTAGTTTAAAATAACGCATAAAAGATGAGTTAAAAGATCAAATGGTAAATTACATCCGATTGGTATGAAAATTGGTATGCATGTTAAGAACATATAGAAAATGTGATCCAACGGTTGGATTTTCAAAATATGAATTCAACAATAAGTTATGGGTTAGTGTAACAGTTTTTAGAGTTACATCAAGTGTAATTTGAACCTAACCCCACATTTCTTAATTCGATGTGAATTTTGACAAATCTACCGTTAGATTACATTATCTTTATATATTTTTCATGCTTACAAAATTTTAAGGTGATCAAAAATTAATAGCCATGTCATCAATCAATTATTTAAATTCAAGTTTTTGTAGTTTAAAATAATGCATAAAAGATGAGTTTAAAGATCAAATGGTATATTACATCCGATTGGCATGAAAATTGGCATGCATGTTAAGAACATATAGAAAATGTGATCTAACGGTTTGATTTTCAAAATATGAATTCAAAAATAAATTATTGGTTGGTGTAACATTTTTTAGAGTTATATCACGTGTAACTTGAACCCAACCCTATATTTTTTTAATTCGATGTGAATTTTGACAAATCTACCATTAGATTACATTATCTTCATATATTTTTCATACTTACAAAATTTCAAGGTGATCAAAGATTAAAAGTCATGTCATCAATCAATTATTTAAATTCAAGTTCTTGTAGTTTAAAATAACGCATAAAATATGAGTTTAAAAATCAAATGGTAAGTTATATGTAATTGGCATGAAAATTGGCATGCATGTTAAGAACATATTAAATTATTAAAAAATATTTTTATTCAATAATATATTTCATTTATTTAATTTGTAGTGTTAAATTATATTTTATTAATTTGAAGTATTATATTAACTGTTATTAATTATTAAATTATACTCATTAATTTGTAGTATTAAAATATATTTACATAATTGGAAGTATTAATTATATTGTTATTAATTAGTAATTAATTATATTGTTACATAATTGTAGTAATTTATTATTATTATTTTTATTATATAGACTATATATATTTTTATAGGTAAAGCACATTCATAAAATGTGTGCCGCCTTAGCGTTAAGCGCGCGTTTGTTTCAATCTCATGTCCCAGGTTCGAACCTTCTGAACAGCTCTTCTTTTCATTTTTTCAATTTCTGTCAAACCAACTGATATGTATTAAATATAATTATGTACAAAATATTACAGGATGTGTACCACTAGTCTAGTAGTAAGATACGCGTGTGACCATACCTGGCCCAGGTTCGAACCTTTCTAAAAACGTTTTAATATTTTATTTTTTTCTCTCCTACAAAACTACGTCGTTTTATACATCAACTTGAAACATAAGAAAAAAAAAAAACCCTAGTCTCTACATTTCACTTCAGCCGCCTCACGCCCTCACCCTCATTCTTTTCTTTTCTTCTCTACACAGACGCTTAGATCCAATTGCCTCATCCTTGCCGCCGATCCAAATAAAAAAACAGTCCAACAATGTAAATATATATATTGAAAAAGCTGAAGCATTTGAGAATGAGAGTCCAGAGGAAGATGCGGTTGAGTTTGGAGCGAACGAGAACGAAGGAGCGGTTGTTGAAGCTGAAGAAGAAGAAGAAGAACCGGCGAAGAGATTTGAAGAGGCGGAGCAGAATGGGGATGAGGTTGAACTCGTTGTGGATAGGGATGTGGCGAACGGGGATAGAGATGGAGTTGATCCAAACAGGGGGGAAGTGGTGGTGGCGCCGGTGGTTGAAGATCCGAAGATAGGTGAAGCGGCGGAAGGAATGTCAATTTTGGTAATTGCTTTTGTTTGATTCTAGAATTTGCTAGTTTTGAATTTTTGGATTTTTTTCTTGTACTGTAGCATCAAAGAACTTAAATTTAGCTTCAGTGTTTGAATGCGAAGTGGATAGATAGATATATAGATTCCTGGATAGCTTGAGTTGAACTGTTTGTGCTGTAATTGTCTTTAAATTTTGTTGGTCATGCTTAGATAGTTTAAGAAATTTGCAATTGGTCACTGGTTATTGAGCTGAAGAGGTCTAGAGACTTAGAGAGAACTTTCTCACTACTATTATAGAGGTCACTGGTTCCCATGGGTTGTTAGGATTAATTATTGGAATTTTAGGAGAAAATACTGAGGTGAGTAATGTTAATAAGATAATGGTACTATACAATCTCTATAAACTCTATTGGAATTCTTAAAATCAGGTTGTCTTAGCAGAATGCTCCCAGAGAATTTGGCCCTTGGTGAGTTATGACTTTATCTTTTCTTTCTAATTTTTTAAATATAAAGCCATGATTGGCGGTGCTATTATTTTTTCCCCTTTTAATTAACTTGAAGTTTGGAATTATAGATTGCTAAACGAAATAAAACTTCAACATGCTTCTGCTTTATTTTTGAGATTTTTTAATGTAACGTTATATGTCACTTATCAATAGGATGGTTGCCCATGCCATAGAGTTGTTGACTGCTGAGAGTGATCCAGCAGAAACTCTTTTACGCGAAGAGCATGATAAATAAAAGAGAATCATTTTAATTTGAAAATTGACCTATTCATTGTTTTTATAAGTAATTTTTTTAATGGTATAGAAGAACCACATCCAAATACACTGGTTGTGTACTTGAAAGGTAACACAAATCAAGATCACTCATTTTTAATCATTAAGAAGTATGTGAGATATGGAAAATTTTGTTATCCTCTCTTATTGGACCAACGCATGATGTTTAATTCATGATTGTCTTGTTAAGGTTTCAATATGATTTGGTGTCGATAGTGTCACTTTGGTTAAAAATACCAATGTGTTTTTGGACACTTGATTTTGGTTTACAAGAGATGGCTTCTTACTTTATGACATGAAACCCGATATTGGCTTATTGATACACATTAATTTTTTTAGTGAATGGATTAATCTATACTTCTGTGCATCTAGATTTTTTCCCAATGTTAGTGCATGGATAACTTTGGCTAAACCAAAGTGCCATGAAGTGACGTAACTTTAACTTTCACATTATTGGAATTTATCTATACCATTGGTTCAATTACATGATATCTTTCGACGTCAATAAATCAATACAACATGTGACGTTGCTATGTTTTGTAGTGTCAACACCTTGGTGTCTTTTACTAGTGTTAATGCCACTATGGGTTCCCTTTAAGTATTAAAACTTACTACATCTTGCTGGACTTGCATTATTGATAGTTCCCTAGAGGTAGGCTAAGGACATTCATGCAGAAAAGTCATCCCTAAAGAGTTCTTCATGGGTTTGTCAATAATCAATTTAATAAGATGGTTAAAGTGAAGATTAGTCTCTTTCTCTGTGATATCTAAATTAATTTAGTTTGTTGAAAGGAATTTGTATATGAGTTTGCAATACAGGTTGGACCATATGTTATTATTTTCTCCATGATTTATACAATCTATTAAGCCTTTGCACAGGTATGAAGGACAACGGGACATGCTGTACAATCAGACATTCAATCTTGATCAAGTTTCCTTTGCTGCCGAGGGTATTAAAGATGCTCAGCAAACAGTATGTCCTAAGGAGCTTTTTTTTTTTTTTTTTTTTTTCCTTACAGATGTTTATTATTGGAAATTGACCTTAATGAGCTCTTTTGGAATGGCCATTTGTGTCACTGGACTGAACCGCAGTATGGGTAATTATAGAATTACTTATTTTTTTGGTTCAATTGAGTGGATTCCTAAAAATTTACTTAAGGCTCTGTTTGTTTCAGCGTAACAAGTTTTCAGTTGAAAAAAATTTCAGGGAAAATTGCTTATTTTTCGCTATTTGGTTGCAACTCTAAGAAATACTAAAGTTTGGTAATACTTTGGAAACTTGGCAATTATATAATTATGTATAATCAAAAAAATTATTAAGAGCCATTTTCTTTTCTACTAGAGTTTGGTAATACTTTGGAAACATTTTCCGGCATTTTCTTCATATGGAAAATCTTTTTTTTTTTTTTAATGATTTGATAATATAATTATAACAACTTTTATTCACTACTTAAATATCAATATGAAAGAAGTAAAAAATCAACTTAAAAATTATTTTTAAGAAGAGATACATACATAAGGCATAACCAAGGAATTTGTAGATCTCAATATATCTTGGTTACTTAAGAAAGAAAAATAATCAAGAAATGTATAGCAAAATAAAAATATTAAGAGAAACCCAAAGAAAAAATGACAGAGATATCTAGGAAAAAAAGTGAGGCGGCATAGAGAGGGGGTTAGGCAAGACCATCTTTGAGGGACTTCCCCCCCCCCCCCCCCCCCCCTTCTCCTTGGATGACTTAGCTTGACTCTTTGATTGCTTTTCGATGGTCAACCAAAATGTTTTCAAGGTGATTGATACTGTCAAGCACCCCAAATGCACGCTTCATCCATTGCCAAGAGCAAATGCATCTGAATACGTGCTTAGTATCTATAATTTATTAATTATTTTTTGATCCAATTGCTCAAAGTGATGGAACTGAATGCTACTAAATGGCACACACTAGATATTTAAATCCCTGTTCTATATATCCCATGGACTTCAACTGTATTATTGCTTAGTTTACCTGTTGAATTGTATCATAACATAATTTGTAACCATCATTGCCTTTGTGCTACCCAGTGTTCAGTAGTTTCAATAGATTTTTAGTGCCATCTCTAAGGGTCACTTTCTTATTTTAGACTGTGCCTTGTAAAATATGAAGTTCTTTTTCTTTTTGTGTGCATATGAACTGTTGGAAGTTGACTTGTGCCTAGCTATTAATCAACAGGTCTATCAGTATCTCTACTTAGGCACTTTTTGATATTTGAACTAATGTGTGTTTTTCTCATCTCAAGTAATGCTCATAAAGTTTCATGCTCCTATATGCTTATATCAAGTAATCCTCACTAACATATTCTAGATTGCACCTTGTAAAATATCATATCGTTTTAATTTTTGCACGCATGTGTGTGTATCAACTATAAAAGTTGACTTGTGGTTGGCTATTAATCAACATGTCTATCAGTATCTCTTCTTAGGTGCTTTTTTTTTTGTTTTTTATTTTTTTATTTGAAGTAGTGTATGTGCTCATCTCAAGTAATCCTCATAAAGTTTGATGCTCCTATGTCTTCAGATAGCTCCAATTTATTTGGCATCATGCATAAAGCAGGGAATGGGTTTGCTAGAGATTTTATTGAGCAAGCAACCTGTTCAAAATAATCAAGTACTGCTTAAGGTAATTGATTCACCTTTCAATGTAAGGTTTTTGGATTTTAGTGTCCTATAATTTGACGGAGATATTTGTGACTGATTCAAATTGCATATATTTTTATGCAAATTATAGAGATATGCTGTCTGTATGAACTTGACAGTGTTAGTTCAAACATTATGAAGGTATATATTATTTGGCGTAGCATGCTTGTACATGTACATGTGTGTGAGTGTGTTTCAGTGTTTGTTATTGAATTGAGAGGTTTATGGAAATGAAGTTGAAATTTTGAGTTCCTAAACTGTAATTACAATTTCTGATTACAATGAATAGTGCTTCAAAGGAGAAAACACAAGTAAGGATCTCTTAGTTATATCCATAAATTTGATTGCTAAGCTGGTTTTATGTTACAAAATTGTAGCTTTGTGAATAAAGTTGCAAACTTGGTTATAAAAGTAATATATTTATTTGTGCTTTGCAATTCACTGATTTGTAAAAATCTTACATAAATAGGCTCACATTAGGAGTCAACTGGTGTAGTGGAGTCAACTGATTTTCCATAGAAGTTATTTGACTGTTTTTGGTGGGGACTACGAAATCTGGCACTTTTCTTCAATTACAACACCTTGTTGGGACCACCTTATCGGGTTTTGGTAGATACCAACTTCATCAATTTCTCTATCCAGAATAAAGTGAGTGATTAGTAGTTTTATTCCATTTTATTTTAAATGGGTTTGGTTCATAAAAATGCATAGTTTGAGAGAAATTTTTATTGTTCATGACTTACTGAATGTGTGTAATTACCAATTGAGAAGGAAAAAAATCTAAGAATGAGATAGAAATCCTTATTCAATTCTAGAGCTTGTTTTCTTCCCATTAATGCATTGAAGGATATGTTCTAGAAGCATGGATAAAAATAATAACTTTATGTATTTTGACTTGGTAACTTTGCATTATAATCCTAACTTATGCAATTTCTTTCATTGTTGTGTAGCTGGACTTGAGAAGGGAATGATGGACTGCCTATATGCAAAATGTGAGTTTAGAATCACTGGTTTCTTCAATTTAATGTGAATATTAATTTGCTGCAAGAATTGTTGTGCCGTGTTGATGAGGTATCCTAAGTTCAACATAGTTGTTAATGTGGTTTTATAACAAGCATTGAGTGCCATGTATCATTGGCAAACACTTAAATATGTGTTGGTTGCTTAATGATATTTATCAAAATATTACTCTTGGTTCTGTGGATGTCCATAAGAATGCTTAAGGAATAAAATGAGGATCTTTTTTTAAATTATGATTTTATTGAATCCGCCTAGCTTGTGGATTGAAGGCACTCCTTGTATCACGCAATGTGTGATGGCACTCCTTCTGTGCACAAATGACTACATCTTTTCTTTTGTTAATTTTATGATAATGGTTATAGACATTGTTATGTATTTAATAATATATTTCTATGTTAATATAATGTTAGTTTTGAGACAATTGTGGTGTTATCTAGTTAAATTTGTGGTATTGTTTTAGTGGGGCTAAAATTATTATAGGATTATTTGTAATAGAAATGTGGTTTTAAAACCTACTAGAAAAAGAAAAAAAAAAAAAAAGACCTATAGCGGCGGGCAAAAACCGCCGCTAAAGGTGCACATTTTCTGTTTTAAATTATTCCCTATAGCGGCACTTCTCGCCCGCCGCTAAAGGTAGACACCCATGCCCGCCGCTAAAAGACAATGCCACGAATTCTGAACGCGTATGGCGGCGGTTTTATGCCCGCTGCAATAAACCTTCACCCGCCGCTAAAAGGTACATTTATAGCGGCGCTTTTTGTGACCGCCGCAATTGACCTATAGCGGCACTACAACACTGACGGGATGGCCCACCGCAATAGCACCCGCCGCTATAGGTCGAATGTATCTTTAGCGGCGCTTTTTTGGGCTTTAGCGGCGGTTTTGGCCCGCCGTAATAGCCCAGTTTTCTTGTAGTGTGTGTTGTGCCCTGATGGAGTCCTTATTTCCCTTATTTTTGCGCCTTTTGAAAATCTAATCGTTGAATTGTATGTTATTTATGCTTTTAATACATATGTCAAATTTTATGTCAATTGAATATTATTTACTGTATGATTAATAAACTTATATTTTATGCATAATTTTAAATTAGGACAAAATTTAGTTACAAAATTAGTTGTAGCTTTAGGCTATAACCTTACTCAATAAAATAAATATTATTACATATTTTGAAAACCTAACCGTTGAATTGCATGTTCTTTATACTCTTAATACACATGTCAAATTTTGTGTCAATCAGATATTATTTCCTATATGATCTATAAGTTTATATTTTATGTATAATTTTAAACTACAAAAACTTACAATTTAAACAATTTATTGATGACATAGCTATTGATATTTAAATTTCTAGAAATTTTGTAAGCATAAAGGATATAAGAAAAAGATGTAATCCAATTGTGGATTTGTCAAAATTCACCTTTAGTAAAAAAAATATTAAATAAGGTTGTAACCTTATGCTACAACCAATTTTGTAGCTAAATTTTGTCCTTTAAATTACAAAAACTTGCAATTTAAACAATTTGTTGGTGATATAGTTATTGATCTTTAATTTTCTAAAAATTTTGCAAGCACGAAAGATATAAGAAAAAGATATAATCCAATGGTGAATTTGTCAAAATTCACTTCCAATAAAAAAATATTGAATAAAGTTATAACCTACAACCAATTTTGTAGCTAAACTTTGTCCATAAAAAAATGTCACTCAATGCTTTTTATTAGGGTATATTACTTTATTGATCACATCCTAAATTGTGGATTGGCAGCATACTTTCTTTTCTTTTCTTTCTTTCTTTTTATATATATATATATATATATATATATGATAGAATTGTAACTTATAGCATCCAGTCCATTATAATTGATTTATCTGATGATTGTCATCAAGTTAAGATATTAATCGGTTTTTTTGTATAGACAAGATTTGAACCTTAGATTTTTTATTTAATGACAAGAAATTTTACCAGTTGAGTTAAGTGAAATCCACAATCTCACAAACTTTCGAGCAAACATTAGCATGACTGCATGACCATGGATGGGAAGTTCTGTAACATTCCTCAAAAGAACTTCAGTGGAAAACAAAAATCAACTTTCAAACAAAATGTCATACGTTTCAGTTTCAGTTTTCCTGTTTCTTTTTCCTTTTTCCTTTTGTGGGTAAAAAACGAATAGGCTAATCCCAACTATTTAGTAATAGCGAACAAAAGTGACTCCAAGAAACCCCAATATGAAATAGATGAATACTGACAAAATTGGGAGGGAAAGCAAGAAAAAAAAAAAAATCAGGCCCGCGGTTTCAAAATGTGATTTAATGAGTTTAATAAATTTACAAATCAAAATTTTTTTTTTTTTTTGGTTGCATTTTTGCATTGAAACAGGTGAGTAACAAAAACAAATAGTTGAACCAAAATCATACATGTGATAACATGCCAAGAAGTTGTTTAATAGTCTCACTAATTTCTCTATTTGAGTTTTGATTGGACAAGGTGTCCGCCAAGTTTACCAATCACCGTTTCTGAATTAGTTCTTAAAGTTCTAACAACACCACCCAGTATTCACCTTCCTATAAGTAATCTTTTAACCCCTGGTATGTGCTCCTCCATAATTCGGCCACAAAGAGCTTTAGAGATACCAATCCAATCTGAAATATAGAGCTCATAACCAACGTCCTTAATCATTCTCTAGACGTAAGTGAGGACCTCAGACAATAGATATAAACTATCAATCCTTCACCTAACCAGACATTTTAATTAGGCTAAAATCCTTAAAACACTATTATACCCTCTTCGTATGTTTGGATGGCAAGATTTTTTAGGTACATGGATTTAGATTTGGGTGATTAAAATTCGAATTCAAACTCAAATCCAAATTCAAGTATCCAAACGCAACATCTAAGATATAGAATCTAGATTGCTTCTAAATAGGAACAAAGCCAGAGCTTTGAGTTAAGGGGGGCGGTTTTACTGTTGGTTATGTGCAATGGTTTTAACCTTTGACTTTGCTACTACTTAGCTGCTAAGATTTTTTATTTTTCTATTTATTTAATTTTTTTGTGTCAATAAGAACAAAATTATTTTTGTTTAGAATTTTTTAAATGACAGGGTTGTTTATTATAAATATAATTGGTTAATTGAGCTTAATTTTTTTTTTTTAAGTTTTACTATTGGTAATTTTTGTTGTTTAGCTATTTTTTGGGGCCTTGTATACTTTGTTTTAGATTTTAGATCTATAATTTTTTTTTATAGTCACTAAAATGAGGAAAATACTAGCGCTACAAACTTTTTTTTATAAATTATTGATGTAATAAGTGGTTACTAGTAAGTAAGAAAATGATGTGAGTGGTGGGTCCATGTGCAAACCAATACGAATTTGCTACCAAAACAGTTTATAAAAATGTTGTAAAAAAGTTTGTGAATATAGTATTATTATTAAAAGAATTAATGATATTGTTTAAGGGAAAAAAAAATGTAATTTTATAGAACAAAATTGCTAAAATTAGTACACACATACGTGTGTGCGTGTGTGTATACAAAGCTAGCTACGTCCCTGCTTCTAAATCAATTCCTTAAATATGAAAACTTGTAGTTTACATCCTCAAATATTACAAAAATATCAATGCGCCCCTTCCACAATGTCGGGTAGAATATTACCATTAACCTTCACAAAAACATTTTTCTCTAAAAAAAAAAAAAAAACCTTCACAAAAACATTGTTTTAAATAATTATAAAAAAAAAAAAATAGAAAACGGTATTATTGTTAGATGGTTTAAAGGCAAAAATATGACATACCACAACGAAAAAGACATTGACATTATTGCAATTGTAATAGTTGAAGGTATAAATTGAAGGACCAATTTAAAACCCCAAACTTAAGAGTACGTAACATACATTTTAGCCTTTTCAATCATTAAGAAAGATTTTAACCGGTTGGGGTGCAATTGGCTAGAGGCTTGAGATGACCTGCAAACCTAGACATCCTGAGTTCAATCAGCACTAGGAGTTCCTCTTAATTACCTGATACTTAGTTATGGCAGGTGGGATCATGTATCCGTGGTTTACTCCACATGAGTCGGTGCAAAACGCCTTGCCTTGATGAGGTTCCATGCCGTGAAAAAATATATATTTGAAAGAGATTCCCTTGGTTGAAGCACTAGAAATCTATGCCCAATCCCATTATGAAGCCGTAATTACATATAGAAAATGAAATAAGATTTTCCAGAAACCCCTACACAAGCAAAGTAATGCAACAACAAATGAACTCCAACTAATTTTTTCAATATCGCCGGTCATGGGTGTCCTGTCCCAACCCCCACCTCCACCCCCATCTCCTCTTTAAAATGAGAACAAGACAAATCAGATTTGGGATGGATTAGAGATGTTTTACTATTTTAATAAGAGTGATGAGGTAAAGATGAAACAAAAAGGAAAATGGCGATTATGAGAGCTAATAAGAGATAGTGAGATACAAGTATTTTGGAAACCATAATAGAATATGTATTAAAAAAAAATTATAACTAAATAATGCATAGAAATGATTAAATTCTATGAATAAATAATTCAAATAATATATTTATATATACATTTGGGAAAAGGCAAGTCAAGATGAGCGACCTGAGAGTGCTAAGAGAGAATGAGATACAAGCAATTTGGAAATAGTAGTAGAATATGTATAAATAATTTTTTTTTTTTTTAAACACAAGATAACATAAAAAAGATTAAATTATATGTATACATATGTAAACACAAATTTTTCCAATTGTAGAAAATTAAACAATTGAAAAGAAATATGGTTTGCAAATAATAATTTGTGTTGATGAATAATGAGTACAATCTCTATTCCAATTCTTTTACAAAAGAATACCCTCTGATTCTATCTTCATTAAAATTGACTCGAACAAGGAATCTCCTTGACTTTAGTTGGAAGATGGATTGAATAGTCTCCATAACAAATCTCTAGTTTTGAACTTATTAGAGATTTATTGTTCTTCAAGTCTTTGAATGTGAAGGCTTTTAGGTTGAAGTTTTTCGGGGCTTTAGAGGCTTGATCCGTTGAGCTTCAAGGATTTGAGGTTTGTTGAAGTTTATGGAGACTTTTTCAGCTTAATTCCAATAGAACTTCAAAGAACTTATTTGAATGTTCTTTGTGTGTTCTTGAGGTAGAATTTCTCCAGAACTTCGACGTCTTCAAAAATTCTCTTTGAGGTAGAATTTCAACAGAGCTTCAACATCTTCGAAAAATCTTCTAAATGAGAGGAGGTATGTCCTCTATTTATAGTGGTTTCAAAGGATAAGTCCCACTTGGATTGACTTCCTTGTAGATAAATATCTCTATTTTTATTTATTTATTTTAATAGAGATAATGACTAACTATTATCAGTCCAATTTAATTGAGATATTTATCTCTATTTAATTAGAATAATTATCATCAAGATATTTATCTCTATTTAATTAGAATAAATATCATCTTAAGTGACACATGTCAACACTTGATTTATCTAATTTAATGACATATTAATGTAAATTTTGTCACTAAATTTTGATTTGACAATTTATAATTGGCTTAAAATTTTGCCTCCTACAACATAATTTAAATATTTTTTTAAATAATATATATACACACACATTCGTACATTTAGAACAAGTGAGACAAGACGGTTAGGGACGAGCAAAATCCTAATCTTTCCTGCCCCATCACCTCTTCGAGATGGGATGGGAAAAATCGGCATGAGGAGGCAAAACGGACCGGGCAAGTTAAGTGGCGTGGAACATTTTTACCATCCCTAGTATAAAACGGACAGTTTGCGGTATAGTTGACCTAAGAATACGCCTACCATCAAATGAAAATTGTCTTTTCTTATAAAAAATAAAATAAAATAGGTATGTGTGACAATGTTTGCATGACTCACAAACACATCACAATTTTTGCTAGTGTTTGGTGTAAATAAATTCGTGTCAAAGTGAATCGACATGCTTTAACATGATTAATAAATGAGTCAGCTCCATGTTTAACCCGCAACAACCTTAAATGACATGATACATATAGATAAAGGTATTTTTTATCTAATATAAATTTGAATTCTAAATATAACTAAGTAATTAAAAGAATTTTAATAGTTATACTAATAAATTATACATTGAAACCCTAAAACCATAACCCTTTGCTTATGTAATAAATGGGTTGAAATGTGTTGTCATGTCACCAACTTAATAAAAGAAGTTGTGTTAGAGTTGAGAGATTTTGACAAGATTATTAAATGAGTTAGGTTAGGATTGAATACCCTTTGCCTTGACACAAAATGAACATAACCCACTAACACAAATCACAGGCCCCTATAAACAAAGTATCCTGAGGTAACTAGTAAGTAGAACCCATGTATGCACTTTTCCACTTCAAAAATTATCATTGAATATCTCTCTTAAGTTAAAAGCAAGAAAGTTACAAGTCCCTCTAATTATGCTTAACAATACCATTTAGACTTTAGAACAAGACATTAAATTCCTAGGATATATTGTCTGTTCTTCAATACTTGAAAGTAATAAAAGCCAGTCCAAATCAAGGTTAAACTTTAAAGACCTTGCAAAAGAGATTCAGAAGTGGAATTGCATATCATATGTATATTCAAGGGCAATCATCAAGGCTAAAGACCTTGCAAAAGAAATTCAGAATTGGAACTGCATCTCAGATGTATACTCAAGGGCCTCGAGGTGTGCAGCCATGGCCTTGTTCATGGGAGGTGGACCACACCTCAGAATCTGCATATTAAAGTATCAAAATAACTTATTATCCACAGTTACATAATCTGGTACCTTCTTTTCCATCACAAATGTAACTGCCCAGATATATAATATGCTAAATAGATTACAGATAGAAACAAATGTAAATAGTCAAGTTTTTTACCCGAATATCAGGGGCCGGTGCAGGGCAGTGAGTTTGAATCATCTCCTTTGATACAAAGCCATGACCACCACGCCACTCTTCAGGAGGCTGAGGAAGTAACATTATCCACGCAGTTAGATCCAATGGAGAAAAAAATAAGTCATCAAGTCATGACATATATCAAGATAGACAGCAGCTGGCCTGCTTGAGTTATGAGAGTGCACATGCATTACAGCAGAATTGTACAGGACTTGGACCTACCAAACATGTTGTGCTGTTGCCACTCTAACGCATGAGCAAGCTTACCCACACGTTAGGATTACTTTTTTTGCAGAACATGAAAAATCAAAAGCAAAATATATAAATTATGACATTAGTCCATCAGGCAGACCATTGTGAATAAAGAAAATGTCAATTGGACAATCTCAAGCAGTATAAGTGACACGTGAGATACAGCATTGAGCACCCAAAATAAAAGAAAGAAAGTAAAAAGGATTTTGGAAGATATGCTGGACAAGGAGCCTTTTTATGTCAAGACACCATCTCTGTTTTAAAGACCAATTGTGATAGTGGGAGGGAAGAGCATAAAGTATTATGCATCACAAGTTCATTGTATGGCAAAGTTTATGTATTAGTGGCTATCACACAAGATTAAAAAAAAATACTTAAAAGATTAATTTAAAGCTTTTCAAAACCACTCTTGTAAATTCAATTTTAACCAAGAGGGGAAAGATAAATAATTTAGAGACAAGCTGTATAATGAAAAAACTAACCTGATTCAAGACATAGTAGACTTCGAAGTGATCAGGATAGTTACTAGCAAGACCATCCAGTTCTTCCTGCATGTATTTAAGATAGGATTAATTGGATTTGCATATATGGCAAATTAGACAAACAGAGATCTTGCATTTCTTAGATCTATCTAGTCTAATTGTCAACATAAACTTCAACCTCAGAAATTCAGACCCGTAATTGTATGCAAAATCAGATATACATTAAAGAGAAAATGACAAAGTTTAGCTACAAAATTGATTATAGCTTTAGACTACAACATTACTCAATATCTTTTTATTGGTGGTGAATTTTAACAAATCCACCATTGGATTACATCTTTTTCTTATATCCTCCATGCTTACAAAATTTCTAGAAAATTAAAGATCAATAGCTATGTCATCAATAAATTGTTTAAATTGCAAGTTTTTGTAGTTTAAAATTATACATAAAATATATGCTTATAGATCATATAGTAAATAATATCCGATTAACACAAAATTTGACGTGTATTAAGTGCATAAAGAACATGCAATTCAATGGTTAGATTTCAAAATATGTAATAATGTTTATTTTATTGAGTAAAGTTGTAATCTTAGGCTACAACCAATTTTGTAGCTAAACTTTGATCAAGAGAAAATATATCACTACTATAGCATATAACAAGAAAACTGACACTGATTCTCTCCTCAAGGAGAAAGAAAAGTCATATCTATAATAAAAAACCAATGAAATTATTGAAAGAGAAAAGAGTTAACGTAGATATGTCAAATAGACCACTTTTTTTTTTTTTTTTTTTCTGATAAGTAACTTAGATAAATGTCAACTGAACCACCAGCCTGCAATTGTTCAGGAGCATTCATAAAGCTCAGCTAAAACAAAATCAAAACTTGATCCCATGAACTGACAGAAGGCACTCTTTGGGAGATGAATAAGACAACATTTACTCCCTCCATCTATATTGTTGATCCTCTATTCTATTTTAAGATGTTCAAAAATATGACCCTCTTTGAAAAGTCAATAAAAAATAAATCACCTTTTACAATAGTTTAGTTCATATTAAAGAGGGTAGTTTTGAAGACATATGCATAAATATATATATATATATATATATATATATATATATATGAGAAATACAGTGCATTAAAGGATGGTTACTTAAAATATGAAAAGAGGGAGTGCTTAGGATGCAACTTAAAGGACTCCCGAGAATGGTGAAACTTTAGAGTAATTATATGGCAGACATAAAACACACTATATTGTGTGAGATGAGTATGTGTGCATGTTCATAATGTTCATTCCACCATCTAGACACCTGAATCTTAAGAGTTTACCAGGAGGTATCCATATTATTTTAAAGGGAGAGCTTTTCTTTACTCTGAGAAAAGATTTTTTTTGTTCCTTTTCTTTTTCTTTTTTATTGGCCACTGGTGCTAGGTTTGGAACCCACATAAAATTACAAGGGGAGAAGGTGCTAGTTGAGATAGAGCATATTTGGGGAGGGGAGCATGACACAAATTTACAATTCTTTAATATCAGTGTCCACAAACTAAAATGGCATAGCACTATTAAAATGATAAATTGAACATCTAGAAAGCATGAACACTTCATTTGGGGTGCAGTACCCATGTCAAACACTTGATATGCCTAGGACACTTTTGCATGCATGTCCCGACCGTGTCCTTTTTAGAAAGAAAAAAAAATGCAAGACACAAGAACAAGAGGAATCAAATACCCTTTCACAAAACAAAGAGCATTCATGATTTGAAAAGTAATAGTGCATTTGAAAATTAATAAATATCTTTATTCTTGGGTTGTATTCTAATTTCTAAACATCCTTTAATAGTCATGGATTTGCTTTATTATCCATTATTACTCTTAATTTGAAATACATTTAACATCATATGAAAAAAAAATGCTTAATAATATATAGAAAATAAAAATAAAAACATGTTTAATAATTTGTTTTTGATAGGTAAAATATATTTTATAATTATTTAATAAACAGGTCCCGCCATACCCGTACCCGTATCCTATTTTTTTCAAAAATTGCCATGTCGCCATGTTGTACCAGTACCCATGTCTGTGCTTCTTAGTAGAACATTGCTATAATGGTGTTTATTTACTCTACTGTCATAATAAAACAGGCAGCAAAATAGAAAAGATCTGAATGATGATATTCCTACCCTAGCACTCATAGATAACAAAAAGTAAATCATGAAACTACTAAAACGAAATAGAAAAAAGGACTCAAATCATAAAAGAAGACTTACGGGCCTCTGATAAAAGCCAATTCTAGAAAACCTAGAAATTACTATTACCCCGAATTTAATAAAACTTAATTAATACTGAACTAGCAATTTTCTATCCTAAAGAAACTTAATACCAACACCTAGAACTCACCTCCTTGCCATTTCCACATGCATAATTGATGTCAATTTTTTGTCATCCTCAAATTCATAATGCTTATGTGTGTGTGCGTGTGGGTATATACACATATATTTAGTCTTTCCTACTCCCAGTCCCAAAATGAATAGTCAATGTCATCTACATGATTTAGGAAAGATTAATTCACTAAACTTTGCATTCCTCTATAAAATAAGCATTATGTGCTAATTCACCAGCATCCATTAATTGGAAAATCCACTGATGGACCAAGCATGCCTACCATAACAAACATATATTATGGGACATCATTATTTGGCCCAAGTGGAATTTATTTAAGTGTTAAAAGCTCAAATACTTCATAATAAAGTAAAAGACACAAGGATCCACAGAGTAACAAAAATTACCTTCAAAAGAATGTCCTCATATGTAACATTGGCATAAATAAGGTGCACCTTTGTCTTGTCTTTGGGGTTTTCTAATATGGCTCTAGCAACCTGAAGCATGGGCAAGAACAAAGCAACATATGTTATTAACAACAAAACCTTCAGAAAAACAATAGTACGATACCATAAAATTACCAAATATGCAACAAAAATTTATTTCTATACATACTTGGAACATGGGAGTAATTCCAGAGCCTCCAGCAATCATGCCAAATGCTCTAACTTGGCCAGGTTGGTACTTGAAACGGCCCTGGTAGCAGTATCATTTTGCAAACCAATTTTCAGATTTAGAAACAAGAAACCCACCTCCCCGAGAGGATGAACGAAAAGATTCAGCCAAAGGCATTTTGTTCATTAACACCACAAGGAAAGCGTACCTTGGGTCCCTTTACGGCAAGATAATCTCCAACCCGCATCTCACGAAAATGGTGTGACATCTTTCCTTGTGGATACATCTAATTCCAGTAAAAATCAAAGCGGAAGACCAGTTCAAAAGGGTCAAAATTAATAACTATTTAGCATAATTTAACTGAATAAAGTCAAATCCACCAATAAAAAATTTGAAATATAACCTTTATAACTAGTTCAAAATGTCCAACATCAGAATCCAATGTTGTTGGAGTATATGGTTTGATCACTTCTTCACCTTGGCTATCCTTGCCCCTGTTCTAGAAAGCAGCTAGTAAAAATAGCCAAAAACATTGATAGAGGATGGTAAAAATGAAGAAAATTTCCATCCTATTGATCGATATCATCGACAACTATTTGCTAAAACAAGTAACCCTTTAATTTATTATGTCTACAGGGCTACAAAACCAAACCTGCAACTTATATGTTGTCCGATTGGAAGACCCAAAACTGAAGTTGGTGTACGAAGTTCAAATCTGAACTTAGCCACATTATGGCTCAATTGTGTGCGCTTTACAAGTTTAAACTGCTTGAAATTCTCAGGATCTAAGCAGCCTGTAAGTGCATACCATGACATTAGACAGTTGGCAAAGAACACAAATAAATATAATTACCACACAACAAAATGATTCACCTCACATAGAAGCAGGGCCAAATTAGTATTTCCAAAAGAGAAGAAAGAAAGAAGGGTACAACAAAGATTGTATATGAATAAAAAGATCCATGCATACATAAGTAGCACCCAAGTGATCCAAGTATCATATAGCTTGCAAAATATGGTTTTTAAAGAATGTGAGGAATGTTGGCTATGCTTAGCGTTTACAGCATGGAGAATGCTTTATACATTTATGAAGGTAATTAACCAGATATAGATCATCAAATGGTTAACTGCCCTATTAGTGATTTTAGAAAGACAAGATAATAAAAACATAAGATCAATGAAAGGTAGTGGATACAGGAAACTAGGGATATAACAAAGTCAGCCAAGCCAATTCTTTCTGTTCTCTTCTTTTTTCCTTTCTTATTAAGATAAATAGCCTGCCAAGGCAAGGATTGAGCAGATCTAGCTGGATTGACTGAAACTGGGCTGAGATTAAGACTTAACTCAAGCTTGAGCTTGAGCAGATCTCAACATCAAACACATATCTCTCTGCCATCACATATAGGTGATTGCTACAAAGTTCATTCCTTTCTTTTTTATATATCACTTTTAAGTATTTCAACAAGGGTAAAAGTTACATCAAGCATGGCATTTTTTTTTTTTTTTTTTGTTTGGACAGCAGCAATGGATAATATCCTTACAACATACAATTTATTTAGGTGGGGTATAACGATAATGGATTGGTGTAGTATGTGTAAAGTGGATGGGTGAATCATTTACTTCTACACTATAACTTTGCTCATGATTTATGGAACTTGGTGTTCTGCTTGTTTGGGGTTTGTCTGGGTGATGCTGCAAAGGGTAATTGGTCTCTTGGAGTGATAGAAAGGAAGATTCGGTAAACAAAAAAGATTTGATTTGGAAGAACATTCCCCTACACATAATGTGGTGGATTTGGATAGAAAGGAATGAGTAAACATTGGAGGGATGGGAGACTTCAGTAGGGAGACTGAAGAATACATTCTTAAGCACTCTTCACAAATGGAACAAGGCAATGAATCTTTCTTTCCCCTTTAGTTTTCTTGATTTTTTAGAGATGCTAAATTTTAGAATTTAACTCTTTAGTTTTTGTAATATTGAGTTTAATCTAGTATACATCATGTGTACTAGGGCATATAAAAATTTACTTGCAGGTTTTGTGATATCTCATTAGCTTCCTGTTACCATAACCCTGTTCACATTATTGTTATTTAAGAAAAATAAAATTAAAGTTTAAAAAAAAAAAATTAAAAAAAAAACTAAGGTGCTACTCCTTGTTCATTTTCTTCATTAATGAAACTGCTTATTACGTACCAAAAAAAAAAGTATTTCCACTAGGTGTGTATGTATGTGTGTGTGTAATTGTGTGTGAATGTGTGAGTGTATTGCACTCTATCAAGACATATATTTCTGCAGACCACCACCATGAACAATCAAAAGCATAACCTAAAGAAATTTAAAAGCGCTCAAGGTAGAATTGGGCAACAATCAAGCCTTAAGCTTAATCCCAGCTTGTATTATTGACAAAAGGACCAGTAGGACAGTAAGAGCCTCTTAACAAGCCAAAAACAGGTTGCTCACATGCAGCTTACTTGTTTAGTCATCTCTCAAGATTTCTTTTGTTTTTGATAAGTTAGTCATCTTTCAAGACATCCACGACAATATCATGTATGAGTCAGTCCACAATTCAGTTTCTTTTGGAAACTGAGGCTTTAATAGGGTAGAAGTTATTTCTCTCCAAGTAATTAGATATTCATAGGATTTCAAATATAAAAGATCACTATATATAATTAAGTTTTGGCTCCAAAGGGAGAGTGAACAGGAGATTCGAAATAGTGACATCCACTTCATGAGGCATGGGCACCAACCGATCGGGGTTAGCATCACCATAATGGTTCATTTATATAGAAGTATGTGAAAAGAAGGATTTGGATCTTAGCTTTTAATTTAAATGACTTGAATAAAATATGAAAGACAAATTTATTGATGGACGGATATAAGCTTT
Source organism: Quercus lobata (assembly GCF_001633185.2). NCBI lineage: Eukaryota > Viridiplantae > Streptophyta > Magnoliopsida > Fagales > Fagaceae > Quercus > Quercus lobata. The sequence continues at coordinate 16,698,908 of NC_044910.1, forward strand.
ATTGATATGTGGATTTGAAATGATTAAGTGAAAATATTATTTCAGATATATAATAACATCACAACTGCTTTTGTTGGGGCAAAATTCTCAAAACTCAAATCCATCATGTGCTATTAAAATTCAAATCAAACAATTTATGGTAGTAATTATTCTTCAGACTCCTGCATTTTAAATTGCTAAATCCAAGTGAAATTTCCAAATCACCAAAATGAGAATACAATTTACTTTTAATGGAAAGCACTAGAGTTAAATTTCTTAAAATCATATATTTTTCAATCTTTCAAGAATCAAGATCTAAATGATCAACTTCTTAGAAGGCAAGAATTAAGCATTGCAAAGACATAAAGATGTAGCTAGCGGATAGAGTAGACAAAAATGCTAATTAAAAATTCAAATGAACAGAAAATTAAAAATAATTTAAATGGAAAGAAGAATGCAATCAATTTGTTGATCCAAATACCAAATATATCAAATACAGACAAGACTGTTGTTGTAATACATTCAAACGTTTTTTATACTATAATACATATGCTGCATACCATTGTCTAGACATAAAAAAAAAAAAAAAAGGGTTTATATAAGCACACTCTAGGAACAAACAGCCATTTGACAATATATATATATATATATATATCCTTTTTTCAAAAGCGTAATTTCATCTTGTTAGCCTTTTCTACAACTGGACATTGGCAACCTGATTAGAATGTCAATATGTCGGAAAAATGAATGATTCTTAGTTCCTCCAAACAAGAAACATAAAACAAAAGATACGGTCTTTACTTAAAAAGTTAGCAAGTGAAAACGTGCAAGATATTCATTTTGACTTCACAATCTTTGTAAGGTACAAAACAAGCAAAATTTAACATCCAGGATATATTTCATCTCAAAAGTCCTTATTGACCCAATAGAAATAACTACCTTAAACTGCATAGAATAAAAGGATTTAAAAGACCCAGAAGTCAAAAATTGAAGATTCTGTGAAACAATGAATCAGGTAGGCTAAGAAGAATTAAAAGTAATGTAAAAGCAAGCAGAAGCAGGTCAAACCTTTGGGTTTGTTGGAGGAAAAGATATAGAAAGCAGCAGCAACAATGGCTACAAGAGCCACTGCTGCACCCACAAGAATCTGAGTATCTACTGTCTCTAAGAAATCCATGATATGAATATGATGATCCTCGAGAGAAAGAGCAAAGAGATATATGTCACAGACACAGACACTGTGTTTGTTTTCTTTTATCAAAAACAGACTTATTTGGTGGTGAAAACAACACGACAGTGAAGAAAACAACAGAGAAATTTGGTAGCGGTAGCGGTAGCGGTAGGTGAGAAAATGTGTTTGGATTGTAGAAAAGGGGATCTGCTTCTTATGCTTCTGGTGCACCTACCCCTACCCCTGCCACTACCCACACCACCCTCTCTCTCTAATCTCTATTGGTTTTTTTTATGTTTTTTTTTTCATGTCATAAGTCATAACAATGTTTTTTTTTTTTTAATAATAATAATAATATTATTAAGAGCTTTGTTTGTAACTAAATGTCATGAATATTTATTTAGAATATTAAAAGTGTAAACTTAGTTTCTAATCTTTGCAATATATTTTTATTTGGTCCTTAACCTTTCAATTGTGTTAATTTGGTCCCTAACTTTTTAGTATCATGTCAATTTAGTCTCTGCCATTATATATTAGATGAAAATTACTTACATAACAAACGACTAAAATAAAATTTTAGTTTATTTTCACATCAACAAAAGCTAATTTTTTGTTTTGCCTATTAGATACGTCATCAATTTTCATCCAAAAGATAACTGTAGAGACTAAATTGACACGATACTAAAAGGTTAGGAACCAAATTGACACAATTAAAAAGTTAAGGATCATATTGAAATATGGTTTACCCATATTAAAATCATGAAGTCATCGCAAAGGCTGCAAAATTAAAAACAAAAAGGACTAGAACCCTATAAAAAAGTGAAGGAAAAAAAAAAACCTTTTAATTTTTGTTAGTGATTATCTTATAATTTCTTATTAAGAGCTTTGTGTTGTTGCTTGGTTGTATATTTTATCGTCTTCTTTATGAGAAAAAAAATTAATATTTGAATTCCCTTTCTTAGTTGTATCAATTGAATTATAATGTATTCTAAAAAAAAAATTGAATTATAATGTTTTAGAAAATTAAACAAATTATGACAATTAATTTTAGCTGCTCACATTTTTTTCCCTTAAAACTAACTTTATAAAGCTAAATACAGAAAATAAATTGTCCATTTTTCATCAAAATAAGATGATAGCCATTGTCCAAGGGTATTTTTTTCATTAATAATGGTCAAATTTATTAATTCTTTACTTCTAACTGAGTTTACATAATGTCTTAAAAAATTATTTTTTACATTTATTGTTGTCTTATATAATTATAAATATAAAAATTATCTACATAAATACAACTTTCCAAAAAAAAATTTCTTATTTTAAACACTCAAGAATCTATAACTTTCAAGATTTAAAATTCTCATCAATTGAAAATTCATGTTAATTAAAAAAAAATGTTGACATTCTTAGTAAGATTATTTGAATTTTATGATCACAATTAATGCAATAAAATTTAAACATAAAAAAATAGCTGCAATTGGCACTCATTTGATATATTTTTCAAAATTAATTCTGTTATTCTACTTTTTAATTTTATTTTCAATGTTAATTTTACAACTGCAATATGTTCCCCAGTAATTAATAGCATGGCTTGCAATTAGGAGGGTCGAAAAATATAATATTATTTTTCTCAATGGGTGTAAGATTACAAAAAGAATTGTTGCCGAAGGACAGTTGAGTAATTTCAAATAATTTGACCCAACTGCCCAGGTTCATAAAACAGTGTAGCCAACAGTTTTGCATCAAGTGCACTTGGTTTGTATAAAACAGGGGATTGAGATGAGGTTAACTAGGTTTATTACACCGTCCAATAGAAAATTAAAGGCTAAGGGTATGTTTAGATACCATTTATTTTGTTAAAAATTGAAAATACTGTAGCAAAATAATTTTTAAATGTGTAAATAGTATCATGAGACTCATTTTTAATGAAAAGTTGCTGAATAAAGAGGTTTGTAGGTCTCGTGAATAGTGTACGGAACCCACTGACAGACCGCTTTCCAGTTGAAACGCGCTTCTCAACGCTCAAAAAAAAAAAAAAGAAGGGAAACGCAGACGCAAACGCATCTGGTTTTATCAGTACCCAAACGCCACCTAAGATTAAAACTTTCAAAAGTTACTTTTATCTTGGTTTTTGAATAAATTTGTGAGTCTCGTGAACAGTGTACGAAACCCACTGACAGACCACTTTCCAGCTAAAATGCGCTTCTCAACGCTCCAAAAAAAAAAAAAAAAAAAAAAAGGAAACGCAGACACAAACGTATCTGGTTTCATCAATATCCAAACGCCACCTAAGATTAAAACTTTCAAAAGTTACTTTTATCTTGATTCTTGAATAAAAATATTATATAATTTTCAATTTTATACTATTTTACTTTTACACTTTATTTTTTAATTTCTCTCCCGCATCTAATAGTTATATATATATATATATATATATATATATATATAGAAAAACACACCCAATAGTTAGCTACACGTTGCAATAGTATATTGCTATTACACCGGATCTCAATCCTAAAACAAGCACTCCTTCAATAAAAATGGGATAAAGTTTAGTTATAAAACTGGTTGTAATTTAAGACTACAACCTTACTCAATATTTTTTTATTGGATGTGAATTTTGACAAATTTGCCTTTAGATTACATCTTCTTCTTACATCCTTCATACTTGCAAAATTTCTTGAAAAATAAAGATCAATGGTTATGTCATCAATAAATTGTTTAAATTGTAAGTTTTTGCAATTTAAAATTATGCATAAAGTATAATCTTATAGATCATATAGTAAATATGTCACAAAATTTGACATATGTATTAAGAGCGTAAAGAATATGCAATTCAATGATTATATTTTCAAAATATGTAGTAATGTTAATGATATTAAGTAAGATTATAACCTTAGACTACAACTAATTTTGTAGTTAAACTTTGTTCATAAAAATAAATGCATTAAAATTTTTCTGTAGACATTGTTAATTTGGTTTTGAAAAATAAAGACTTTGGTGAATTATAGTTAATTCAATTGTCAAATTTTTCGGTTGTCAAACAAAAAATGTGAAGGTCAAACTCATGTCTACACCAAAAACTAATTAATGTTTTGGTCTGATAATAAGAAGTATTTATAATAGAGCATATGTCATAAGTTGAAATTATATCATATCTATTATAATAATAAGGGGTAATTATACTCATTTCCCTTGATATTTGGAGGAATGACATTCTTTTCCAAACCTAAGGGTGTGTTTGTTTGGAGGTGAAATAAGGTGGATGGAAAACTTTGGAGAGAAAATGGAAAAGAAAATTTTTTTTGAGTGTGTTTGGTTAGATGGGGATAAAGGAAAATAAATGGTAAGACCTAGGTGTTTTCTCCCTAGACCCTCCAAAAAGTTTTATCCCAAAATGGAGAGAAAATTGAAGGGAAAAAATAGAGCTATTTAATGGACAAAAATGTTTTTGTGCACTTGCACATAGGCTTTGTCCGGACATGGCTCTTCTTCACCTTTTTTTTTTTTTTTTTTTAATTTCCTCTTGGACTTTGCTTCCTTTTTTTTTTTTTTTTCCTTCCTCCTAGACGTTGCCTCCTCTTCTCCTTTTTTATTTTTTATTTTTTTATTCTTCCCTCGTTGCCTCTTCCTTCCTTTTTTTTTTCTTTTTTCTTTTGATTTAAGTGTACATTGCTCATATTATTATTTTCTTTTCTTTTCTTTTGCTTTCTTTTTTGTTTTTTTTTTGTCACTTTTTTTTTATCTTAATTGCACATCATTTTTAAAAAGGGTACATGAGTAAATTTATACGAACTCACTTTTTCCAACCCTCCACTGTTTCACTCCCAACCAAACAAAAATGAGGGAAATTAAAATCTTTTCTATCCGCTCACTTTTCCATCCTCCCACCATTTTCTACCCTCCCATTTTTCCACTCCTCCAACCAAACGGACCTTAAAGGAAAAAAAAAAAAAAAAAAACCCTTCCCTTGAGGTTTGAAGAAATTAAGGTTACGTTTGGTAATAGTTTTTGTTTTCTATTTTAAAAAACTTGTTTTTGGGAATATAATGAAAAAAAAATTTCTTGTATTTTTGAAATCAAAAATATGTTTGGTTAGTTAAAATTAAAAATATAGTTTTTCGAAAAAAAATAAAAAATACTAAAATATGTCGTTACTAAGATTTGAACTCTAATACTAACTCATTAAATGAGACAGATTCATTAAATTAAATGCGTATTTTCATTAAATGCATGTTTTCAGTTTCTTTCACAAATTGAATTTTGAGAACAAATTTTCTGTCCATTTTGGGTTGCCAAACAAGTTTTTTAGTCTCAAATATAGAAAATTGTTTTTGGAAACAGAAAATAAGGGGAAAAAACAGTTACCAAATATACCCTAACACTCTCTCCCTTTTGTTTATATTATTAATGAAATATTCTAATTTTTTTTATAAAAATCTCTTTACAAAAGTTTAACCATAGTTAGTAAAAAAAAAAAAAAAGCTGATAAGTTTAGCATAAAATGCAAAATCTATCAAGAGCCAAAACACTTGTAATGACAAATTTCTTTGTAATCCATTGAAAAAAGAAAAAAAAAAGTGTAAAATTCACACTTAATATTTTAACTTAGGTAAAATTTTAAAACAATGAATTTTAACTATGAAATAAGATAGTTTTAAAATTTTGCCCTTAAGTAAAGGACATGTTAGTACACAACATTTTAAATATTAATTTAACAAAATTTAGTCAATCAGATGTCAAGGGGGAAAGTGTTTTGTCCCTTCAAGTTTGAGATGGAGTGTCATTTCCTCAAATCTCATGGGAGAGAAGTATAACAATAATAATAATAAGGAGTAGTATCCTTCTTAATGAATTTTTTAAAAGGGCCCTTAAATTACTTTAGTCCCATTGAGAAAAAGGCTATGTCAAGCATTGATCAGGGAATAGAAAATATTTTCTTTTTCTTCATGTGTGTTTGTTTGGGAGAATGGAAAAGTATTGGGATGGAAAACTCATTTGTTTGGTTGAAAAGAAAAATGAAATGATAGAATATGTAATTTATATAAATTTACTATCATATCCCTATTAAATAAAACAAAAAGTAACACATTATATTTTGGAAAATATTTGGCTCCAACCTAATAGGAAGATGATTTACTTAACCCAACCAACCAAGTGAGTTACAACCATCGCACATAACTGAACACATGTCATCTTCCTATTACTGGTCAGAGCCCAAAGCTCCAAAAATATTCGGAGCAAAATTTTGTCCTTATTTTTTTATATTAAAAAAATTATGTATCGACGTGCACTTCATTTTAAATAGAAGAAGATGAGCATAATAACCCAAAACAGATGAGTAACCCCCCCCCCCCCCCCCCAAAAAAAAAAAAGGAATGAGAATAGAAGAAAAAGACAAATACGTAAAGTAGAAAAAAAAAAATATTTTTCTTTTGACCTAGTGAGATATATTTCTAAAGTTGAGACACAAGAACATTGGACCCGATAGGACGCTACCATGTGTCCAAGAATTGCCATGTGACCCCCATCAAGTTTAGCGCACAGAACGCACTAAACCTAAGCCTTCCTCGAGACACAAAATAAAGAAAAGATCCATATATGTTTAGAAAGGTAGACAAAATTTTCACATTCGGTGCACATATGCTATATGAAAACTAGAGGAGTGTTGAGGTCATTAGGGTTGATGGTAGTAGTGGTGATGGTCTTTCCAGGTGATAGTCTTACAGTAACAAACTAACAGGCCACTATTTTTTTTTTTTTCATGTTTTCCCCAATATTTTTATTTTATTTTTAATTGGGTATGATATTAGAGCAGGGTTTGTTAGATTTTTGGGTAGAGGGAAAAAAAATTATATATATATATATATATATATATATATGTTAATTAGAATCAAGGGAAATAGTTATTGGTAATTGATATTTCCTTTTTGTTTTGTTTTGTTTTTTTTTTTTTTTTTGCTTTTTATAAAGTAATTTATTTTCAGATTTGAAAATTTGAAGTTAATAAGTAATGTGCCATGCTTAGGAAAAAAAGTTGGCGGAAGAAATCAGTGCTTGTATTGAATCTGCACTGAGAAAGAATGTTAAGGTTCTTGAGTTGGATTTCTTGGCATCTTGTGTCTTTTCTGTAGCTGAACATAATTACAAATTGCCTAGTCTTGTTCTAAATTAGTAGCAAAAGATGACAATCTCACAGGTTTTGACTTCTCACTATTTTATGAGTTTGCTCGTATTTTACTTTTGCAATGTGTAAGAAGATTGGTGGAGCAAAATAGGTGAGTAGGCCACAATTTCTTTTTCCTACTATGGCTTAGTTATGGTACTTCAAATTAATTAATAATTAGTAGAACTGTTCTATGTTTGAGCCTACAAATCTTACCCATTTATCTCTGTCAAACGAATAATGTATATTCCATTCCGTGAACAGGAGGAATAAAAGTAATGGGAAGTAAGCATAAATCAATCATTTTAATATCATAGTCTAAGAAAATATTTTTCCTAATTACTTATATAGTCGTTTAATCTTAATATAAAGCAAATAAAAAACAAATATGAATGAATTCATTCTTTTTGCCTCTTACATAATTATGATTGGTGGAAGCGGAAACTTTTTTTTTGCTCGAAAAAAAAAGAGGTATTTAAAAATAAATAATCTAGTAACTTAATAGAAAAAGGCTAATCCAAACTAAATGCACACAAGCATTATGTCATGGCAGTAACAGTAAACCTTTTTTACCAATGTGCAATTCAATAAGAACAGACTCAAAATTAGTTGGTAATAGCAGATAGTGTATAAATAGTTGTAGTACTTAAATATTTCTATTGTTGTTGTTGTTGTTGTTGTTGTTATGCTAAAGTGCAAAACACACCTGTTAGGGTCATATTTTGTTGTAATTGGCTAATTCTTTGACAAAATGCACTTTACTTGTAATTAGGTAGATCTAAGATGGGTTTAGTACTTCAAGAAACATGTTGTTCAAGTCAAGTATTAAAGATATGAAGATTGGTTCAAGAAACAAGTGAAGAAAAGTTGTTCATTAAACCTCGACAAATGTCTACTATTGAAACTTAATGTAAAACTCAATAGATAGCTCGACAGTAGCTCGATCTATTGAGAATTACAATTTTAGAATTTCTAGATCTGAAATTCGGCCTAGTCTTATGTATTTGTTTAGATTTTTTTTTTCTCACAACCCTAAAAATATATAAGGCTTATTTTAAAGGCCGTCACACATGGATACAAAAACCAAGAGACTTATTTTCTCTTCGTGAAACTACTGCGTTTGTACGCCACTAGGTTTTGTAACCGAGTGCTTCCAAATCTTCATTGTTGATAAAGTGAAGAACTTTACAGCCAACAACATCTGTTCAAGTTGCTGAAGTTAGTTACATACTTGGGATTCGTGCAAAGGGCTAGTCACAAATTAGAGGTTTGTGCATCAAAGAAAAGAAGGCTACTACAAGATCAAGTTCAATTGGGTATTAGAGCAAAGGTTCAACTGTAGGTTGGTATTTCGGGATAGGCTAGGATAGTTGGTAAGATTTCTTATACTTGTAACCACTTGATTGCTGATTAGTGGATTCTTGGGAGTGATGACCTTAAAATCATCAGGTGGAGTTTTTGCCTTGTGAAATTTTTCCCATTTGTCAACAAATCACCGTGTCTGATTTATTTTTAGCTGCATTTAGTATTTTTGGTGATTTGTTGGTACCTCCACGATTTGCATGCAATTGAACTTAATTAATTAACTTGGGTAATTAAATTAATTCACTGAGATCAAGCTATCTTAACCCAATAAGTGATATCAGAGCGGACACACTCTGATTATGTTTTAATCTTTGTTGTGTGATCCATTGACCCATGTTGTTATGGATTGTGGACAATCATTGATTATTCCTCCTTTATTTGATGGTACTAACTATGCATACTGGAAAGTACGCATAGAAGCTTTTTTGCAGTCCTTAGATGAGAAAATCTGGTTGGTAGTTGAAGTAGGTTGGAAAAAGCCTGAAGAGCCACCTGCAACATGGGATGATACCAAGATCAAGGCTGCCAAATTTAACAGTAGGACACTGAATGCGTTGTTTAATACTATAACAAATGAATAATTCAAAAAGATTTCTTCCACTGACAATGCCAAGGAAGCTTTGACTATTCTTCAGAATACATATGAGGGCACTAAAGCCGTTAAGAACTCTAAGTTTCAAAGGCTCACTACTAGCTTTGGGGAAATTAGGATGGATGAGGATAAATCGTTTGATGAATTCTATACCAAACTCAAGGACATAGTAAATTCAGCAATTAATCTTGGAGAACAGATTTCGAAGCCTAAGATTGTTAGGAAGATTCTCGATCTCTTCCAGAGAGATTCCATGCCAAAATTACTGCCATTGAAGAATCAAAGGACCTTGACTCTATTCCTTTGACTGAACTGATTGGGAACTTGCAAACCTATGAACTAGGGTTAGCAAGGGTTGGCAAAAGTGGCAAAGGCAAGAACATGGCCTTGAAGACTAAGAATGATGATAATGATGAGTCATCTGATGATGAGGATATCAAGTTAAAGTCATTTATCACCAGACAATCCAAGAAGTTCATTAAAAATGCCAATGTCAAAACTGGTGATAAGGATCGCAAACAGATTGCTTTCTCTCAATATAAGTCCCAAGACAAGGGTAAGAGAGAATTCAAATATGCTGGTCAAGGTAACGGCGTTCCTACTGGACCAAAGTGCTATGGGTGTCATGGATTTGGACACATGAAGAAAGAGTGTCCCACATATCTCAAATACATTAGCAAAAGTAAAGCCTTAGCTGCCACCTTAAGTGACTCAGAACCAGAAGCAAATTCTGATGAAAGTGACCAAGAATGGATAGTAAGTGCTTTTACAGCCACTGTTGAGTCGACTGAAGAAGTAGTAGACGTAATTGATGATGAAGAAAAGCTGATGGAATCAAAGTTTGAGAAGATAGATGATCAAGATGACATCCACACCACCTATGCTATGTTGTACAAGGCCTCTAAGAAGCATGAGAAGCTCTACAAGTTAGCCACGAGAAAGCTCAGTGAAGTGGAGTTAGAACGTGAGGGACTCTTCACTAAGGTTGATGAAGCTAATCAGACCATTAGAGCACTGAGATTTGAGAACAACTCTCTTGTTGAAAAGGCCAAAAAGCTGGATGCTAAACTATTTCAAGTTAGAGCACAACTAGAAAGGACTTCAAGTGCCAAATTGGATGAAATGTTGAATATTCAAAAGTCTGCATCTGACAGAACAGGTCTCAGGTATGATCACTCTCTCCTCTTGTAGTAGCTCTTCTAATGTTTTAAAAAGAGTTATTTTTGTTCCTCTTACTAATAATGATAACTTTGACAATACTAATGTAACTGAGATTAAAACTGAAAATGTGAGTGAGGATAGGAGTGATAAGGGAAAATCTATTTTAGAAGCACCCCATAAGGTTGGAAACAAAGAGACTGAGCAGAAAAATCATCTCTCCACCAACAAGAAGTCTCCACCAAAGAAGCCTCATTTTTGTCACTATTGTGGGGCATCTGGGCATACTCATCCAAATTGCTATAAGTGATTAGCCACTTAACAAAGCAATAATGTGTCATCTCTAGGGAACCAAAACCAACTCCAACTCTCTTTAGCCCCTCTTGGAGAACTTCTTAAGGTAGTGCAGGAGGCAAAAGTTTGTCAAGCCAATTACAAAATGCCACATCAAAAATTTAGTGACAAATTCCAAATTAATATGTCATTAAATTAATTAAGTCGAATGATGACATGTGTCATCCAAATTGACATCACATTGGTTTATTAAAATTTGCCACGTGTCATTTGGCCCACAAGATAAAGATAAATTCACAAGATAAAGATAAAGATAAATTATCTATTAAAAATTTATTGATAATTATCTTTATTAAAAACAAGTAAATAAAATAAAGATAAAATTCATATTCAAAATCTATGGATAATTATCTTTATTAAAACAAATAAATAAAATAGAGATAATTATTTATCTTTTGTTGATTATTATCTTTATCAAAATATGATATTTATCAAAATAGATAAATAAAAAAAATAAAAAAAGATAATTATCTATAAGAAAAATTTGTGCCAATCAAGAGTCTACTACATATTTTCAAGCATATCAATTCAAAGCGGAGCTTATCCTCTGAAGCCACTACAAATTAAGGACATCTCCTCTCATTTTGAGGACTAAGTTTTCTTGAAGTCCAAGCTTTGGAGAAATTTTGTCTTAAGAATCTTTGAAGAACTTGAAAAATATTCAAAGGACTTGAAGAACTTGAAGAACAACAAATCTCTAGCAAGCTCAAAGCAAGAGATTCGTTGTGAAGATCATTTGATTCATCTTCCAGCCAAATTGAAGAAAATTTTGCGTTCGAGTCAAAACCATAAAGAAGATAGAATCAGAGGAGCACTTTTTGTAAAAGAGTCAAAACAGAGATTGTGCTCACTACTTGATTAATACAAAATTATATTTGTGGAACACATTTTTCAATTTGTTTGATTTTCTACTATTGAGAAATTTTGTGTTTACAGGCGGTCATGCTACTTTCAAACTTTAATGGTTTCAATTCTTCTCCTTTTCAATCTGGACAGAAGTTCATGCAAAAGAAAAGATCTCCATCCAGGTCTCCCGTCTAGAAGGAAAAAGATTCTAAGTGATTTCTCATATTTTCTGATCTCTTGCATGGTTCGTGGTGTGGTTTGAGTTAGTCTAGTTTTGATGTTTTGTTTGTTTATTTGTTTTTGCTTTGTTTTAAGTTTTTTTTTTAAAAAATAAAAAAAAGGGAAAAAAAATACAAAAACAGTGTGTGTTTGTGTATACTAGTACTTGTGTACCTTAAATGGCTATTGAAACAAGGTTTCTCAACTTTGTATCACTTGTAGCTTAGATGAACATTTTCATGCACAACTAAGCAATGTGAGCTTTGTGGCTCTTTTATGTGATTTGTATGATTTGGTTAATCTCTTATCTTTCATATCTTAAATCACTCTTTTTGACGGGAATGATTAGAAAATCCTAAAAAAAAGACATAAATAACCATCTTACTATAAAAACTCATCAATCATAAAACATCTATGTGCAATTCATAAAAACCGTGCTCAGTAAGGTGTAGCACTTGCATAGCAAAATTAGAATGTTCAAATTTACATAATTGGGTACTTTCTTTTCTCTCTTATATGCCCATACATGATATGCTTAAAAGAAAAATATGCAAAGAACATGAAAAACAAAAAGAATCAAAATACTTTTAATATGGTTGCAAGCGTATTTCTAGGAGATGTGGGAGTTATATGATATAACTTGAAGGTGATAGTCCCCATCAAACAGTTATGATTGTGTGTGAATGTATTTGATCCTCCTATATCATTACTTTTCATATAATAATGTACTTATGCTCTCTTGCAAAAGTTTCACACACAACACGCATATTCTTTGCTACCTTTGATACTATTGTATAGGTATAATGTGATTTGGCCATCACAAGGAATACGTGTGGTAGTATATGCTCTCTAAACTGTCCAAGCTTGTTTTGAAATAAAATTTGGTTAGACATGTTTAGTGTGTTTTGATTTATGAATGCTTTGCATCTAGAGTTAAGGATGTGTTTTTTATGTTTAACATGCTCTTTGAATGCTTGCTTTGATGGTTATCTTGTTTGTATTCATCTTGTGTTGTTTCTCCTCCTCAAAATCTCTTCTTCAAGGCTCTCGATAGATACCTCGACACCTCCTTGATACAAGCTCTTCTATCAAGATTTCTAGGTTTCTGCTCGATACCCCTCAATAAATAACCCGATCCATCAAGCCAAATTCTTTGGAGTCTCTGTCTACTCGATAGCTCCTCAATACCTTCCTTAATCTATCGAGAGCTTTTGCCGTCGACATCTCCTCGATACCTCTTGATCTATCGAGTTTTTGTTCTCGATAGAAGCTCAATACCTCATCGATCTATCGTGCTGCATTTTCTACATATTCTTTAAGGTCTGACCCGGTTTTGTGCAAAATCAAATAGCTCGATCTCTCTTTCTTTTCTCTCAACCCAAAAACCCTTTTCTCTCCAAAATCCTTCTTCCTCCTTCATTTTCAGCCTAATCCAAGATCAATTTCATTGGTAAGTGCTCTTAATCTTTCTTTTTCTCATTTCTTCATGCATTTCAAGCATTTTTGTGACCTAGGTTTTAGGTTTGGGAAATTTTTGGGGTTTTTGTGATTTTGTCAAAATTTTTGGGTTGGGTTTTGTTGAAATGATATCACATGCTCATGCATTGCATTCTATGTGCATTTAAACAATTTTTCATGCATTCTAGGATTGTGTGACTGATTAAACACTATGAGTGTTGTTAGGTTGGATCAAGTTTCTACCCATGATGCAATTTATTTTTACACATAACATGTTCATGCATTTCATGCGTTGTATGTTTTATTTCATTTCTTTCCTATGCCTTGCCTTCTGTTGTGACTCTATTTCTCTCTTCTCTTCTCTTCTCTCTCTCTCTCTCTCTCTCTCTCTCATCATGGCACCCAAAAAGTTTGTTCCTTCTAAAAATCTGATTTGTTGTGGTTCTTCCTCTTCTTCTTTTTTCCCCTAATTCTATTTGGTTCTTTGATGGGAAGATATGTAATAACTTCTTTGATAACTTTTCTGATCGGGATTCATTCGGAACGCTAGGTTATTCTGTCTGATTTCCCAGACACTCCTCTACCTAGTGTTATTAGCTCTCGAGGATGGGCTTCTCTTTGTGAGAAACCTTTGAGGTGTCCTGACGTGTTCATATGCACGCCATCGATACCTCTGTGCCTCAGTTTACTACGGTATTCTATGGTATACGTATCATAGTTACCCCGGACTTCATTTCCGAGGTACTGTGTGTCCCTAGGGTGGATCGTCCAAATTACCCTAGTCATCCTCGTCTCTCTTCCATCTCTAGAAACAAGTTGGCCTCACTTTTCTGTGAAAAGGTCATGTTGTGGGGAGGTACCCTTAATTTCTCTACAACCATGTTCACTAAGGGACCACGGTTCCTTAATATGGTGATGACCTTTGTACTTACTCCATGGTCTCACTATAACACTATCACCAAGTCTCGTGCTCATTTCCTTCTTTCCTTTTTGGAAGGTCTTTCTATTGACTTTCCATCACACATGATAGAATCTATTATAGATTGCTATCGTAACATAGCTACACGTGATAAGCTCATCTTTCCTTCAGCTATCATGCGTATCCTCACCCACATGTAAGTCTCTATTCCTCCCTCTCCTCACTTTTATGTCATGAGTGCTATTAGTAAGGAGTCTATTTGGCGGAGTGTAGCACAACTTGCTGTAAAACGGCCACATGTGGAGCCTACAGATGCAGATCTTGCAACTCCTTCCTCTCGACCCTCTTCCTCCTCTGCCCCTTCTTCCTCATCCCGAGCCACTGTCTATGTTGTTGACATCATGGAGTAGTTTCAACATATGCGTGCTAATTTTGGTGGTCATTTGGACCATCTATCCAAGGAGATGTGTCAGATGAACACCAGAATAGGGGGAGATTGTTTTTGAGGGATGTAGTGAGGTTTTTTTGTATTTCTCATTACAATATATGAGATAATGTATGATTTCTTCACCTTTGTCTCACATGTGTTGTTTCTTCTCTATCTTTATACACATGTTTCTTCTTGTATACAACTTGTCTATATTTCACACTTGATGCCTCGATGAATCTTGTTCAAGTGTTTTAGTTAAGACAGGTTGCAAGCCTACCATGACATGATCTCTTTTCTTGTAAAGTTTTTCAAGAGTTTATGTTAGGGTTAGACTTATGTACTTTTGTATATTATGAGATAGTTATGTTAGACTTCTCTCATAATTGCTTTTTGTGGTTTTGTCACGGATTGCCAAAGGAGGAGATTGTTAAGGTCATATTTTATTGTAATTGGCTAATTCTTTGACAAAATACATTTTACTTGTAATTGGGTAGATCTAAGATGGGTTTAGTACTTTAAAAAACATGTTGTCCAAGTAAAGTATTAAAGACATGAAGATTGGTTCAAAAAACAAGTAAAGAAAAGTTGTTCATTAAGTCTTGACAGATAGTTCGATAAATGCCTGCTATCAAGACTTAATGTGAAACTCGATAGATAACTCGACAACAACTTGATCTATCGAGATCTATCGAAAATTACGATTTCAGAATTTCCAAATCTAAAATTCAACCTAGTCTTGTGTATTTGTTTAGGATTTCTTTTCTCACAACCCTAGACACATATAAGGTTTATTTTAAAGGCCGTCACACATGGATATAAAGACCAAGAGACTTATTTTCTCTACGTGAAGCTACTGCATTTGTATATCATTGGGTTTTGTAACCATATCGGTTCATGGGCCCAAAGGAGCAAGTCCGATCCGAATATAAGGAAACCATATCAAGAACAACAAAACCCAAGCCCAATAGGATGTTCCTGATAAAGAAAGACCAACCTATAGCTCGGATATAATGAGGAAGGTCGATAGTTAGACTTTAACAATAGACATCTCCCGAGGATCCACACATCCTCAGGAACTAGCTGAGAAGCCTACTACCATAGGAAAGTGTTAGGACACAACTATCACCTCTGCATTAATTGCTTCAACGAACCTAGCATAGCCTAGCATTAAATATTGAATGACTCGCTTGAAACAATGGAAGTCTCACAAACAACAACACACTCAGTCCTGGGAAAAGAGAAGGAAGAGACCTACGATGAGACAAAAAGCCCTTTTTGTCCAGTCGGTTCCCCCATAACGAGGAGAAGAGTTAGTATAAATACTCCTCCCCCTTCTACAAGAGAGGGAGAGAGTTATCTGTAATAGCGAGCTCCGTCAGACTTGACTTGTTGATTATAAAGAAATTTGTAGTTTGTTTATTATACATACTCTGGAGTGGAGTGATTTTTCCTTTTAGTACCAGAAAAAATTGCGTCCACATTCACCTCTTCAACACAATAGAAGTAATATTTTCCTAAATACAACGAAAATAGGTTGAGATCTTGTCTGATATTCTATTTTGGCTGGATGGTCAATCGAAATTTGGTCTAGTTGGAATTTGGAAGAGTTATTAAGCAATGGAACTCGCAACTTGAGCTAAGTGGGAAAAACTAGGACATTCTTCTTTCTTTTTTTTTTTTTTTTTTTTTTTTTTTTTTTTTTTTTTTTTTTAGTTGGGTAATTGGTTTATAGGGGGATCGAACCCCCGAGCTTGACAAGGCACTAAGGCTCGGGTATCACTCAGGCACAAGGCCCGGTACATTCTTCTTTCATTTTTGTGAACTCGAAAATCCTGAATAACTTGTACATAATGCCAAGTGTAAATTAAAGAACATTATTATGTAAGTAGGACTTCGTCATGAAGTAAGGTCACACGTAACAAATACTACATGTGTTATTTTAAATTAAAATGTGATATTATTTGTTACAAGTACATTCTCCAATCAGAAAACATAAATTTATTTTCCCTAATTTCAACTCCTACTAACAAAAAATCCTTCGGAAAATAAAGATTGCATAAGAGGGACTAAAAGCTTTCATATATTACCATATATGCTCTAGATATCGAGCAAATTCCTTCTCTCTACCAAAGATTACAGAGCTATGGTCAGCATTTTTAAGGATATTAACCTCTGAATGAGGAGCTTTCATCTTGATGTTGTTGGTGCATTCTATTGGGACAACCTGGTCCCTATCACCATGAATAATACAAATTTTCGTGCCGGCCTTGACCAAAACTGTGAGGTAGCTATCCAAGACTGTTGCTCCACCACATATCACATTATGCATGGTATGCCAACCTGAATGATGGGTGTGTCTGGTCAAATCCATCGCAGAGAAATGGAGATCCCTGGGGGAGGAAAAGAAAGACAAGTTCAAAATAATTGGTCCTAACTAATGCAAGTAACTAAAACAATGCTGATTGATTGTGGCTAAATCCCTTTCTAATCATGATAAATGCGGTAGTTACCTTTTCCCAGTAATTAGCTTCAACATTTTCTCCCATGTCCTGTGGTTTCGGCAAATCAGAAAACAAACACATCGACCCAAGTGCTCATACCATGTCATAACCGATGAACCAAACAACAATGGCGGCCACAAACTCTTTTCGGCAAGTTTATTAAGCGCAATTGAACTTCCTCCATCTTTAGTAGGAAAGAAAGGCTAACAATAAAAAACCACAGAAAGATCTAAGCAAGATATAAAATTGTTTCTCTTTTCACCTAGCTAGTAAGATATATTGACAAATATGAGACACAGAACAAAGAATATATCCAAATATGTTTAGAAAGCTAGACTAGATTTTCACACTCAATGCATATTTGACGTTTGCTGACTGAACACTAGAGCAGACAAAACTTAGTTAATGATGTTGGACATCACAATGTTGCAGAAGAAACTGTTAAGTGATTCCAGAAAATTATAGAAGTTTAATTTAGTAGCACACATATCTACCATGTAATATTATGCACTTACAGGTGCTACAAGGGTGATCGATTTTACTGAGTTTGAGTGCTTTGCAGCTAAGGCTAGCGCAATTATACATCCCATGGAGTGGCCAACTAAATGAAATGAATCCAATGCAAATGGATAGATCACAGATTTTTCAATCATTTCGATATGATCTTTCAAAGTGTATGAACAATCCCTTGGCTTTGGGCTTCTTCCAAATCCCAGAAGGTCAACAGCAAACAGCCTATAATTGCGGTTTTTGGGTTCAGAAATATATGGAAACACTGTTTCTGTCCAAAATGAGGAGGAGCAAAGGAATCCATGCAAGAATATCACATTCTCAGTTGGCTTTACCCTGCAATCGTCAATGCTCGCTGTCAAACATAAAGCTATAAACACATTAGTAAAATCTTATGTTACATTTGACAGAAACATATACCATTCATACTCAACAATCAACCCAAAATTATGTATAAGTGTGGACTCCTTTGCCCCTTCCTAATTCAACCATCTACAGATATGGAAGAAGGAATAAGTGATAAATTATCGAATATCCTAAAAGTTTTACTGTTTAAGCTGTTAATAAATAGTAAATTTAATTGTTTATCCAATAATTTAATAGCCGGAGTCAGGGCAACCCAATTGCTTTGTAGTGTTTCGTTTAGGTTCTTCAATAATCTGGTAAAAACCATAATGATGCTCCATTTGGTTCTCAGTGAAGGTAAAAAAAAAAAAAAAGAAGAAGGTCCACACACCCTATTATACAGTCTTAGGTACACACTCAAATAATTGCACATAAATCGTGACTTCAGTTTGAATGTGTAATAGTGTGTAATAAACACCACCCATTTCAACTATTAGTCTATGTACACAAATAATATCACACCTGCTTAGTTGGCAAGTTTGTAATGGTATGTTAAAAAATGATATCAGTATTAGGTTCAAATGAAAATCAATAAAAATTTCCCAACATAACTATTGTTAAAATTATTGTGTTTGTTTAGCCCCAAAAAAAATTTATTGTGTTTGTAGCATTGGTCTATCAAATACCTGGTGAGAAATTCAAGGACAACTACTTTATTTCAATTTCTCTGATGTGATAAGCATTAAGTGATAACAAAAAAAAATTAAGTGATAGACAAATCCACATAATCTACCGCATTGCGGTCCTAAAACAAATGGTATTGAACTAGTCATTCTTCTTACAGTGCAACGAAACCAAACGTGAACTTAGTAATAAAAGTTCTTCCTCGTCAACCAACAAAATTACCACAAATTTGAATTCAACAAATATTTTAATTAATTAAAGGGAAATTGACCAATGGGGGGAATTCTCAAATTACCTTTTGAAGGCTCCCTCACAACAACATGAAGCTTTTGATGATCACCATTCTTCATCCAAGAAACACAGGATTCACACCCACAATCAGACCACCTATTGACCACCACTTCTCCACCAACAACACCTCCTCTTTTCTTGGAATTCTCCCATATTCTTGCGAACCCAAGAAACCCCATTTCCCTGAAAACGTTTTTCCTCCCATACAAAGTTTCTGACACATCACCAACCAGTTCTCCTTTCTTTTCACAGTAACATGGAGAGGCCTTCCCTTCAAAGCACTCATCAAGAATCCTAAATATTATGCAAAAAAAATTGTCAAGAAAATCAAGGATGAGGAAAACGATGACTGTGATGAGTTTTCCAGAAGATTTCATTAGCCATTTCGCTGAGAAAACTGGTGGAGTAGTCATAATGGGGATGGGGATGGGAATGGGAAAGAGAAAGTGGAAGCCCCGAGAGACAGCAGAGATGAGCTGGTTATATATATATAGAGAGAGAGAGAGAGAAGAAGAAAGCATGGAATGGTCATTTTGTAATGGGTGAAAAGGAAAGCTGTGACAAATGTTGAGCCACGTCGAGTAGAATGAGAATCCGAGATGAGGTCGGCAAGGAAATTGTCATGTTCGGTATGGAAACAGAAGCTACGTACACCCTTGTCTGTCTTCTCGAATAAATCCATATTTCGATCGGCTCAACTCGCTACGCTAAGACTTCATAGCCATACGTTTGATATTAATTTTGTGATTATTATTTTTTTTTTTTTTGAGAAGAATTTTGTGATTATTTGGATATGTCTTGCGCGCGAGTCGTCGGAATTTAATAAATAAATGGGTAAATTACAAAAGAAGTTTATGAGTTTGACAATTTGATAATTGCTCTTTATCGATTATCATCTAGCCTAAGATACCAATTGGGACAATACCAGTGGAGCTAAGTGAAGTGTGTGTAGTAGTGTTAGGGTAAGAGAGAATTCTTGTGGTTACCAAGAGTGCTCTTTTGCTAGTTTTATGGAAGTTGTTACCAAAAGTTTTTACTATGGTTAGGGCTTGGTCAATAGAGTTTTTTAAAATTTGTAATTTTCTATTAGTGTTATTAATAGATAGACTAAATCTTAATTTTCCTGTTTCATTAAAAAAAAAAAAGTGTTGACTGTGGATTTTCTCCAATACTCAATAAATGGAAAGTATTATTTCTCTTATGTTTTTAGGAACGAGTGTCATTTTCCTAAACCCCGAGAGAGATTTTTGTAATTTAATCTAAATAAATTTAGAGTATTAAACCTCGTTAGTGACTTATTTGATTATATTACAGGGGTCACCCTCTTTGGCCCCATATGAATTATCGCTTCAAATCAAAGTTCTATTTGAAGAATTCGGGGCTAAATGACCAACTTTTGAATTTTATCTGAATTCTCCATTCTCCAACACTTAGTGTGTGTTTGGGTTCCACGTCTGCTGCGTTGCGTTTCTGAAGCTGCGTTTTTGTTCCTTTTTTTTTTTTTTTTTTTTTTTTTTTTTTCACGCGTTTGGAGTAATGCGGTTACTGTTCATTGAACATCTGAAGCTGCGTTTTTGTTCCTTTTTTTTTTTTTTTTTTCACGCGTTTTGGAGTAATGCGGTTACTGTTCATTGAACAGTAACCACAAATGTTGAATTTCCACAGTGAACAATGTATACGTGCACTGTTTACGGACCGACAAATTACACTTTTCAGCAACTTTTTCATTAAAAATGGGTCCCACGGTACTATTCACACATTTAAAAATTATTTTGTTACAGTGTTTTCAGTTTTCAATTTCAGCAAAATAAGTTCTATCCAAACAGACCTATAGAATTAACAGGAGACTTTTTTTTTTTTTTTTTAATTATAAATTTCTGGCTCATTTTAATTTGAAAAATAATTCCCATAAAAAAAAAAATTTGAAAGATACTATTTCTGGCTCTTGGATACCATCTTTCAAGCCAATTTCCGAAGACCCTTTTAGTGCTCTCACTATGATAATTTGTGGGTTTTAGTAAAGAGAAGGATGAGAAATTATTTATGGTACAATGAGTTAGCCCACAACTATACAATAGTCTAAGTTTACCTAGACACTTGATCAAAAGTAGATATCACAAACATCAAAATTATTATTCACATTGTAATAAAATGTTTAGAAGGTTTTCCAATATAATTTTGGGGAACAAAATTTGGCAGGTAATTGTCTCACTTGCAAGAACAAAACCATACAAAATTTCCATGCGTTTCAGCTACCATCAGTTTCCTTCTTCACGGGATCAGAGCTCACTGTTGGTAGATTTCTTCTGTACTGAGGAGATGTCAACCTCCTCTCCAATGGCGTTTTCCTCTTACTGACGACAAACCTGTTCACACCCTTCCGCATCGGCATTATTGATGGAAAATCCTCATCAGGTATCTGACTCAGCTCTGAGATATCCTTAATCTGAGCAACACGCCGAAACCACCTTTCTGCCTTGGCCTCCTCTGACAGGTCGAGAGGGTTTGGTTCCTTCACCAATGACCCCTCCAAGCTCTTTCCAGTCCAGCTCTCTCTAGCATTCTGATTTTCAGATGGTTGAGGTGAACTTGTCAAAATTGGTGTATCACCAGTATTCTCCTTCTCAGGATACCAACTGTTCACATTGTCCTTGCTATTAGACTTTGCATTGACATAAGTCTCTGTTGAATTTCCAGTGGTTGGGTCCCTGTAAACAGCACTTGTTTTACTCTCATTCAAGTTCTCTCCAGAAGCTTTTGCATTCCAGTTCTCCAAACTGATCTGAGGATTTCCTATCTGTTGAACACTATCATTCTCTGCCATGGCAGAAACTGAAGAAGTTTCCTCAGCAGCTTTATTGGCCAAATCTGCCCCATCCGGCTCTGGTTTGTCCTTTTTAGCAAAGTAGTCAGGTGGGAAGGGTACAAAGGGGACAAAATCAGTACTGTTACCTTGCTCCATGGCCATACGTCTCTTGTAAGCTGGAGAAGTTAAAGAACGGTCTTTCTTTTTGCTGACTACAAATCGGTTCTCTCCTTTACGCATTGGCATGATCTCAGGGAAGTCCTCATCTGAAATTGCACTAGCTAGATCTGTAACATTATGCAGCTCTGCTACCTTCTTGAACCACCTTTCAGATTTTTCAGCTTGTTCTTTCTCCGTATCATTTCTCTCATTCTGACTCACTAGGTTCTCAGAGTGCTGTGAACTGCCTCCCGATTTATCAGGCACACTGCTCCCAGAAGCATTGCCTGTCCACTCAATAGCGTTTGAAGCAACAGATTTCTGCTTGTCTCTGGCTGCCTGATCAATCCCCTCTGTTTTCGAATTTTCAGGCTTCTTGGCAAACATATCTGAAGGCAATGGTACAAATGGAACAAAATTGGAATTGCTTCCTCTGGGGAGTCCATACTGTCTAGAAGCTGAACCAGAGATAGGCTGGGGACTATCTGATCCAGTATATTCTCCAGCAGGTGTACTCTTATTATTAGATTCAGAAACAGCAGATGTACGGCCAAGAATTGCATCTAAACTGCGATTGATTGTCATGTTCGCACCTGCACCTTGGGAATCATTACCCTCAGGAGTGCCATCATTACCCAAGTTTCTTCGGTACTGAGCATTGGCCAGCCGCCTTTCCAAAGGTGTCTTCCTTGTGCTCACAACAAATCTGTTAACCCCTTTTCTCAATGGCATTATTTCAGGAAAATCTTCGTCTGTTATGGCACTGCTCATGTCAGAAGTACCATCCAGCTGGGAAACCTTGCTGAACCACCGCTGTGCCTTCTCTTCATTAGCAGCCAACCTGCTATCAATGTCAACCTTATTCCCATTTCTAAATCCTACTCCTGAAGTGGTGTTGGTGTTACCAAGAGAGACTTCTCCAGGCCGCTTACAGTCGCACCTTAAGCATACCATGTTCCTCCCGTAATTAAAGAAATCACATCTGAAAAGGGATAAGTAAAAATTAAAGTTCATCATTTGCCATCACAACAGAGGCAGAGGAGAAACAAAGTAAAGGGGTGATACTCACTGAGGACACTCCCACTCTCCACCAGTCAACTCTCTCTTTGGTCGTGTCTCCTCACATTCAAGGCATTTCATGTTTCTTGCAAAGTTCATGAAACTACACCTGCTTGGTAGAGATAATAGAATAAGTGTCACTTATCAAAGAAGATGGCATATGATAATTAAAACTACTCAGTATATACACATTTTCATATCAATTAACAAAAATTCCAGTAAATTAGCTAGAAAACAACCTTCCTTAAATCAAAAAACTTTAGGCCATTAAAAGGACTCTACCTCTGGCAAATCCAATCACCTCTTTTCATTTCAATCTTTTGCCCTACAGGCCTTGATGTTTGTCCAAATCTGTCAGAAGACTGATTTTGTAAGGATGCAAAAGAGTTTGATTCTGAATTGCTATAGCTAAACTTAGCGAATTCACTCAATAGAGTCCGGACAGATGATTCAACAAGTTCACCATTGTCAAAATTGCTTCTCTCGGAAGTAACAGATGGATTGCTGGCATAACTCAATATAAATTTCATCAAATCAACAGTATGCGCTATATCTGTATCCAATACCTATAAATTGACAGACAATTGAAGAGCAAGGAAAAAAATTACTTTAGTGACTGCAACTTTCAAATACTTAAGAGAACTGAACTTTTAAGTATTAGTGTCCAAAACCAAAAATTAGAAGATAATTAAAAGAGTGGAAAATCTTATAATTTGTGATTTTTTAAACATGAGATGTAAGAATAATCACAATGCATGTATAACACATAATATCCACATATTTTCCATATAATCTAGACTCAACGTCATAAATGCACCAAAGTATAGGTTTGAAGAGGGACAATTGTAGAACACCCACATTTTTATTATATTTTTATCCCCAAAATTTATTTTATTTGATTACTTTTTAGAAATTCAGGTTCAAGTTACAACTGGTGTAACACCCCAAGTTTTACACCTTTTTTTTTTTTTTGCATTGTTGATTTCATTGCATCCAACTGCAATAAAGTCATTGCTTTGTGTCATTTAACCCTGTGAAAGTTCTATGCTGCTATTGCTTCTCATAATTAGAAGAAAAGAGAGAGAGAGAGAGAGAAATCAAAGGAAAAGAAAAGCTCAATGACTGTTCTCACTAAACTGGAAAAGCATTTGCCATTTACAAGGATATGAGAGAGAGAGAGAGAGAGCACAGAGGAAAGTAGGGAATTTTGGGCTTTACCACCATTGGATGCAATGGAAATCAAAGGTGCAAAAAAGGTGTAAAACTTGGGGTGTAACACCAGGTGTTATTTGAGCCAAACCATACATTGGTTGGCAAGTTACACACACTATGGGGCTTGAACCCATGACGTCCTCGTCCATCCTACTATTACAAGGGAAGGAAGAGTCATTTGAGTTAGAGCTCATTGGTTACTTTGGATTATTATTCAAATTTGTCAATGAGTTCTTGCTGCACATTCTTTTTCATTAGTGATAAATCGTATTATCCAAAAATAAGTGGTAAATTATTTATTGACACTGTATTTAGAGGCAAAGACAGAAGAACTAGGAGGCATATTTGGCTGTTGAGAACTGACCATTTAAGAATCAGAAGAGGCGGCAAGAATAAAATGTAAAAAAAGGAAGAAAATAGTAGTCCAAGTTTTTCTTGTGCCCAGTTTACAGTTATCAGCAAAATTATATTGCTAAGTTATTACCTAACACAGTTAAATAATGTGCTACTTAGCTTGCATTATATTAACTTTCAGATTCAAAAGATGCAGCAATCCATTTCTCTTTTAGTTAATTGGTCTCCATTTTGGAAAAGTTAAGGTTCACTTAGTGTTTGATGAAGCAGAACCAGCTGCTCTTCGAAGAAATAGCAAGCAGGAAAATTTATAAAGTTTTCATGGGCAATGGAATATGTAGTGATAACAGAGCTCCTGGAATAGTAGATTGAATCCAAAACAAGCACATAAAATGGGGAAGTATGTTTCATATGTGGGGTAGAGAGGTTGTTAGACAGCTCTGATTCACCTCCGACAGGCTGACATATTTTAATAAGTAAAAAAAATGATAGTTAACATGATATTCAAAAAAGATTTCCCAGGTTTCCCAAGAAAAACGAAGACCATTTGTATTTTGTTAAATGGTCATCAATAGGCTTATGTTCCCAAATTTGAGGAAATGAACAGTAGCTTATTTAAAAATATAGTTCAATCCTACTAAAAATACCCTCAATGAAAGCATTATCTTTCAAAATCATCAAACTAGACAAAACTGGTGGTGCTTTTCCTAATTCAGGTAAAACTAGTGTTTATAGCCTATAAGAGAGAATCAAATCTTTTTTTTTTCTTTTCCTATTGATGTTCTTTAGACGCACAAAGTGTTGATATGCATTGAATCTATAGCTCACTTGCATTATATAGGATCATAATCCGACGCTACAGCACTAGTCTTTGATTTCCTAAGGCATAACAACTTTTGCAGTTACATTATTAGTAAGTATTAAAGCACAACAAATTTCACAAATATTGAGGTGGCAGGTTGTGATTGATGTGCAATAAAAGTCATGTCAACAGTAATCCCACTAAAAAGTGACGTTGCACTAATCACAATTTTATTTTATTTTTAATAATTCATTAGTTACAACAATAGGGCAGGCAAAATTTGAACACTGGTAGGTGCGAGTTGAGCTACAAGCCTATCAGTATGTACACAGCCAATGTCAGAATTGGACAATCAATATTCAAGAACCGCACAGAAAATAAATTTATTTTAATAAACAACAAGAGATTTTACCAGCTGAGCTCAAAACACTACCCAAAGTTTAAACAAATGAAATTTCCAATACTCACATTGCCCAAAAACGATCTCATCCTCCTCACTGACTCCTCACCATTCTTGAACAGAAATGGCGACCCATTTTCAACCACCACCGCAATATCTCTTCTGGAAAGCAAACTGAACAAGCCAAAGCAAAGCAAAATATAAATAAAAAATTAAAGAAAACGAGGATGAGAATAAATTAGAAGAACAGACCCCAAGATGTTTGGATTTTGACGAGCAAAAGCCAAGCAAGCAGTGGCGGCGCGCACAAAGTCATCGGGCAAACCACCGGGCGGCACGAATTCATCTTCGGCGGAAAACCCATATCCAGTAGAGTGAGAGAGTGAGAGATGATGGAGAAGGGTGGACCATTCGGGCCAAGGGTGAGAGTTAGGAGGAGAGCGATCGGTTTTGAGGGCGGCGGAGCGGGTGTGGAGTTGTTGTTGTTGTTTGATTGGGGAAGAGGGAGAGAGGGTGAGTGGGTGGTAGTGGAAGTGAGAGAGGAGTTTGTGTTGGTGGCGGAGGAGGAGAAGGCGGTGGTGGTGGTGGTGGAGGAGTAAAGGAAAGGAATTTGTAGTGTTGAGAAGAGTGAGAAACCGGGTGGCGCCGCCACTCATTTTTTACTGCAACTACCGTATGTGTTTTGTTTTTAAGGCCGGAAATGTATGCGTGAGCGCTGCAGCGGAGCCAGAGGGTGGGATTATTTTGGCTTGGGGGGCAGGGTTTTGTTTTCGTGGTGTGTGTGTGTCAGTATTTACAAGAGTGGTGGATATCTGCCCAAGTCACTTCTAACTTCTATTTCAGCCAAATACAGGGCTCCTTCCTTGCCAAGTGGGAAAATTACACTACGCCCTAAAGTTAAATTTGAAAGGAACATATATTTTTCACAACCATTCAGTAAATTTCAATTAACTCAATTAAAAAATTTATTACACCAAAAATTAATTAGAGTTTTAAGCATGACAAGAGCATTTGCCATATAGTGGATGATATAGATTTAAATTCTACCATATTTTAAAAAAAAATACTTGTTAAATTGATGTTTAAAATATTGTGTACGAGTAAGGGTGGTTTTCTAAGATTACACTCCTGGTTAAAGTCAAAATGTCTAAAACCAGTACACACATGCTCTTCTATTTCACTTGAAATACCTAAAATACTAAGAATTAATGGTACTGATGATGCAGAAATCGTCCGTCAAGTAGACTTGTCCAGATGAGTCAGCAACCTCGTCAGCTGTGCCTGCAATCATTGTTAATGACCTTCCTTAGGTGGTCACCGATGTGGTGCCTGTCACAGAGTTTTCGATGATAAAGTCAAGGTGTGAAGGCTTTTTCAGAAAATATTAGAGCAATAGTGTATTGGAATATTAGAACGTGTACCATTTTTGGTCTTGGGGGGTGCTTATAGATGGCTTCATTGCTCTTAGCCGTTGTGGCCTTTATTGTGGCTTTAGTGCCTCTTTGTAACGCCTCCAGGCTCAATGATGTAGGTTTTGATGAGCTTCCAACGGTATGACAACCTGTCTTGTAACTGCCCGAGACATTAAATTCTTCATTGAATGGCTTGTCTTACTTCATCATGACGTGGCAGGACGGACGAAGGCGACTTATATTATCGTCTAGGCAAGAAGGTTTGTTGGTCCCATCAGTTGCCCCCCCTCCCCCCCCAGGTTCTGTGGTCGACCTTACGTGTCATGACGATCACCAGAAGGTGAAAGGTTTCTTGCTCAGGCGTGGCTCTTAGGGTTTCGTTCCACATTTAATGCGTAGTGGTGGTGCTGCATAAGTTGTGGCCACATGGTGTGTTCTGAGTGGTGGATTTTAGTGCTCCACTTCTGGTGCCTCTCAGGTTTCTTGCTGTTTTTTCAATTTTCTGTGCTTAGTTTTTAAACTCCCTTCCTTTTCTCTTTCTTCTTCACTTTTTCATCTTTCCTACGCTGTTGCTGCTCTGCGATTTCTTTCTTCTCCAAGCTACTTTCCTTGCAATTGTCTGCATTTGGTCCTTTTTTTGGGGTTGCGTTTCTGAGGTACAGTTTCTTCTTTCTCTTTTTGTTCTTTCTACCGTAGTAATTTTGCAAAGGTTTCTGATCCCCCTTTTTTTTTTTTTTTTTTTTTTTTTTTTTTGTGTTTTGGGTTTTCTTAGGATCTTGCCCCTCTTCTTTTGCCTTTTGAGTTCCATGCTTAGTAGTTCTAAGGTTAGGGCACTCTATCCCTCTGTTTCTTTCCTTTTTGCGCATTTAGGGGCTTCTCTGAGAATTTCTCGCAATTTCTGCCCTTTAGTTGAGGATTTTGTGTGTGGGGGAAATAGCTTAAGTTTAGTGTTAACCGATTTCTTCCCTTTACTTCGTTAATCTGTTGATTGGTTTGAGGACCTAGTGGGTGATCAGAGAGCTATGTTGGAGGTAAGGTCTAGTGAGTTAGAGACGGGATTGTCATCTAGTGACGACCCTGTGGAGGAAGATACTGCGGTCTCTACTCCGAGAGTGGTTAGGGCTTTTTCTACTCTAGAGGAGGAGTGTGGCCTGGACGCTAAATCCCTTTCCAGATTTAGGGATCGATTTCAGTTTCTTGAGAGGGTTAGGATTCGTCTTCCTCGCAAAGAGGAACGAGCTTGCCACTTTTCGCCCAAAGAGGTGTGTTTTTATGAGGCCGCTTTCCAGAGTAGGCTTAGATTTCCCGTCCACCCCTTTATCATGGAGCTCCTGAATCACTTCAATATTGCTTTCGGGCAACTTATGCCCAATTCGTGGAGGATCGTAGTTAGCTGTATGGAGATTTGGTTGGCGTCCACATAGGGGGATATGATTAAGTGGACGAATTTACCTATTTGTACCATCTGAAGGAGTCCAAGGAATACGGGTATTGCGAGCTTGTGCCCTAGGACAGGAAGGCTAAGATCGTCATTGACCTACCCTCGTCCTTTAGATACTGAAAGTCCTGGTTTTTCTTTGTGTCTGGGGATAATTGGGAGACCCTTCTTGATAAAGTTTAAGGCGATGTCCCTAGGTTACTTCGTCAGTGGAGAGCCTCGAGTCTAGGTGCATCATTTCTCTGCAAGTCCCTTTGTTGTCTTTTATATGCTCCCTCTTCTGTGTTTTTCTTTCTTTTTCATCGTCACTAACTTTCCTATTCGTTGTGTGCAGTTATAAAGCATCTAAGGCTCAAAAGCAGGTATAAGGGTCGCGTGGAGGCAGCTGTGAAGTATGCGAAAACTATAGACGACTTTGACGACCTGGTTGACCCGTGAACTTTGGCTCGTCACTGTCTTGGTCTACAACCTTCCGCCTTTTTTCTTTGGGCCATAGCAATTGAAGAGAAGAGTGTAAGTGCTATGATACTTTGTGGTCCTTCCCTTCTTCTTTTTTATTTTATTTTTAACGTGCTTTTCTTCTTTTCTGCAGAGATGACGACCAAATTTAACCAAGACATGTACGCCAAAATGAGGGCAAAGAAGAACAAGCCTCTTTTTGCCCTTAGGAAAAGGATGGTTCGTGTTATGGATCACGGGAGTCCAGCTATTCCTGCCACCATCGTCACTGGACCAACGAGGGTAGCTTTTCCGGCTACTTCAGTGGAAGAAATCACGCCACGCATGGCGGACAAAGGGAAAGAGAAGGCCTCTTCATGATCGTCCAGTGTTTAGGATGACGTTGATCTTGCATAGATGAGGGTACATGAAGTTTTTACGAATGACGAGCTCAAGGCCTTTTCTGGGGTGCCACCTAAGGAGATAGTGGGTCGTCATGTCCACAAACTCGTTCAGGTAACATGCTCGTCCAACTTGCCCTTTGTTTTCTTTTCCTTTTTTCTTTTTTTTGAAAGTTGGATCTTCCTTCCAGGTTCTGGGGGAAACTATTCACATAACTTTGGAGTACTTGAGCTAGGAGGCTAGGGCTTCGTCCGTAGAGTCCAAGGCTAAGGGTCTGGAGGTGGAGCTTTCGAAGTTGAGGAAGGAATTGTGGCCATGGACGATGCCAATTCTGCTAAAGAAAAGGCAAAGGTTTTTTCTGATGACTTAAGGGTAGAGAGGCAGCTAACCCTGAAGAAGGACGAGCAGCTCCAGGTTGCGAAGGAAAGGGTGAAGACGATCGCTGTCAAGTCCGTCGAGGCCTTCCAATAGACTGATGAGTACAATACCATGCTTTTCAGCTGGTACTACAAAGGCTTTGAACTCTTGCGGTGCTACCTCGTCAAGCACCCTGCCGACGTGGACCTGGAGAACTTGGACTTCGAAGCTGTGGATAAAGAGATGGCTGTAGACGAGGCTACCCAAGCGTCTCAAGTTGCCCAAGCTATAGTCGTTGCTCCCAAGGAAAGTACTCCAGAGCCTATTGCGATTGACGGTGGAAAGGCTAGTGTTTAGCCCTGCAAACACTTATGTTTTTCTTTCTTTTATTATTATTTTTTGGGTGCCCATTGTGTTTTTGGGCCTTTTATTTCATTGCTAGAACAATATCTTTTGTCCAGTGTTCCTGGGTCTTTAATTCTAATGTTGGAACAATATCGGTTGCTCGGTGTTTTTGGGCTTTTAATTCTATTGACTACTTTATGTTTTACCTGTTTTACTTTCCTGTGTTGTTGTGCCTGATATTTTTTGTCTGTATATGATTTCTGTCTGCCTCATTGCTTGTTTACCCTTAGCTTGGGGTCTTGGCTGACTAGGAAATGACTTGCATTCGTCAGTAGTTTATATCTATCGTCAGTAATTTATATCCGTCTAGGCGGAGTTTGGTTACTTAGCCAATTTTTGGTGACATACACCCATTTAAGGGATCTTGTCATTTAGATTCATTAGTAACTTACATCCGTCTAGGCAGAACCTTATTACTTAGCCAATTTTCGGTTGACTTACACTTATTTAAGGGATTTTGTCATTTGGATTTGTCAGTAACTTACATCTGTCTAGGCGAAAACTTGTTACTTAGCCAATTTTTGGTTTACTTACACCCATTTAAGGGATCTTGTCATTTTGGCTTTGTTAGTAACTTACATCCGTCTAGGCAGAATCTTGTTACTTAGCCAATTTTTGGTTGACTTACATCCATTTAAGGGATCTTGTCATTTTAGCTTCATTAGTAACTTATATCCGTTTAGGCAGAATCTTGTTACTTAGCCAATTTTTGGTTGACTTACACCCATATAAGGAATCTTGTCATTTTGGCTTCATCAATAACTTACATTCGTCTAGGAAAAATCTTGTTACTTAGCCAATTTTTGGGTTTTAGGCTTCTAGATTTGTTTGCATTATATTGGACCATTGGCTGAATAGTTCTTTTATTGCTTTCAAATACGAGTATAATTGTCTATTACATCTATTGATGGTACTTCTTCAAATGCTCAATGTTCCATGGTCATGGCAGCTTCTTCCCGTCTAAGGTCTCTAGGTGATAGCTGTCTTGTCTAGAGTAATGGGTGACCCTGTAGGGCCCTTCCCAGGTTGGGCCAAGTTTCCCTTGGACCGGATCTTTGGTTGCCGGGGTGACTTTGCGTAGGATAAGGTCCCCTATGTCAAGTCGTCCGAGCTTCACTCTCTTGTTGTAGTACTTGGCCATCTTTTGCTGATACTTTGCCATCCTGTGAGAAGCTCATTCTCTAACTTTGTCTAAGCAATCCAGATTGATCTTCAGCTAATCGTCATTGTTTTCTTCGTGGAAGACCTCTCGTTTGATGCTGGTGATTCCTACTTCGACTGGGATTACTACCTTGGTGCCATAGGTGAGTTTGAAGGGGGTTTCTCCTGTCGTTCTTGCTATAGTCCTGTACACCCATAAGACATTGGGTAATTCCTCCAACCAAGCGCCCTTAGCATCGTCCAATCGAGCTTTGATGATCTTGAGCAATGTCTGGTTTGTCACTTCCGTCTGTTCGTTCACTTATAGGTGTCCTAGGGATGAGAATTGGTTTTTGATCCCTAGACTTAAACAAAAGTCCCTAAAGCCTTGACTGTCAAATTGCCGCCCGTTGTCCGATACGATTGTCCGTGGTATCCCAAATCTGCAAGTTATGTTCTTCCATACGAAGTTATGGATCTTTGCCTCTGTGATGGTTGATCATGCTTTTGCTTTAACCCATTTTGTGAAATAGTCAATAACAACCAGTAAAAATTTTACCTATCTCTTACCTTGGGGTAATGGGCTGGTGATGTCAATTCCCCATCATGCAAATGGCCATGGGGAGGCTATCGGCGATAGTCTCTTTGCTAAGAGGCGTTGAACATTCCCAAACCTTTAGCATTTATCACATTTCTTGATGAACTCCCTTGCATCCATTTGCAAAGTAGGCCAGAAGTAACTTGTTTTGATCACTTTGCCTACCAAGGATCTTGGGCCTGCATGGTCACCGCAAATCCCTTCATGGATCTCTTTTCAGAATGTATTTGGCTTCCTCCTCGTCGATGCATTTCAGGTAGGGCATGGAGAAACCTTTCTTGTACAAGGTGTCATTCAAGATCGTGAATCTAGCTGCTCTTTTCTTGACTTTCCTGGCCTCCTTGACGTCCTGTGAAAGTCATCCATCCTAAAGGAAGGACAGGATTGGGGTCATCCAGCTGCTTACACTTTAGATTGTGAAGGTGGAGACTTCTTCAATGCTGGGGCGTTTTTGGACTTCCATCTTCAAGTACATACTCGTTGGTTCCGCTTCTAACGACACATGCTTTGCGATCTTGTCTGCCACTATATTTTGACTTCTAGGGATCTATGCGAATTCCATTCGATCAAATTCCTGTACTAAATGCTTCATCAGCCTGAGGTATTTTTGTATTCTCTCCTCCTTTGCTTTATATTCCTTTTTTATCCGCCCCACTACCAGTTTTAAAACATTTTGGAGGAGCAAGTTTTTTGCTCCTAGTGCCTTCCCGACCCTCAGCCCCGTCAGTATTCCTTTATACTCAGCTTCATTGTTGGTGGTTGGGAACTTTAGCTGAACTCCATATTTAAGCGTCTCTCCTTCTAGGGTGATGATGATGACCCCTACTCCACCTCTTTTTCGAGCTGACAAACCGTCCGTTTAAACCGTCCATGAAGTCTGCTAATGCTTGCGCCTTAATAACTGTCCTAGGGTGGTACTCAATGTCGAACTGGCTAAGCTCGATTGCCCACTGGACCATCCTTCCTACCGCCTCAGGCTTGTTCATGAACTTCTTAATGGGTTGGTCTATCATCACCAAGATAGGGTTTGCCTAGAAGTAGGGTTGCAACTTGCGTGAGGCTACAATTAATGCGAATGCAATCTTCTCAATCTGTGGGTACTTGGCTTCTGCCCCTTGGAAGGCTTGACTGACGTAGTAAACTGAGAGTTGCATCTTGTATTTTTCTCGAATCAAGGCTACTCTCATAGCTGTAACTGACACTACCAAATATAAATACAGGTTTTCTCCCTCCTTGGACGGACTTAAGAAGGGTGGATTGCTCAGGTAATGCTTGAGTTCTTGGAAAGCTTTCTCACATTCGTTGGTCCAGGCGAAGGCCTGTTTTAGTGTCTTAAAGAAGGGTAAGCATTTGTCCGTTACTTTAGAGATGAACATGTTGAGTGCTGCCATCCTTCCTGTGAGCTTCTGGACTTCCTTCACGGTCTTAGGCAACGTTATGCCAAATATGGTTTGCACCTTCACTAGGTGTGCTTCTATCCCTCTTTGGGATACCATGAACCCTAAGAACTTCCCTGACGTTACCCCAAAGGCGCACTTACTAGGGTTTAACTTCATTTGATACTGCCTGAGTATGGTGAATGTCTCTTGGAGATCGTCTAGGTGAGCAGACTCTTCCTTACTCTTGACGAGCATGTCATTCACATATACTTCCATGTTCCTGTCGATTTTCTTGCTGAACATTTTGTTTACTAACCTTTGGTAGGTTGCTCCTGCGTTCTTTAGTCCGAAGGGCATTACCTTGGAGCAGTAGAGCCCTTGGCTCGTGATGAAGGCAGTTTTCTCCTAGTCCTCTTCTACCATTTTTATTTGATTGTATCCCGAGATGCATCTATAAACGTCAGTAGCTTATGTCCTGCTGTGGAATCCACCAATTGATCTATTCTTGGCAGAGGAAAACTGTCTTTCGGGCAGGCTTTGTTTAAGTCCATGAAGTCTACGCACATCCTCTATTTCCCATTTGCTTTCTTTACCAGGACGACATTGGCGAGCCAATCTGCGTAGTAGACCTCCTGAATAAAGTCAGTTGCTAACAGCTTGTTGACCTCATCTATGATAGCTTGGTTTCGTTTTGGAGCAAAGACTTGTCGTCTCTATTGGACGGGCATTTTCTCGAGGTCCACATTCAGCCTATGTTGGATGACCTTTGTGGATATGCCCGACATGTCCTCGTGGCTCCATGCGAAGACATCCAGGTTCTCTTTGAGGAATTGGACTAGTCTCGTCCTCATCTCAGAATTCAGGGTCATCCCTATCCTAGTCATCTTTGTTAGTTCTCCATCTACTAACTCCACAATCTCCAGGGCTTCCATCTTCTCTTCTTCTTTCTCCTCGATTATCCACATATGGTTTTCCTTTGCAACTAACACCTCTTGGTAGCATTCTCTGGCCAGCACTTGACCTCTTTTTACCTCGCCTACACCATTTTCTGTTGGGAATTTTACCTTCAGGCAATAGGTGGACATGGCTGCCTTCCAACGATTGAGCGTGGGCCTCCCAACGATCACATTGTAAGAGGAGGGACAATTTACCAACAGGAAGTCTAGTTGACGAGTCAATTGTTTCAAGTAAGCCCCTACTGTGACCGTTAGTGTCACTATGCTTTTGGGATACACTCTGTCTCCATTGAAGCTGACGAGTAGGGAGTCAAGGGACGCAGCCTTTCGGGGGCCACCTTCAACTGTTGAAAAGCGGAAAAGTAGATGATATCTGCGGAGATGCTTTTGTCTATAAGGATTCTCTTGGTATTGAACCCTTCTATCATAAACATGATAACTAGGGGATCGTCATGCAGCTACTTCACTCCTCTAGCATCTTCTTCTAAGAACAAGATATCCCTATTCGTCCTTTTTTGCTTCAGGGTTGGTATCTTATGGATGCTGTTCACCTGCCTCTAGTATGACTTCTCGAGGGATCTAAAAAATCCCCTGTGGATGGTCCTCCTGTGATCGTCTTTATTTCTCCTATTGCACTCTGCTGACAATGTGGCTTGTGGTCTTTGTCTCTTGGAGAGGCTTCGGGCTTGTCCCTGCTATTGTCCTTGGGCCTGTTGGAATCTCCATTCTTTACAAAATTTTGAAACTTTCCTCTTCGTATGAGTTCCTTTATTTGCTCCTTCAGGTCTCTGCAGTCTTCTGTGTAATGACTGTGATCTTTATGGAAAAAGTAGTATTTCCTCTTGTCACGAACATTGGGTGACGAGTGTAGTGGCCTTGGCCACTTGCGGTAGTGCTTATCTTTAATCTGTGCCAGAATTTTATCAACAGGCATAATTAAAGGAGTGAATCTTACCATTCGAAGAGTTTTATCATCTTTCCTTTTATTCCTGTCAACATTTTGACGATCTGTTCGCTCCCTTTTTTGTCCTCTCCGATTGTCTCCCTTTCTTTCCCTTTCATTAGGCTTTTCTATCTCTTCGATTTCTGCTAGGGCATCCTCAGCATTCATGTACTTCTGCACCTTCAGGAGCATTTCTGCCATTGTCCGTGGGGGATTCTTCACAAGTGAGACCATGAACTCCTTGAACTTCAACCCGGCTTTAAAGGCCGTTAGCTGCATTTTGTCATTTGCTTCGTCCACCTCTAAAGTTTCTCAGGTGAAACGCTTCATGTACAACCTTAGGGTCTCCTTTTCTCCTTGTTTAATTGTAAGCAGGTGGTCTACGGGCCTTTTTGGGTGTTGTCCTCAGATAAAGTGGCGTAAGAAGGAGCTGCTTAGTTGCTTGAAGTTATCGATGGATGAAGTTGGTAACTTCGTGAACCACTCCCTTGCAGCTCCTTTGAGGGTAGTTGGGAAGGAGCAGCATAATATCTTGTCAGGGGGCTACCGAAGACCAAGAGTTGTCTTGAAGGTGTTAAGGTGATGCAAAGGATCCTTCAACCCATCAAATGGTTCAAGCTGTAGTAGGCTAAACTTTAAGGGCACTGAGCACTCCAGGACTATCGTGGTGAAGGGTGAATCTGTCCTTCTAACCATACGGTTTGTTTTTTCCTTGATTGCACTCCTTAGCTTGTCCATCTCCTTTCTCATTTCCCTAAGAAGGTCCGAGCTCGGTTCTTGTGGAGTGGCAGGTCGTCAGTGTTCGTCCCTTCTTTGGCTATCCCCATTGTCATCCTGGTTGGTCCTGGATCGGTTCTCCTCTTACTGTAGCCTCAATCTCATTTCTTGGTTTTGTCGGGTAAGTTCTTCCACGCTGGCTGTGAGTGTCTGGATTTGCAGAGATAAAGCTGTAGAATCTTGGGGAGTGTTGGGCTCTATCTAGACTTGTGAGTTGAATGGAACTACATTCTTGAACACAAGTACGAAAATATCGTCCCTACAAATGGCGCTAAACTAATGATGCAAAAATCGTTAGTCAAGTAGACTTGTCCAGATGAGTCAGCAACCTCGTCAGCTGTGCTTGCAATCGTCGTTAAGGACCTTCCTTAGGTGGTCACCAGTGTGGTGCCTGCCATAGAGTCTCCGATGATAAAGTCAGCGTGTGAAGGTTTTTTCAGAAAATATTAGAGCAATAGCATATTGGAATATCAGAATGTGTACCTTTTTTGGTCTTGGGGGGTGCTTATATATGGCTTCATTGCTCTTAGCCGTTGTGGCCTTTATTGTGGCTTTAGTACCTCTTTTGTAACGCCTCCAGGCTCAATGATGTAGGTTTTGATGAGCTTCCAACAGTATGATAGCCTGTCTTGTAACTGCCTGGGGCATTAAATCCTTCATTGCATGGCTTGTCTTACTTCGTCCATGACGTGGCAGGACGGACGAATGCGACTTATATTATCATCTGGGCAAGAAGGTTCATTTTTCCCATTATGTACCATACTACCATTACTAATGATGATAAATAAGGCCATCAAATATAGGACTTGTTGTCTTAGAAGAACTCCCACATAGAAAGAAGAATTAATTTTTCTTTATTTCTTGCTTTCCAATTCTAAAACCATTTGTTTTAATTAAAGAGTATTTTAAAATTCAGTATGATTTTTTTTCCCTGTTTTCAATGGGTTGTGGAGAGATTTGTCATTGCAAGTCTTTTGGTGCTTTATAAACCTTGCATTGTTATTCTAAATTTATCACTTATGTAAGGGGGTTGTCACTTTTTTTTTTTCAAATCTCAAGGGAGGTAAGTATTTTTTTTTTTCCTTTAGGTTTATGGTGGAGAAGAAGTGACAATAAGAACTTGATTAAGAACTTCAGGCTAGAAAGAAATAGAGAAATGACCAAGTGAAATTTGCAATTTTTTGTGTTTCATATTTAATACTTTATATTTATATTTATATTTGGATATTTAATTAAAGAAATGCTAAGATGACAAAAAGCGTAAACCAAATTGTAAGACAATTTTGAAATGGGGATGAAAACAATATCAATTTTATGGTTAGATTGGTGGCACTAATATGGTGTTTTATATGCCAAATAGGGGAGTAGCTAGGATTTTTGTTTGGGGAGGGGGGGTGGGGTGTTCAAATTTTGATACAATTATATTAGTCTAGATAAATTATTACACACATGTAGGTTTGTCCATGGGACTGGAACACAACACCGATCCATGAAGGGATGTCGGTTCAAACTGCTCGTGTCTTGTTAGGTGGCAGTCGGATGTCAATTAGAGTTGGCTAAAAGGCAAAGAGAGTAAATTTCGTCGGATCTGTGAAGATCTTGTCCAACCTATTCGAGAAACCCTCAAATCTGATCAGAATGGTGGCAATGATGAAATTTGACTGGGATTTCGTGGAAGACTGCAAAGAAACCCTTATATTGGCGAAGAATGACGAAGTTTAATAGTAGAGATCAGTCAAATCGGTTTGAATCAATTTTGCTTGCAATGACTCGTCACTCGACCTAGAAGCTGTCTAGTTTTAAAGGATAGGACCACAATTGATTGCTGTATCGAGCAAATCAGTTGAGTTTTGGATTAGGCCCGGTCAATTCCATCAATTTGTTAGTTACCGATCAGTTCTGGACAACATTACACACATGTATGTGTTATATATATCAATGACTCGTCACTCGACCCAGGAGCTGTCTAGTTTCAAAGGATAGGACCACAATTGATTGCTGCATCGAGCGAATCAGTCGAGTTTTGGATCAAGCCTGGTTGATTCCATCAATTTGTCAATTGCCGATCAGTTTTGGACAGCGTTACACACATGTATGTGTTAAATATATCAATGACTCGTCACTTGACCCAGAATTTGTCTAGTTTCAAAGGATAGTACTATAATTGATCGCTGCATTGAGCGAATTAGTTGAGTTTTGGATTAGGCCCGATCGATTCCGTTAATTTGTCAATTGCCAATCAGTTCCAGACAGCGTTATACAAATGTTTGTATGTATTATAATATATATATATATATATAATCCTACAATTAGTGGGATACACAAAACTATGACAAGTGGCATAACCTATCTATTTTGAATGATGTAGACAAATAATGCCACATGACAAGTTGCAATTTTTCCATTACATAACACATTTGATATGTGCCAATACATTTAATTATAGAATAAATTAATGGTACATTACAAATGTGGGGCCCAAACGATTTACGGGCCGGGCCCATCTACCTGGGGAAAATCCGAAGGCCCAAGCCGAGGAGGGCTATGGCCCAAACTCGACCAAATAGCCTATGGACATCGCCGAGGACGGCTCAGTTCTCGGCAGACCCAAAGTTCCCCCCCTGAAAGGAGGGCAGAAACGGTATAGGACCGAAACCAGGACAAAAGATCTAAAATATCCAGGGAAAGCTGCTGTTATTGCCATTTAATGCTCTGAACCTGACAGAGCCGCATTCTTTGGCTTTTACAACCATCCCCAACGACTTTGGGGGATAGGCTGATGGGACAAGTATCAATTTTGGAAAGATTGACCCTATACGTGGACGAAGGACAATGAACGCAGGCGAATATAAAAGGAAAAAGAAGTAACCTAAAAGGGGGGTTGGGAAAAATGGCCAGAAACCAGAGCCTCCCAGCCCACCTCTAGGAAAAAGACTCCAGGGGTGTAGGAAAACTGAAACTGGTACGAACACCGTGAAAAACCCACCGCCTATCAA
Source organism: Quercus lobata (assembly GCF_001633185.2). Classification (NCBI taxonomy): domain Eukaryota; kingdom Viridiplantae; phylum Streptophyta; class Magnoliopsida; order Fagales; family Fagaceae; genus Quercus; species Quercus lobata. The sequence continues at coordinate 16,737,926 of NC_044910.1, forward strand.
CCAAGGCCTAGCCTTCCAAACCCACGCTCTACAAATGATATTGTTAGGGGCCTTTTCACGTGCGAACCCGACACTGTTACGGTCCGCCACGAATCGCGTCCTTACAATTGGCGCCGTCTGTGGGAAAGGCTTGTGTGTTGGTATGGGAAGTGGGTCGATAGAGTTTCTTCGTTATATCTAACCGTCGGTTATAGAGTTCTAGCATAAAGTTCTGTTAGGAACTATGTTTCTTGATTAGGGGCTTGGTTGGGGAGCCAACTCCCTTAAAGCCAAGGTCCCCTGTAAAGAGTAAACTAGGTACCTTGTAACGTTAACCGTATGGATAAACTCTAGGGGCTTGGCCGAGGAGCTAACTCCCCTAAAGCCAAGATCCCACACAATGAGAAAACTAGGTTTTGGACAGAACCAAGGCATTGCATGGTCCACCGGACCCAAGCCTCAGGGGAAACCAACTACCTGGATGTGGAAAACTAGGTTTTGGACAGAACCAAGGCATTGCATGGTCTGACCCAAGCCTCAGGGAAACCAACTACCTGGATGTGGAAACTAGGTTTTGGACAGAACCAGGCATTGCATGGTCCTCGGACCCAAGCCTCAGGGGAAACCAACTACCTGGATGTGGAAAACTAGTTTTTTGGACAGAACCAAGGCATGGTCCTGGACCCAAAACCAACTACCTGGATGTGGAAAACTAGGTTTTGGACAGAACCAAGGCATTGCATGGTCCTCGGACCCAAGCCTCAGGGGAAACCAACTACCTGGATGTGGAAAACTAGGTTTTGGACAGAACCAAGGCATTGCAAAGTCCTCGGACTCAAGCCTGTGGGGAAACCAACTACTTGGATGAGGAACCAACTATTTAAAGAAAAAACTATGGCCCGTAAACCTCGAAATCCCTCCGAAGAGAACTCCGCGTTAGCAGACGGGTTAATACCTTGATGGCGCGGATTCCTCGGTCTACCCTCGGATCCCCAGTATCAAAAGGGTTGATGCGATACGGCGCAACATATTACCCCAAAAGCACAACCAAAGTCCCTCGCTACTTAGCTACCCTTTCAGACGAATTATTTAGAGATTATCGTTCTCGGACATTGGTCTAGCATGCATCGCGTAGTACTCAGCGCTTATCCCGGTTAGTTCCAAGAATTTAACTTATTGAAAGTTACCATTGTTGTACTTGATAATATTTGTGAGTTTAAATTAGTAGGAACCTGTGTAAAAGCATTTTTTCTGCCTGGAATATCCTTAAGGGCAAGCTTGCATTTAATATTCATGCATAAAGTAGTTGTTACGGAGAAGGAAGATATGTATGGAGAAATAGACACATATTTTATTAAGACAAAGGAACAGTACAGTGTACAATGAAAAGCTGAAACAAGCTTACACTAAAGCTGATTACATAAGTAAAGGAAAATACAAGCGAGTAGAGATAAGGCCGTGGGGACAGCTCAGAGGAGAGGTTGGCTACTGCGCCAAGTTATTGTCTAAGGAAACTATTCCTCGACACTTCTGCATGCCCATAACTCAGGCAGCAAAAGAACCTGACCTCAGGCTAACACCGTCTACAGAAAAGGCGCAGGGAGCCGGAAGTTGGGAAGCCCCCGCAAGAATTTGCCGGTTACAAGGTAGACAGTGCTGATGGTGGAAATTCCTTCCTCGGACATACCAAAAATCTGGCATGACCAGAACCTGTTTCGGATTTTGACTGAAAGGAGGGGAGACACCCTCCCCCCTCCGTAGAAGTGTAAATTTCTCTTTAAATTTATGCTTTCTTGGCCCGTGCATCACTCCTTCGAGTCTCAGGAGGACACGGCGCCTCCGCGGTGGAAAAAATTCTTTTTCCCTAACCCTCGCCTCAAACATGATTTCCTAAAGGAGGAAGCTGAAGGATTTGTGCGTAGGAAAAGTAACTTTCTCTCCTATTTATATCAAAAGATAAGATAGTGGCATTTAATTCACGCAGTGTCCCAAGGAACGCTACAGACAAAATGTCTCTGGCTCGATTTCCAACGTCATCTGCAACCCTGAAGTTAGAGGAGTCTCGAGAAGGCGCACCTCGAATACTGGGACGCCCAGAAAATATCGCGTGGCCTGAGAATACGGAAATACCCCCTAATTTTGGGCCCAGTCAACTCACGGCCCAGGCCCGATTTAGCACAAGGGCCCGGGGACAGAACCTAGGTCTTGAATGGTCCTCGGACTCAAGCCTATGGGAAACCAAGTACGAAAGATGAAAATTACAAGTGTTGGACAGAACCTATGTCTTGCATGGTCCTCGGACTCAAGCCTATGGGGAAACCAAATACTTGGGTAAGTAAAGGTTTGAATTTCGTAAGATGGGCTACTTGATAAAAACGTCAAGTCACTTCGTCTACGGCTTAAACACCATAGAAGGTTAAGGCCAATAAGGGGGTAAGGAAGGTGGTGGAACGCCCCAGCATTTAGTCGTATAAGAGGGCTGTTCATTTGGCAGGGGATATGTCCTCGGACGGTTATTTCTCACACGGCGTCAAGCCTTCGGTTCTCTCCTCGGCTAGTTCCGGGTAAGTACTATTTTTTACGGGTCGGCCTTATTGTGCCAAGCACTTCTGTCAAAGCTATGACGACATCATTTTATTATCAAATATTTTGGTCTTAGTCGTCATTGAGTTAGATGCTATATTATTGTGCCGAGCAGTGCTTGCAAGTTTATGAAAACATAAAGACATAATATGCGAAACAAGGTAGACAACAATCTTTATTGATATGAAAAATTGCTACAACATACAAAAAGGGGCTCAAACGAGCCTATACAAAATGTAAACTGCCTAAGCAACCATTACATCTGTAGTACAGAAAGGTAAACTGTCAAGCGTCTTTTAAACTCGTCTTCAAAGTTCCTCCAATCTCTGCCTCATTGCTGCTCATACTAAGAGAGGGACTCACTTTAAAAAAGAAAATGAATGAAGAAGAAGGAAATAGTAAGGAAGAAATCAATGACGAAGACGAAGGGGATGAATAAAGAAAATGGAGGACATGAGTAAAAAAGGAGGAGAAGAAGAGAGAGGGATGAAGAGACAAAGAGAGGAGCAAAAGATAGAAAAGAAACAGCATCAGGGCGGAACTGGTGCTGGGAAGACAATAAGAAGAGGGAGGGGGAGGGCACCAAGGAGCAAAAGAGGGAGAAGCAGAAGCACTTAGCCCCTGCCTCCGCCCTGACTCCTAACACGCCGGTGCCATATTAGGTACGCTCGTGAGGAGCCGGATGGTAACGATCTTGGGTGTTCTCGACTCAGTCACGTCGAAAGTTTGACGTGACGAGTCCCTGCTTCGGATTTTGACTGAAAGAAGGATGAGGTTGATTTTGAGTCTTCGCCATCCTTGTCCCGATCGAGCCATGATAAGCTTTATCGGAACGTGGCGTTTTTGGGAGGGGTGGGGCTTTTGCATCCCTTGTTGTTATGGTAAAGTATTTTACGATTAAGTGTATAAACCAGCGAGTAAACCGAATCTTAAGGGAGGCTAAGTATTCCAGAGTCGCAGGAGGATGAAAAGGGATTTTTGGTAAAAACAATCACCTCCTCCTGTCCTACTTATACAGAGGGCGGAGCGGGGGGCATTTAATAGGTTCAGATCTCCAAAGGAATCAGCAAACCCAAACACGCCGGTTCCGCTTCTCCATCCCATCAAAATAAACCGTCGAATTAAAGTAGTCTCGTAAATAGTGATTATTCAAAGCGCGTTTTGGATACCCCAAGCGATAAGAACGCCTCAAGCGCGAAATTAAAAACTATCTCGTAGACCGGTGAATCTCTTGGGCATATGAGGAACCGCCAGCATGTTTAATAGGCCGAATAGATTGGGCCACAGGAGAGGTTTGGCATCACCAAAACCCCCCTTTCCAACCAAGAGGTTGGACAGCCGGGTTTTGAGGGGCTATTGTGGGGCCCAAACGATTTACGGGCCGGGCCCATTTACCTGGGGAAAATCCAAAGGCCCAAGCCGAGGAGGGCTATGGCCCAAACTCGACCAAATAGCCTATGGACATCGCCGAGGACGGCTCAGTCCTCGGCAGACCCAAAGTTCCCCCCTGAAAGGAGGGCAGAAACGGTATAGGACCGAAACCAGGACAAAAGATCTAAAATATCCAGGGAAAGCTGCTGTTATTGCCATTTAATGCTCTGAACCTGACAGAGCCGCATTCTTTGGCTTTTACAACCATCCCCAACGACTTTGGGGGATAGGCTGATGGGACAAGTATCAATTTTGGAAAGATTGACCCTATACGTGGACGAAGGACAATGAACGCAGGCGAATATAAAAGGAAAAAGAAGTAACCTAAAAGGGGGGTTGGGAAAAATGGCCAGAAACCAGAGCCTCCCAGCCCACCTCTAGGAAAAAGACTCCAGGGGTGTAGGAAAACTGAAACTGGTACGAACACCGTGAAAAACCCACCGCCTATCAACCAAGGCCTAGCCTTCCAAACCCACGCTCTACAAATGATATTGTTAGGGGCCTTTTCACGTGCGAACCCGACACTGTTACGGTCCATCACGAATCGCGTCCTTACAACAAATATTTTGTATTTAGGTTTTTTTTTTTTTTAGGAAGAAAAGGTGAAGATGAATGTATATTTTATTTACATTTTTTGTGTGCTAACTATTCACATTTGACGATTTGATAATTATTATTAAAAAAAAAAAAAACCACTTATGTTTAAACCCCCCATAAAAAATACCTTTTAAATTTTATTTTGTGGGCATCTAATTATATATATTATAAAAGTTGGATCATTGCAACTAGTAGATGTTTACAGTGATGACATATGTCCTTTTGTAAAAAAATAAAAATAAAACAATGACACATGTTAAAACTTTTCTATTCATTCTCATTGTTATTTGCATTCTTACTTATTATGATTACCACCAATTAGATGAGATCGAATATCCCATTATGAAAAGTATTTATTAGCATCTAATAGTATATTATAATTTTTCAATTACACAATAATGTAATTACTCATGCACTTGAGAGTAGACCTTTGGATTGTAACCCATTAGTTACCGGATGACTATACAATGTTGCCTATTATTAAGTGCAATAACTATAAAAATAAGTGGCATGTCTTTGGCCTACATTTTTTTTTTTTTTTTTTTTGAGAAAAAGATTAGCATAGATTTTATTTAACTAGTTGGTAAATCAGCCTAGTGGCTGCTTTAGGATATATTTTTAGGGGGTCAGTAAGAAAATGTATTTTGGGTATTAAAAAAAAAAAAAGTGAATCTTGCGGTCTATATGATTTCTTTATTTCAAAATTTTTCATAATGCATATTAGCAAGAGAATCAAAGATAAGAAGTGCTACATCTAAAACATTTTCACAGGACTTTTCTAACAAATTTTAGGTTATAAGTTGGTATTAGTTTTAATTTAAACTCACTAATGAAATTACTTTTTTTTTTTTTCTTTTTCTCATTGGTAACAACTAGTAATAATTTGCCAATTAGGCTTTATTATGAGTGTATTATGAACACAACGTTCCTCATATAAGATAAACTATAAGTTCATTGCATATTGTTTATTAATATAATGAAGATAATAATTATTCTTGCTAAGATTAAATCTTAGAAATCACCTGTTGTTTTTAAATACAATCAACATATGAATTATTGTTATTAAGTGAGCTCCAAGTGAGCTTTAAATACAATAAACTTTTATGTATTGGTTTATTTCAAATTTGTTAAGATGTAAATGATTCTTTTTTTAGATTTAAGATGAAAAAATTTATACTTTTGTTGTTAGGCTTACTATTTTTTCCCCCATATTTTAAATCATATTGGTTTGCTATTGGTTTTTTTTTTTTTTTTTTTTAAGTGTTTAAAAAGACCAAGATATTGTCAAGATGACCATATTCAAATTCATTTAAGTTAGGCTTAAAAAAAATTTAGGTCTAGGGGGGTTCAAAATTTATTTTTGGAGGCTCAAATTAAAAAAAATTATATACAATTTTTTTTTTTGGGCCGGGGTTTATTTGAACCCCTTGGGCTGTATCTAGAGCCGCCCATGAATCAGCCATAATAAGTGGAAACAAGTTGGATGGAAATAACCTCCATCCAAACTAATAAAGGTAAAGAAAATTTTACTCTCCTAACTAAAGACATGTATTACTGCATTACCTACCTAAGAAAAAATATCTTTGATCAAATAATCATAAGCAGATTGCAAGTTATCACCATGCTTGAGGAAGTTTACAGCTATTTCAGAGTCGCCTTCAAAGATAAATTGGTTCCTGAACAAACTGTGTAGCACGTCTAGCTGCTAAAAGTTCCAGAATAACGAGAAATTATTAGCCACAACGGAGGACTAGGTGGATGTACTGATGTGGTCCTCCCAGCCAATGGTGGTCTGCCATTTGGACAACTAGTTGATGTCAGTTTTAACCACGCAAAATACAAACTTAACTCTAGTTTGGATTAAACTAACTAATAAATTTCAAAACTATAATTTGGCTCAATTCAAAATTGACTTTCTCTCTCCCTCTCTGTTTCCTCTGTTCATCTCCCAAAACACAAATTTACATCCTCTCTCTCTCTCTCTCATAGATTGAAACCCAAGAAGTATGGCTGTGGAACATTGGAGCGAAGAAAGCCGCAACCTTCACTGCCTGTGAGGTATCATTCGGTGAAACCGATCTGTCGATTGGTTTTGGTAGTGAGGATTTTAGAGGAGAGATGGGCTTCCGGTTCTTTGCCGAACTTCTGAGAGAGTCTGAGACAGCACCCATGCCCACTTTTATCTTAACAATGATTGCCACAATGAGACGAAGGTAAAATGCGAAAATTTTCTTTTTTATTGTCAAGATTATTTTTTTCCTTACCTTTTTTTTAAGGATTATTTTAATGTTGGCTTTGATTGGATTTTTTTTTTTCTTTAGATTTCTAGAAGCTGAAAAATGTGAAGTATGAAATTGGACTTATTGGTACAATTGCTGTTCAAATAGCTTTCTTTGAAGATTGAAAACATGAGTTCAATCTGAAATAGGTTGATGGGTATCATTGAAATAGAACCCATATGTTGTGAATTTTTAACACTGAAATGGAATCCGCATGTTGTGAATTTGCTCAAAATGTGTGTTGCTATTCTTAGCCTCAATTATGGAAATGGTGGTGCTGGTGTACCAAGTTCAAGAGAGTAGGAGAGGTGTTTGCTGCTTTGTCTGAGAGAGTGGGCCAATGTGCCACTGAAGAAATTCAGGATTTGTAGTGACAGTGGCTGCACCATTTGAAGATTGACTAGTGATAGATTGTGGGGGTGCAGGTTTAGTTCCATCAAGAAAGCCAAAGAGATGAAGACCTTTAATGTAAAGAACAATCTGAGCTTTCCAAAGAAGATAGTTGTCCCGGGTTAATTTGATTGTAGTATTGTGGTGAAGGTTGATGAGGTTGTGAGAGGATAGATTGGTTGTGGCAATGGTGTTGGCAGAGGCAGAGGAAGAAGAGCTGGCCATAGGGATTGACATTAGTCACAAAAAGCTCTGATACCATGTGAAGTCAAATAGCAAATTGATATTGTGCTGCCTTACCAAATACGATGAAGGCTCTTTGTATATATAAACTAATCATTTACAGAGTTTGTGTTTTGACATATGTACATGAAGAGTTTGAATTCAAATATACAAAAACTAAAATGTTATCTATGAGCTGAGTTGTTGTAATATTGGCTGTTATCCTCTAACTGTGTAATCTTACTATTTGAACTTTGAATGGCGAGGTAATCTTGTCCTTAACAGGCTAGAACAAAGTCTACAGGTTTTTGGGCTGCTCTGCATTGTTTGATGGAGTAGAAATGTTGGTTTCAGACATTTAGATGTGGAATATGAAGATGCTGGATTAGTGAATGCTTCGCAGATGGGGAAAATTACTCCGCTGAGGCAGGATTAGTTTAGGATGATATTTCCTTTCATGTATTGTGAAAAACTTGTAACTATGTAACTCATGCGCTTATAAAATTTTCTTATCCAAAGGAGGAGCTTGAGTAGGGAATTAGAGGAATGATCTTTCTTTTAATTACCCATTGTACAAATTGTATTTCTCAATAAAACAAATCTACTGTTTGCAATAGAAAACAAAAATTTATATCTCAAATCATTCTTGAAGTCTACAATTAGTGTCAACTTGTATATGTGATAAATTAACAAGAGAAAGACCAGATTTCATAAATAATCTAAATCTGAAAATGTTCAGCACAATATAGGGAAGGGCATGAACAAAAACAGCAAGTTACTATAGGAGAGTGAAAACCACCATGAATACATAAAGCTATAGAGATTATAACATAAAAAGATTTTCAAATAGATTGAGACAAGTTAGCAAGGGCTAAAAATTCGTAGTTTGTCAGATTTATGGAAATAGAATTTCTAAGATCCTCCTTGTTACAACTTGCCGAGGCAATGCAATATTAGGAGGACAGTGGCAATACCAGTAGCAGCTTTCTAATTGGTAGCTAGAAGAAATTGATGGTGTGTAATAGATCTAGCAAATTCTATAGTATCTCAAACACTCTAAGACCATATAATCTAATACATCTATCTAGTAACCTAATAATCTAGCATGAATAACCACTAAATCATTACTCTTTCATAGTTTGAGCATTGGTACATCAAGGTTAATAATCCAATTGTCCACAACACAAGTTTAGGGGAAAAAAAACTTATAAACAACATTTGAAGTAAAAATAATATTTATTAGTATTGGTTATATACAATCGAATAACAACTCAACAATGTTGAAGTATTCAATTTCTCAATTACAAAAGAAAATGTAGAAAAAGGAATGTAAGTTTTTTTTTTTTTTTTTTTTTGATACCAGAATTGAAGGAAAACAACTATACAAGTGCTGGATGCACCCAGCAACAAGGACCAGGGACCTTAAGAGCAAACTTGGCTGTGTTATAAACTGAACCTAAGATGACCCGGGGAACAAAAAGGGTCTTATAGCACAAGCCTTGTTGCTGCAAATATACTAAGTCAGAGAGCAACGTTTTTTGCTGCCAGTTAGGACTACATTGCAAATTACATACACTAACTAAACTTTTACTTCAACACATCATCAAAATTTTGCAAAAACCCAAACTTTTTGCTTTAACAGCAGACACTACTAAAGCTTCTTGAGTTGCTGCAGTAATTGTAGAAGCTCCACTGCTGGCACATCCTGAGAACATGGTTCTTCCTTGCAGATTTGAAGCTTCATAAGCAAAAGAAGTCCTCTTTGGTCTAGCTTTCCTGGCTCCTGCAATTTTGATAATAAGATCCCAGCATCCTCCAATATTCTGGTGATTAGGCTGAATTCCTTTGTTGGGTCTGTCATGGTTTATCTTTGTTTCAAAAGCTTCCTTGAACCTGCAAATCAAAGATTGAGCAGTTAGAATAACTTCAGTGGGATTAGGGGTTTTGCCATCATGAGTCACCATATTCCTATGTTTCCAAATTGTCCAAAGGAAGGTGAAAATGGAGCTAAGATACTCCATCCTCTCTTGGTCTAGCTGTCTGAGTCTTAGGATAATATTTTTCAACCAAGCTTGAACACTAATATTATTAATGTCTGAAGTGTGAATGGCAAGAGTAGAACCATGCCAGCAAGCTCTAGTGAAAGTACAATGAAGAAACAGATGGGAAGTAGACTCTTCCTCTTCATTGCAGAAAGGGCATGTGCTGTGATGACAAATGCCTCTGTTCTTAAGAGCAAGGAAGGTCAGAAGGCAGTCTTGCATGAGTTTCCACACAAAGAGATTCACTTTGTGGGGAGTTCTCACCTTCCAAATTATCTGCCATACCTCTGTTTGAATATGATAAGGGTTATCTTGAAAAGGAAATTTTGAGACCTCATCCTTATGAAGAATCTTGTAGGCTGTCCTAACATCATACTGACCTGTAGCTGAGTGTTTCCAAAGAATCTTATCAAAATTGTGATTAATGAGGTCAGCCACTTTGCCAGTGATCAAATTGGGATTTTGCAGATTATGGCTAGGACAATTAAACCAATCTGAGTGTTTTAAAGGTATGTCTCTACCATTCCCTATCCACCATCTACCTTCCCTCAATTTTGGGTTATCATGCTTGATTAAGTTCCTCCAAAACCAAGAGTGGTGAGGTTTAGGCACACATTCATGAATAGAACAATGTGGAAAATACTTGGCTTTGAAGGTTTTGGCTAAAAGGGATTGAGGGTTATGGCTTATCCTCCAAAATTGCTTTGCAAGCATTGCTTGATTCATGAGGTTGAATTTTTTGAAACCTAAGCCACCCTCGTTTCTGTTTCAGCACAATTTATCCCAATGTATCATATGAAGCTTCTTAACACCCTGCTTATGCCCCCACCAAAAGTTTCTAATGACAGCATCCAATTTCTTGCATATGGTTTCAGGAACTTTGAAACAGGAAAAGGTATAGAGGGGTAAGGTTTGAAGAACGGAAGTAATGAGCGTACCTCTACCAACTTGGGATAACAATCTAGCTTTCCAACTTTGAAGCTTGGATTTTAATTTGTCTAACAAAAACTGGAAATCAGAAACCCTCTTACCTTTCAATTTGAAGTCAAGGCCAAGGTATTTACTACGATTTTTGACCAGATTAACCTGGAGAGAATTGGCTAAGGAAAGTTGCTCAACTTCAGGCATATTGGAAGAACAAAATAGGTCAGATTTGGCCAGATTGATGTTCTGCCCTGACAAGTTACAATACCACTGCAAAATATTATGAATATTTTGGAGGGATTTGTTGTCTTTTTTGAAGAAAAGTAAAGAGTCATCAGCAAAGAACAGGTGTGTAAAGGTACACCCATTTCTACCTACCTTAATCTCCTGAATAGCCTTGTTATGTTTAGCTTTCAAAAGAGCAAGAGACAGCACATTAGCACATAACAAAAATAGATAGGGAGATATAGGATCCCCCTGTCTTAGCCCTTTTGAAGGTTTAAAAGTCTGAGTTATACTGCCATTAACAAGGAGAGTAAACTGAACAGTTGAAACACACTCCATGACCTAACCTATCCATCTTGGGTTAAAATTCATGGCCACCAGAATGGCCCTCAGAAATTTCCAATCTATCCTATCATACGCCTTACTCATATCAATTTTTAAAACCCCATAACAATGCTTCCTTCCCTTTTTCTTACCGAGAATATCAAAAATTTCATGGGCAATGAGGATGTTATCTGAAATATTCCTTCCTTTGATAAAAGCATTTTGGTAAGGAGTGACCAATTGATCCATCAAAGGTTTAAGCCAATTGGCAAGGATCTTAGAGATGACTTTGTAAATAACATTACAAAGACTTATAGGCCTAAACTGATTGACATTATCAGGGAAGGATTTTTTTGGAATAAGGGTAATGAAAGTATGATTAAAAGATTTGAGTAAGGAACCTGAATGAAAAAAGGCTTGAACAGTGCTAAAAACATCAAATTTCACAGCATCCCACTATTCCTGATAAAAGAAATGCTAGAATACCATTTGGCCCAGGTGCTTTGTGAGATCCTAACTGGAAAATAGTAGACTCAATTTCAGAATAAGAGACAGGACAATCAAGAGCACAACTCTGTTGGCTTGATACAAGGGGAATAGGAAGAATTTGGATTTCATTCAAAATGTTTTCAAAAGCAAAGACAAAACCATCATATGATTTTTGAAAATGATTCACCAATAAGTTCTCAATCCCTTTTTGATCCTCTATGACACTACCATCCTCAGTTCTAAGCTGCAAAATCCTATTCCTAGCCCTTCTCTGTTTCACAACAGTTTGGAAATATTTAGTTTTTTTTTTTTTTGATAAGTAATAAGGATTTATTGATAACTAAAAGAGAGAGACACCCAAGTACACAGGAAGTATACATGGGTGTACAAATCAAATACAGAAATTACATAAATCAAGAAAATCCAAAAAAGAAGAAAAATGATGGTTTCTCCATACTGAGAACCAGTCCAGTAAGGTTCTGAAAAAAAGAAGCTTGAGATTAGGCATAGAACGCTCATTGTCTTCAAAACACCTACTATTTCTTTCCTTCCAAATACACCACATCAAACAATGAGGGACAACCATCCATATATCTCCATTGCGATGGCGACCAAATCGACCTTGCCAGCAAGCAAAAAGCTCAACAACAGACATTGGCATAACCCAACAAACTCCAAATAAATCAAAAACCATATCCCACAACTCCAGAGCAACCAGACAATGAAGGAATAGATGGTCAACGGTTTCATTGTTACACTTGCACATATAACACCAATCCAAAATGCAAACCTTTCTTTTCCTTAAATTGTCAATTGTTAGACATTTCCCCATGGCAGCGGTCCAAACAAAGAAAGCCACTCTAGAGGGAATCTTCTGCTTCCAAATGCTTTTCCAAGGGAAAAACTGATCACTGTGGCCAACTAGAAGATGGTAATATGCACTAACCGTAAACCCCTTACTCTTACAAGGAAGCCAACATCCCTTGTCCTCCCCAGTTCCCTTTACAGGAGTGCTATAAATGGTAATAATGAAGCTCCAGAAGGCTTCCAATTCCCGATTATGAACATCCCTACAAAAATGTATCTCCTAATGAAGGACTCCATAGGAGTACCTCATTAGATCAGCCACACTCGATTCTTTGTTTCAAAAAATCCTATATAAATAAGGATAGCAGTTAGCAAGAGGAGATGATCCACACCATCTATCTAGCCAAAATCGCACTTTTGATCCATCTCCAATTTCATACAGAAAAAACCGAGATAAAGAGGGCCACCCTCTTCTAATATTTTTCCACAAACTAACTCCATGAGGACCAAAGAAAGGGCTAGAACACCAACCACCCCAATCACAACCATACTTCGTCTCTATCACTTGACGCCATAGAGCATCACTTTCTTACCCAAATCTCCATAATCACTTCCCTAATAAAGCTTCATTGAAGGTTCTCAGGTTCCTAATCCCCAAACCACCTGAGGAGAGAGGAGTACAAACCATAGACCAATTAACAAGATGAAATTTGGGCTCATCTCCTAGGCCTTCCCATAGAAAGTCCCTCTGAAGTCTTGCAATTCGATTGGCCACTGAAGCAGGAATAGGGAATAAAGAAAGAAAATAAGTAGGAAGGTTAGAGAGAGTGCTTTTAATTAAAGTAACTCTACCTCTCTTGGATAAATATAACTTTTTCCAACTTGCTAATTTTCTTTCCATCTTCTCAAGAATTGGATTCCAAATTGTTTTGTCCTTGTATTTTGCCCCCAAAGGAAGACCCAAATATTTCATTGGAAGAGACCCTTGCTTACAGCCTAAGACAACCACCAAAAGATCAAAGTTTTGAACTGCCCCTACAGCCACCGGTTCAGACTTACCCAAATTTACCTTCAAACCGGACACAGCCTCAAACCAAATGAGCACCATACAGAGAATCAGTAGTTGATCAATATTAGCATCACAAAAAACTAGAGTATCATTAGTGAAAAGGAGATGGGAAATCACCAAAGATCTTCCTGTAGAATCACCTACATGAAAACCTAACAAACGACCTTCATGGACAGCCTTATCCAACATTCTACAAATGGCTTCCATAACCAACACAAATAACAAAGGGGACAAAGGATCACCTTGCTACAACCCCCTTGAACTCCCAAAAAACCCATGGGGAGAACCATTAATAAGGATAGAATAACGAACCGTTGATAAACAAAATGAAATCCATCGCCTCCACTTATCCAAAAAGCCACAATGCTTAAGCAAGTGGGAAAGAAATCCCCAATTCACATGATCAAAGGCTTTCTCTATGTCCAATTTACATAACAACCCTAGTTGACCAGATTTCAATCTACTATCAAGACATTCATTAGCAATAAGGATGGAATCAAGAATTTGCCTATTTAGAACAAAGGCATTCTGAGGAGTTGAAATGATGTCTCCTAAAACCATTCAAAGTCGAATAGCCAAAACTTTAGCAAGAATTTTATAAACCCCCCCCCCCCCCAACAAGGCTGATAGGCCGAAAGTCCTTTACTTCCACTGAAGCGGCTTTTTTAGGGATGAGAGCAATGAAATTTGCATTCAAGCTTTTTTCAAACTAACCTATAACATAGAAATGGTGGAACACAGCCATGATATCTGATTTGAGAATCCCCCAGCAAGCTTGAAAGAAAGCCATTGGGAAACCATCTGGGCCAAGAGATTTATCCCCATTAAACTTCTTGATGACTTCATAAATCTCAGCTTCCTCAAAAGGTCTCTCTAACCAATTCACATTATCCCTGGAAATCCTTGGGAAATCCAACACATCTAGGAAAGGCCGCTGCTCTTGCTGCTCCAAGTATAAATTCATGTAGAATTGTTCAATATGGTCAGCAATCCTATCTTGGTTGGAAGACAAAGCCCCATCAATCATAAGATTTTCAATAGAATTATTTCTTCTATTAGAATTGGCCATCCTATGAAAAAACCTCATATTGGAGTCTCCATCCTTTAAGAACAACACTCTGGACTTTTGCCTCCAGTTAATCTCCTCTAACAAGGCTGTCTTCTCAAGATCAGCACGAAGGGATGCTTTTTCCAGTTTTTCCTCCTCTGAAAGAGGTTGATTGTCCTCTTTAACATCCAAAGCATTCAACTTACTCCATAAATGCTGCTTCCTGGCTGAGATGTTGCCAAAATCAAATTCGTTCCACTGCTTTAGATCCGATTTTAGAGCAGTCAACTTCTTGGCAAGAATGAAACTAGGGGTCCCTTGAAAGTGGTAATTCTCCCACTAGGACTTCACCTTGTTTAAAAACCCCTCCGCCTTCAACCACATATTCTCAAAACGAAAAGGAATTTGCCCTCTTCGATGACTCCCACTCTCCAAAAGAATTGGAAAGTGATCAGATAACACTCTAGGAAGCCTTTTTTGGGAGAAATGTGTGAAATATTCTGCCAATACCGAAGAGGAGAGAAACTGATCTAATCTAGAAGCTGAGGTAGAGTTAGACCATGTGTAAAGACCTCCCTCCAAAGGATTATCCATTAGCCCATGAAGAGAAATAAAATCTGAAAAATCATACATGCAGCGAGTAAATCTCCCTGCCCCTAACCTCTCCGAAGGGAAGCGGATAACATTAAAATCACCTCCCAAACTCCAAGGCAAATTCCACCAACTGTTCAAGCTTGCCAATTCCTCCCACATAAATTGACGCTTTCTGTTCAAATTTGGACCATAGATACTTGTGAAAGCCCACTCAAATTGGTCAATGACGTTTTTGAACCTATAAGAAATCGAAAAATGCCCTACTGCTTCCTCTATCTTTTCAACCACCCTTCTGTCCCACATGAGCAGAATTCCACCAGAAGCACCCTCTGAACCCAAATATAACCAATCTATATAAGGACAACTCCATATACTTCTAACAAGTCCTCTTGTAACCCATTCCAATTTTGTCTCTTGCAAACAAACAATATCAGCCCTCCAGGTACGTAATAAATTACGAATCTTGAGTCGTTTTCCCTCTCATTCAATCCTCAAATATTCCAAGATAAAATCTTCAAATTCATTGGGAAATAATAAGAACCATTTCCTTACCATTACCAATGTGCCTTGTTGAAGTTGAACCATAATTGACAAAGCTAAATAAACCCCTCAATTCCCTTATTCCTTTCCTCCTTGAGCTCTTTACGGTTTGTTCAGTTTTTTCCTTAAAAGCCCTTTGCTGTAACTTAGCTTCAACAGCCAACAAAAAATTGGTTGTTGGCTCTTCCAAACCTTTGAGGGATGTCCCATGAAAGTCATCAAACCCACTGAATTTTTCCTGAAACCATTCTGAGTAATTTTCCTTACCTAGCAAATTCTTCACAATTGGAGTCGCTGACCCATCACCATTATCCATAGGCAAAGAGTAAGCCAGTGGTTCAATAGTTAAAGGAAGCAAAGGAACAGTACACTGAAAAGCATCCTTGGAGTAGATATTTGAAACCCAATCCTCCACAGCCACATCATCCCCTTTTTCCTATTCTGATATTATCTCCTTAGATTCCAATGACACCCCCGGTACCATTGCCAACTGATTCGAAACATCCACTCCGCCAACTACCTCTCCTAGTGGCAAAGAGATTTGAAATGGGACTTCCACCCTCCTCCCGTCCTGTAGCTCAAGAACCCATTGCTCAGAATTCCCCCATTTCTTGATGACATTGTCCGAATGCTCATGGATGATCCGTTGGATGTCACGTTGCAAGGCCACATCACCTTCAGAACAAAGAGACTCATCTATGGAAGCATCGGAGCACAGAGACCCAGCCGCGGAAGCATCAGGGACGTTGACCACTGAGAGAAGCTTCTCGGTGCATGTCGAAACCATGTGTGTCGAAGTTAATTCAACCTCGGACTTATTGCTACTCACCAAAGAAGCACTTGTAGATGCCGAAGTGGTTGGGTGAGAGGGAGGAACTTGCGAGGAATGCTTAGAATGTGGGTGGGTCAGATTATAATTGTTGAGAGGAATAGTGGGTTGGAAAGGTTTGGGTTGCCACTTAAAAAGAGTTTTATGATTGGGATGTTGTTGGGCTTTGGGGGTGGGCTTGGAACTTGGCCAAGTTCCTCCTCAAAAGCCTTGGACCACACAAATCCTTTAAGCCCACGGTCTTTTGGGCCCTTTTCATTAACCTCAGACCACACAAATCCCATCTCCCATTTTGCCTATGCTCTAAACGCATAAAAATATCCAAAGTCAACTCAGATGTTACATTGTTGCTTTCAATACCATTTATAGTTGACAAAATCATCGCCTCTGGTTGTTCCCTCTATCCCGGGGTACAATCCTTGCAGGTATCACGGTTATTATGGTTGCGATTTGACAAAAGCCTATCCTTGCAGGTATCACGGTATTTGAGGCAGGTATCACAGTTTTTGAGGTTGAAATCTCTTGGTTTTGAATTTTGAATTAAGATAGATTTATTTTTTCCTACATCTCCTCCGCCACCGCTGTATTTCCGATTCCCCGCCACCACCAACGCAAAGGATTTTGAGGAATCTCTATTGGAAAGACCTGAGATTGCTTGCTTGGGAGCTAGAGACTCTGAGTCAATCGCCTTTCTCAGGTGAAGAGAAAAACCTCTCCAGCCACTCCCCCGACTTCCCTTCTGGCACCACAATAGAACCCTTACGGTGAACATGAATGAGTTCAGAAATTACAAAGAAGAAGCCGTAAGAGTTGGAACCCAACTGAAGAATAAAACATTTGTCACCCTCACGAAAGGATTTTGCAAACTGACCATGAGATTGTCCAGCGATTAGTTCTTCCACAATGAACAACAATCTCTTTGCACATCATTTTCCCATAAAAATTGATTTTAAAGAATCTCTACCTCTCTCATAAATACGAAGCTGGTAAAACATACCACCTTCCTCAATTGAAAACTCAAAGGTTTTTGATTCAACGAAGAAGAACACAGAGCCTCCCATATTGAAAAAGAAAACAACAGAGAAAGCGAAAAAAAAAAAAAAACACAAAAGAAGATAGGAGAACAAAGAAAAAATCTATGGCTAATTCGAGGTAGCCAGGCCTCAAACCCTCTGATTTTCCGAGCTAAGAATCACTCTGCTTTTTGTCACAAAAACAGAGCATTCTGAGCTAAGAATCACTCAGACCCTCTGATTCTCAGTAGAATAACACACACCTAGCGGGCCTTTAACCCACAAACACATTCTCCATTCTTATGGGGAGTGGAGGTGCTATACTGATATTTGGTGCTTCGATTTAATTCAGCTAGAAATATTCTTTTTGCCTTAGGGTTCCCAATTTATTTGTTGGTGGTTTTCCTCATAGCCTTACAGATTGTGCTTCAAGCATAGCCTTGACAGCCCAACAATTGAGCATCCCTACAGTTCTCAACCTAACACCCTCTTCCACCTAGACTTGACTTCTAGCTTTTTCTGCTTTCTTTTTTCTCTCCTCCCCTCTGTGTTCACACCCACTCCTATTTATTTTCTCTCTCTTTCCCTAACTTCCTAGAAGAACTTTGGAAATATTTAGTATTCCTATCACCCAAAATTATCCAGTTGCATCTTGCTTTTTGGGCCCACATCATTTCCTCCCCATGCAACAAGGTTTCTAACTCCTCTTTAAACACCTTTTCCTTCCTCACATCATCAATAGAAATGATGGAATTCTGCATAGTTTGGAGTTGAGCTTGTTTGTGAGCAATATCATGTTCTAATCTCCCAAAAACTTCCTTATTCCAAGTATAGAAAGCCCTCCCCACATTTGAAAGTTTAGTCCTAAACTGATAAGCTCTAGACCCTGTGGTTCTAACACTCCAAGCTTCCTTCACTACATTTTTACCTGAAGAATGTGATAACCACATCTGTTCAAAACGAAAAGGCCTTCTACGATAGCGCAACTTAAAATCAAAATCTAATATTATGGGACCATGGTTAGAATGAATAATAGGCAAACTTTTTAGTGCATAATTAGGATATGTGTTTATCCAATCTACACTTGCAAAAGCCCTATCTAGTCTCTCCATTACAAAATCACCCTCCTCCCTTTTATTCATCCAGGTAAATCTTTGACCAGAAGCAGCTAACTCACAAAGAGATAATTCATAAATAACATTATGAAGAGAGTCAGCCCCTAAAAGAGCACCTTGATTGAAAGAAAATTTATCATTATCGCTGAGGACTTGATTAAAATCCCCAATACAAAACCAATTAGGGTGTGTTAACATTTTTAAGTCCTTAAGCTTATTCCAGACATCCTCACTTTTAGCTAAAACAGGGTGGCCATAAACAAAAGTGATGGAAAGAGGTGTACCTTTGTTGTCCATGCACAAGATTCTTAGATGCATGTCTGATATGGAGTCTTTGATTAGGCATCTAGGCAAGCAAAATACCACCACTTAGACCTTCCCTCGGAAGCTCCTAGCCATCAAAAAAACCACATCTACTCCAAATTACTTCTCCTTTATCCTTAGCAAGTCTAGTTTCCATAAGAAAAAGAACATCTGGCCTATACTCCTGGGCAATATTCTGACATTGTAGAACTGCAGAGGATTTGCCCAAAACCCTACAGTTCCAACTCAAAACTCTCATGGCTGCTTGGGAAGCTGAATAGGGTTAGCTTCCCTGAACCCATCTCGTTCTTCAGCACAAGGATTAACTGAATTTCCTTGGTTTTCAACAGACTTTGCAGTACCCTGATCACCATTATCTTCTGAACACAAACCGTCTTTCTGTTTTTCTAGAGCTTGACAACCCGTAAGTAAACCACAAAGGATTTTCTGTCTGATATTCCTCCCTATTTTCCCTATCTCTTTGCGGAATCTTTTCCTTGAACCCAAATTATTAATCTTCCTATCAAATGGAGTATCAAAACATTCATCACACTGAAGCTCTGATAAAGGGTGAGGGTCAGAGGTTGTAGAATTTGGTGTTGGTGGACCTGGGTCAGTTAGGATTGGATTCGGGCAGCTAAAAGTTGATGTATCTAGGCTCAGAGGTTTAAGTGGTGAACAAGTATGTTGGGCCCAAGAAGGTTGCCCACGGTCTGGGTTATAGGATTGGGCCTGGCCCTAATTTAGCTGTGGGCCCCTACTTGACTCACCTTTCTCAAAATGCAGCCTCTCCCTATTCATACGATGGACCAGAGAATTCGAATTCGGAGACTGATGGCTTGTTTGGAAGTTTAAAAAAGGAGGGAGAGTAGAGTAGAGGGAGTGGGAGTAATTCAATTACTTTATTTGGAAGCTTTTTAAGGAAGGAGGGAGAGTAGAGTAGAGGGAGTGAGACTAATTCAATTACCTTATTTGGAAGTTTTTTAAAGAAGGAGGGAGAGGAGTTTGGAGGGGTTTGAAGGGGTTTCAACCACCTCTAACCCCTCATTTTTAATTCTCCCAAATTGGAGAGATTTGGAAGGAGAGTAGAGTAGATAAATTATTGACTAGATAAATTTCTCAATTTACCCTTACTAAATTAATAATAAACCAATGTTGCAAGTCCCTTTTTAAATAGGGGTAAATTTTTCTATTTTAATTATTTCCTCTCCTCTCCATCTTAATTTTTAAAACATCTAAACAAAGAGAATCACTAATTACTTCCTTCCCCTTTACTAATTTTAAAAATATCCAAATAAGGTGGAGGGGAACCATTCCCCTCTACTTTCATCCCCACTACTCCCCTCTACTCTCCTTCCTTTCTAAACTTCCAAACAGGCTATAGGAATTTGATCCCTATTCCATTGATTCGCAGGCAACACCTCAGGCCGTTCTCTATTCAAAGAGTCAAGATTGAAAAGTATAGCTGTACTAGAATCACTATCAGTCTCAGATTCCAAACCTTGATTATCTTTTAAAGTACCAGTTGTGAGAAATGGACCCTCACCTCCAATCCAAGATCATTTTAGAGCAGAAGATTTTGACGGGAACCACGAGGGGCATAAGACAAACGTATCTCTAGCAGGGTGGTTCATGTTTGGGTTATGGTGTTGGTTTGCCACCTGGGGTGATTGATTTTGAATAACTTCCACAGGATTTTGGTAACCAGGTGAAGAAACTGGTGAGTTAAAAGGAATGCTGGGGTTTGGACCATTACCAAGATTCAGAGAGTTAATTGCAGAGTTGAGTGAGGCCTGTACATTGTCCTGGTGGTTCAGGGGCTGAGGGACAGCTACATCTACATGAGAGATAGGATGACTCTGTAATGGTACAGGTGGAACAGAGCTATCCAATATAGGAGTAACTGGGTCCGGGTAACTACGAAGACTACTAGCATGTGTTTGGGATGATGAAGATGGAGTAACGGTTCAGGTATAGGTGGATTGGGATTTGGTGGCTGGGGATGGGGTTGCATGTGGTTATAACGGATTTGGGAGGTCCACCTCCTACCCCGATTGTAGAAAGCCCTTAGGAAATTACCAAATTGGGGTTCAAGTGTATCATAGTTGAACCTTACCTAGTGAAGATTCTGAATACCACGCCGTTGCCTAAAGAGCATCATTTCTACCTCATCCATACTTTGTGAACATTGACTTCATACATGCCCAATCAAGCCACACCTGTTGCATAACTTATACACTCTCTCATATTTACACTGAATCCAGATTTTTAAATAAACACAGCTCTTCCTATTTCTCTCTTCTCTCTCTTAGAGAGCTTTAGTCTTCAAGGCTTTGTGCCGGCGTTCTGTCCATCTGATAGCTGTCCAATCTCCTTCCTTCTATACCTTTCTTTTCTTCCTTCCACTGACTTCTTTATTCTCTCCACTTCTTTGTCTTTTTTGTTCTTAGTCGGTCACCTTTACCCTTTTCTACCTTCTCCCACTTCTTGTGTGTGTGTTTTTTCACGTCTCCTTTTTTTTTTTTTAACCTTCTCTCTTTCTCCGCGTTTTCTTTGTTTTCTTCTGGGTTGACCTTCCTTTTGTTCTTTATCTTTTCTTGTCATCCAGCTACTGGTTGTGTTTCGTGGTCTTTCTCTGGGGTTTTTCTTGCATGCAACGCTTGATTCTCCCCTTTTGTTGATCATCATGGATGATTCCTTTAATTCTAGGGAATACGGCTGGACGGATAGTAGTGAATTGGACGGTAGTGCGGAGATTTCAGAGGAGATCGAGTCAGATTTTCAATCTTATGATGAGGATGAAGTCCCATTCGCACATCATGGCCCTGTTTTAGAAGCAGATTCTGAAGAAGTTGCAATCCAAAGGGAATTTTGGAGTCTGTGTGCAATCGGGTTCATTCTTGACTGCAGGGAGTTTTCAGTGAACCATCTCCAACAACTTATCAATCATGCATGGCGGATTAGAGGTACTGTGAGGGTTGTGGGAAGGGAGTCCTACTTTCATATTATACATTTTGAATACATTGATGATCTGAATCATATATGCTCTGAAGGCCCTTGGTCAGTGGATGGTGCGTTATTTGTATTAGAAAAATGGAGGCCAAATTTAGTTCTTGATAGACTTCAATTGAATTTCGTTTCTATTTGGGTTCAACTGCATGGGCTGTCTCTAGAGTACCAATATCCGGAGTTGGCTGAGAGGATGGGTCAACTAATGGGTACTTTTGAGTTATGATACACGGACACGGACATGGCGATACGACAATTTTTGAAAAACGAGGACATGATATGGCGTGGACATGGCAATTAAATAATTAATTAAATTTTATATTTATGCATAATTTTTAGACATAAAATACATTTTTGTTTAGAATTTAAATTATGTAAGAACTACAAATAAGTAAACTAACACCTAAAGTAGTACAATAATACACATAAAATGTTCAATATTCATTTTAGTAAAATCACCTACAATATTTAACTTTAATAAATAAATAAAATTATAGCAGGACACCAAAAAAAAAAAAAAAAAGTTATAAGGTATAACTTAATATGGCAGTAACAAGTAACAACATTATATATGAGATTAAAAAAACATTATATTATATCCCACTCTCACACTATAATAGTGAGAGTGGGATTAAAAAAAAAAAAAAAAACAAAATGCGTTATAATAAGTGGGTATAAGTAACCCATTCAGCATTCACCCAAATGCCTAATATCTTAAAAAAAAAAAAAAAAAAAAAAAAACAGAGAGAAGCTTAACAGCAAAGAGGTCGGAGACCTGACCTGTTGTCCATGCTGAGAGAGAGAGATCGGAAGGGACAGAGGGCATTGACGTCTATGGAGCTTGCCGATCGGCTGGATCTAGCTCCGGTGAGGGACAGAGGGTAGCGGCAGCGGGTAGAGGTCAGAGGGAGGGTGGGTTGAGAAGTGAGAACTTGAGAATGAGATGTGGGTTTCGATCTAATGACTTCTCAGACTTGTTGTTTTAGGATATATCACAAAATCAATGGTATTGGTAAGTCCATCTATCAAAATCTGTAATTTTCCTTTTTTTTTTTTGTCACCGCTGGTGTGTCGGAGCCGTGTCGGCGGCGTGTCGGAGAAGCAAAAAAAAAAAAAAAAAAAAAAAAGAGACATTGCTCGGACACCGGAGTCCCGCGAATCATACCAGTTCCAGTGTCTGATACGTGTCAGACATCGACACGACGCCAAAAAGGGCGTGTCGGTGCAACCTAGTTTTTGAGAGGATTGACTGGGAGGATAGGATCCCTCATAACATAAGGTTCATGAGAATTAGAGTTCGGATCAACCCATGGATGCCTGTTATTTCAGGATTTGTATTAAAGTTAGCATTTCTTATAATAGGCCTATCTTCATTGCCTTAAAAATACAAAAACATCCATTGTAACTTTTAGGCCTATTTTCAATGTCTTCAACATACAAAAAAAAATTCTCGGTAATTTCACTCATCCAATCATTAGTCCAAACTTGATAAATCTTCCAATTGAATACTCGTCATAAATCTTCCAAGTCAAACTCACTTCGGTCTAGGATTGAGTTGTCCGAAACCATTTGAAAAGTGTTAGGTTCACATTTGTATGTAATTGGCATATCCTATGATAACACATGATTTACTTGTTTATTATCTTTCATTGTTTTCTACATGATGCGGATATCATGTTTATTAAGTGCTTTTAAGAAAGACAGGTATGGAGCCAATCAAAATAGTCAATCCTAGTTTGTGTTATAGTTTCTTAAGACTGGTTGTTTTTAGATGGGCTAGTTTATTTGAATATGGGTTCATTCATTGTATTCAAGTTATTATTGTATTGGACTTACTCTTGTACTTGAGGTTTTGTCATGGATTGACAAATGAGGAGATTGTTAGGGTCATGTGTTTTGGTATTGTCAAACCATACTAAATTATGTGTCTTTTATTGAGTTTTAATGTGTCTTAAAGTTGTAATTGAAGACCAAGTTGAAGACACAAAGTTTGCTTAAGAATAGATCAAGAAAAACACATTTTCAGTACTTTTTCAGCATGTACCTTGATAGCAACTCGATACCTCTCGATAGAAGCTAGAAACTTACTACCTCCTCAACACAAGCTCGATCTATTGAGATTTTGTTCTCGACATAAGCTCGATAGTAGCTCGATCTATCAAGTTATGCGGATTAGCAAAAATCAGTAACGCAAAAAAGCCCATAACTTATTCGTTTGAAGCCCGAATTGAGATCTGTTTGAACCGGTATTTAAAGGACATCATAAGCCATCCTTTATATGGCTTTTAAGAGAGAGAGAGAAACACTCTGTTTATGTGGCTAGGGTTTTGTAACCAAGTTTTCTCTATTTCACCAAACCAAAGAGTTTCAAAGTAGATCTAAAGATTCCATTGGTGAAGAAGTTGAAGTCATAGCTGTTAGGTTCTAAAGTTTAGAATTTTATGTATTTAGAACTCTAATGTGTATTGTTGGCAAACCATGATCAAAATAATGTGTTTAGAAGTGTTTAAGTCTAGCTCAAAGTTGTGATTTTATGTAAAGTTGGAATCGAGTTAAAGCAGGAAACATTGTGCCTTTTGGCCTGGCTCGATCGATCGAAAGACAGGCTCGATCGATCGAAGCTCGGGCAGAATGCTTTTCTGCAGATTCGTCCAACTCAGCCCTAGTTGTTTTAAAACATTTTTAGGGTTTCTTATTTGTCCTAAGTATAAAAGGCAAACCCTAGCCACGTTTTAGTGTTGCTCATATTTGCGGTTTGTGTAAATCTCTTGTGAGATCTAGAGGAGCTTTCCTTTGAACAAATTTAGGGTTTTCAAGGAGAAGATTTATCTACGCCTTGATGATCAATTCAGTTGTAGCCATTGAAGCTTAAAGAAAACACAAGCGGGTGTGGTTGTAGCTGGTGGTGAATCCAAGAAAGAAGGAGTCCGTGAATTCGGAGCTTGCACGTGGTCGTGTCAGTAAGTTCTACTGGTTGGTAGCAATAAGAAGTCGAGCGTGGAGGCTTGTAAGTCTTATTGTATGAACTTCGATTCTTTCAAGATAGTGGATTCAAGTTTACCTTGAGGATAGCTAGGTCAAATCCTCCCCAGGTTTTTACTGGTTTGGTTTCTTGGGTGATCATATCTTGTGTCTTTTATTTTCTGCTGCTTTGCATGATTTGATCTTTTATATTGTGATAACCTAGACTTGTTTAATTAGACTAAGTAACAACTTGGCTAATTACCTAGGTTTAATCAATTGTTTAAGGAGTCTAAAAACTAACAATAGCAACCACCACAGACTTGCTATTGTGAGGAAAACCTTCAAGAGGTTCTTGAAGTTAGTTGGAGGTTCCAATTATGATTGTGGGTGGGGTGTTCATATATTGAAGAGTTTAGAAGTTCTGAAGTGGTAGAAGGTTTCTATTGTAAGATCATCTACTGAGATTGTAGAGTTTAGGGACAAATGTTTTGTACTAGATCTGAAACTTCTCTTTATTATAATGGATTGTTTTTTGGGAAGGTTTCCCTTAGGTTTTTTTACAGTGAAATTAGTTTGTTTCATTGGTTTGAACAAATATTATTCATAATAGATCTAATTAACAACTTGGGTTTAAAACTTATTAATTCTATCAACCGGAGTCTAAATTTCCCAATAAAAAGGAATTATACACAATTAGAGATGGACATTTTCAATTATTATTGACAAAGTGATAATCATTGATACAAATAAATAAGCATACATAGTTAGGAACAAAAATTGAAAATAAAAAAATGAAATAGCAAGTATATTTACCCGACTTAAATGATTCAAGTAATCATTACTTTGAAGCATGCTTATAAAGCTAACATTTGGAGAAGCACCAGTCTAATAGGAAAAAGGATTTTGTGTTCATATTAGCTCAATCTCAAATTGTTGATATCTTTATAAAAAAAAAAAAAAAAAATACAATTACACAAATCAAATTATATATTTTACTTGTACCTGATTAGATAGTTGAATGATTTGAACTATTGGCTATTGGCATGCCCAAAGAAAAGAATTCCTGTCAAATAATTATAAGAGATTAAAATGTCAGATCAATTTTTTTAAAAGAAAAAAAAAAAAGATGCAAGGGACATAGATCATACTTGATTATCATAGTTTTCATCCATGGGTACACTAAATGGTTGCATTGGTTGACAATGACTTGTACTCTGTAGTGCCTAGTTTGAGCTTTGTGGATGTCTTCTATCTATCAATTGTTTTGAAAAAGAATCCTTGGGATTAATATTGAATTGATAATACAAATAGTGCTAGAGTAATATTGTTATTTTGTGCTAGTTATAGTACATTTAGAAAAGAACTAATACCAGTAGGTGCATGGCCTAAGATTGCTGAAAGTCCTCCTGTGGACAATTGTTCTAAAAAAGGAAAAAAAGAAAAAAGAGAAGAAATAATAGGCATAGTTCATAACAAATAAATATTTAGATCATACCACTAGCATTTTCTTCTATTTAAAATTTAAAAAGAAGAATATTTACTTGATCTTGTAATATCTTTTAATGCCTTCATTTTATGCTTCTCCATATTGCTTTTCATTCTTATATTTGTTATTCCTTTTGGTCGCACACATGGGGGATCTAATATTGGCAAATTATTGAGTGAGCAATTTGTATTCTTAGCATCTTCAATGGCATTATTAGCAACAAAACTATTTTCTTTCTCATCACCATCTCTTGCCACCACCATATCCTTTTCAACTAAATCAATCATCTCCCTAACTTTTCTTTTGCAAATTTCAGTATGTCGAGTTGTCGCTGCACTTTTTGTGAAAATTTCATAAACTATGCACGTCAATTCATTACAGCGTGAAGTCACTGATAACTCATCTTTTGCATTAACTGATTTGTCATGATCACATATAAAACTATCTTTTTTTGCATCTTTTGTCCATCATTTTAAAATATACTGAACAGGTAGCTCTATTACACTTTTCACATTTATGTTAGGACATATGTATTTCACATGTTAAGAACATATGTCATGATTTTATGTAATTGGCTTATCCTTTGACAAAACGTACTTTACTTATATTTGGGTATATTTAGGATGTCTTTAAATACTTCAAGAAACCTTTTTTCAAGATCAAATATTGAAGTCTTCAAGTCTGTTCAAAAAAACAAGTTCAGAGTGCAAAATCATTAAAGCTCGACAGCTGGCTCGACAGCTGCATCTATCGAGCTTAAGGAAGCTGTTCTACATTTAGTGTGCTCGACACCTTCTCGACAGTTGCTCGACACCTGCTATCTGTCGAGGTTTAAGATTTTCAGAATTTCAAATATGATTTTCTTGGGATCCGTGAATGTGTCTTTAGGCTTTCTTTTCTCCTAACCCTAGACATATAAAAGGATCAGTTTAAAGGCCGTCAAGTGTTCACAAGTTGCACAAGTTTTAAGCAAACTCTATTCAAGCAAATTATGACCGGAGACAAAGTTCTTGCCCTAGTTCATCTCCTTCTCTTGAAGAAGTTGCTGTGTATGTGCACTGTAGGGTTTTGTGACCAAGCATCTTCTTGATCTTCATTGTGTGGATGAACTGAAGAGCTTTGCAACCAACAACCTTCTTAGTTGGTGATTGAAGTCGCGTACTAGGATCCGCGCAATTGGTTAGTCACATATTGGGAGTCGTGCATTTGAAAGGGGAATTGTCACTACAAAATAAGTCCAATTGGGTATTGGGGTAAGGGTTCAACTGTAGGTTGGTAAGGTACTTGGATTCCTTTACTTGTAACCGCTTGTTGTGATAATAGTGGAGTTTTAGGAGTGGTGACCTGAAAATCACCCGATGGGGTTTTTACCGTTAGGTTTTCCCCATTCGTAAACAAATCACCGTGTCTTTTATTTTCCGCTGCATATTTAGTTTATTGGTGATTTGTTTGTGCTACAACGTGTTTGCATGATAAATTGATTAATTAATAACTTGGCTAATTAATTAATTAATTTCTATCACAAGGGGTCATTCAGTTTGTGGCCTATCAATTTAGTATTCTCAAAGCATGTCGACATAGTAACCTCAATGTTTCAAACATTTTATAGTTGCATTTTACAACATTATTTGAGGAGTTAAAATGGACAACATGAACCCTTCGACAATTAGAATTAACTTCTTGGTGTGTGACCCCTAAGGTAGAAGTAAATTCTAACTCAAATCTTTTGAATATTGTACGTGTATAAACAGATAATGCATGTTGCAAAATTACACAATTCTTAACTATTTGTGAAATCGTACCTTGTTTAGAACAAAAATCTTCTTCTAACTCTTCCATGCACATATTTTTTGAAGTTTTCTCATATTCGTGCACAAATTCTTTTAGGCTCATTGTTTTGCATGCCATATGTTGAAAGAAATTATTAAAACTCTCACTCCTTGATGAAGCTTTTATTCTGGCAGAGAAAATGTTATGACCAAAAACTGAATACCATCTTTCATGATTTTCATATAAAGAATTAAGCCACTTTTTGCCCACCAAATTGTAATCTCTAAGCAAGGCCTCCCAACAAGACTCAAACTTTGTTTCTATCTCACAATTATAAAGAATTTTATTAAATCTACTCTTAAATTAAGGAATCCCATAATGCCTTGGAAAATTTTCTTTAGCATTTTTTGAGATCTGCCATAAGCATAGGCGATGACATGTATCAGGAAGCACAGTTCTTATGGCATTTTTCATTGCTTGACATTGTTTAGTAAAATTGTCTTTGATTTTTTATTTCCCATTGATTCCAAGAATATTTCAAACAACCAAGTAAAGGAAACAGTTGTTTCATCCAATAAAAAAGCACAACCAAAATGCATGTTCTTCTAATGATGGTTGACACCTACAAATGGAGCACATATCATATTATACTTGTTAGTTCAATATGTATTGTCAAAACATATTACATCTCCAAAAGAGTTATAATCAATCCTTGATCTACCATCTCTCCAAAAAAAAATTGTCATTCTATTTTCATCATAACTTGAATTGCATAAAAAACATAGGATCTTTTGCTTGCTTCTATTTAAAATGATTTACTAAACTTTGAGCATCTCCAGGCTCAACATTGATTAACTTTTGCTTGTTCACCACATTATAACAATCTTGTTTTATAAATCCAACATTTTCAAACCCTCCAATTTCCTCAGCTAAATAGGTATATGCACCTATTGTTCTTATACCCACTTCCTTGAAAGTTTTTTTTTACACCTAACTGAGCATCAGTTATTTTTCGATTTGACCTTAGAAACGGTCTTTCTTCTAGTTTTGCAAGTTCATGATTATGATTAGAATTAAAGTGAGTAACCTTCCACTCACCACCTGTCACTGTAAATTAGATACTTGCTTCATAACCAGCCTTAGTTTGTAATTTTTTGAACTTCTTATAATCCAAATGGTCACTATCTTGGGGGAATCCTTCTTTTGAACACACATACTCTCGTTGTCTTATAGCATCTTTTGAATATCTGAGTTTTTCTTTTCAAATACTAAACCCAATTTGTATGGCATAATCATTGTACAATTTATATGCTTCATTCTCATTGTGTACCACCATTCCAAGCAAATTTTCAATATCTTTAAGGTCTTTATCATTGACTCTAATATCTATGATTAATAAACACCACTGTGATTATAAAACACCACAAAATATGTTTATATGGGAACTCAAATCAAAAGCATATTAAAAAACAAGAGTGATGAGAGTGGTTTGTGTACAAACTATTAACCCATAAGAAATAGTTCAATTTTTTACTATTCAAATTTTTGAATTTTATTAAATAGTTAAAGGAAACACCATAAACACACACACTCGCACACACACAAGGCAGAGGGAATGCGTTTTAACACAAGACACATCATAAACTTACAAAAAATTATCCTCTTTACATCTATAAACTTGATAGAAAGAAAACAACACACACACACACACACATATTTAGTATACTCATATTGGACTTTTATCAAACACATAGAAGGCACCAATTAATAAACTAGATAGAATGAAAATAGAGCAAGAAAAATAAACATTGAAGAGTGAAATGAGTTTTTGTTAAGTACCTTGATCAATCATGATTAGCTACAATGGTGGAGTTTGGACAACCACCTCAAACAATCCGGCAATGCAAAAGTAGGGAGATGATATTTGATGAAGATGAATTAGATTTATGAAACTTAGTTCATAACTATCAAAATTAAAAAAAGTTGACATTGAGAAGGATTTGTATTGTAAGAAGATAGAAAATTTTCATGCTTTTTGAAAAGATAACTTGGATTCAAAAGAGAGAATTGTTATTGGCAAAAAACCCAAATAAAGGAGGGAATGAAACTATTCTATTATAATGGAAATGTGTGGGTTTGGTTTGCTTTGGTGGTTTCGGTTAAAGTGGTTGGTGGCTTAACTTTGGTTTTGGTTTTAAGAGGTAAGCTAGTTAGACTAATCCAAACTAGAGTTAAGTTTGTATTTATTGTGTGGTTAAAGCTGACATTAGCTAATTGTCCAAGTGGTAGATCACTATTGGCTGGGAGGACCACATCAGCACATCCACGTGGTCCTCTGTTGTGGCTAATAATTTCTCCAAGATAACCACTGTACATTACACCACTAAGGCATGAGAGAATGCATATGCGGTTGGATCTAGTCCCTACACGTGGAATGGTTGTGAGCAAAGGAAGAGGAAGCATTGGCTAGAAGATCCTATTCTTGGTCTGTGTTAAAGGTGTGACAGCCTTGAGAAGGAAGTAAGATATACACCTGACATGGTACTCAAGCACTCATAAAAAGGGAGATAGTGACTTTTTAAGGCCAGCAGCTATGAGGACACCCCTTATTGGTTGAATGCATGTTGGACCACTTGAGAGGCATGTGTATCATTCACAGTACTCTTGATGTCCCTCTCAATGTTTAGGGCCTGTTTCCTAAGCAGTGGCAAAGTCACTTATCCACGGGCCCTAGTGCCTCGTTGGCGCAATCTCTATCCTCTAGTCAGCAGATTATATCACAACCATGAAAAAGTCCAAAATAAGGAAATGATGACTTGACACTTGTCTTTGTACTCAGCCATATTCCTTAGATTATAAGAGGAACATGCTGTTGTAATTTAGGGCAAGAACCCAAGTAGATATTTGGAGAAGATAGTAGAAAGTTGATAAGATAGGAAGGTAGAAAACAAGGTCTCTCTTTAAGGAAGAACACCCTTATTGTATAAGAGTGACCTCTTTTCGCCACATAATACAAAGCTAAGCTGAACAAGAACATTCCATTCTTGCTCAAACCTTGGTTTTTCATCCCTTTTTCAAGGTTTTTCACGTACATCTTATGTCCCTTATTACATTCTTGATATCACTTTCTTCTTCTCTATCATGTGTCATGTCAAAGCTAGCATCTTTTTCATGTAGATATACTATTAGATAACTTATTTTATTCCTTTATATAAACTCAAATCTAACTTGCACATACATTTTTGGCGACTTCGCTGGGGAATCTCTGGTTATTTCCCTTTTAAGTGTGTTTTTGTTGGGTTGTATACCTCTATTTTACTGTTACTTTCTCCATGCCTTTTAGGTAGAAAGCTACGGGGGGTACTAATTGGTGTGGGTGAAAACCATCAGTCAGAACCAAGTGCAAATCACATATCTATGCACTTTAAAGGCACAAACTCCTCTGGTGAGGCTGATCATCCCGAGAACAGGAATATCATGTCTGCCATTGAAGACCTTCAGCGTTCTCTGGCTGCTATATGGGTAGAGTTCCAGTCTCTACTTCATGAGACAACTATATTGCAAGCCCCTAGGGTGGTCAAGGTCCTCAGGGATCTCTTTACTTGACCAAGGAAGATATTTCTGTTATTTTGTTCGAAGCCAAGAAGATGGATAGTACCGTTTATGTTGACATTAGAGCTCCTTATCTTGAGGAGGTAGCTGGAAAGCCCTATCTTATTAATTACACTCCTCTTATCTTTTCCAAGTATGATGGCATGACAGGGAATGCTAAAGAGCACATCAGTCGGTCTGTAGATACACTGGCAACTCACTCCCATGACTAAGAGTTGAGGCTTAGGGAGTTCTCTTAGTCGTTAGAAGGCTATGCTTTTACTTGGTACACTAGTCTTGCACTAGGGTCGATCTTGAGTTGGAATGACTTGGCAACACAGTTCATGAAAAAGTTCTTTGCTTTGGTAGAAAAGCTCACGTTGTCAAATCTGCAACACGAAAAGCAAAGGATGGCTAAAGGGTTGTTCAAGTACATTCGCAGGTTTAGAGACCTTTCTTTGTTGTGCTATGACCTTGTAAAGGAGGAAAAGTTGGTGGATGTTTGTATTACAGGTATGCTGTATGAATATTGGCTTTATCTAGAGAATCTGCTGATTTCCCGCTTTACAAGGCTCGTAGAGGCTTCGAGAAGAACAAGTATGTTTGTGAGGAAACCTTCAATGGGCTTGACTTCACAGGCTGTGAGTACACCTAGACAGCCTTGGAGGAGAGAAGGCAAGAAGGTAGAAGTTGCTGTAGCAGAGGAGCCTAAGAAAGTAGCCAAGAATAAGAAGAGGGAGAGAGGTGGTATTCTCCCTCCTTTTACTGTTTTCACTGAGGAGTTATACAACATCCTAGAAGCTTGGCTGAAAGATGGTGTAGTGGTGTTGCCTAAATGCAAACGTAAACCCACAAAGGAAGAAAAACGAAGTCCACTTTACAGTAGATACCACAGGAGATGTGACCACCATACCATGGATTGTTATGCTTTGAGGAACATCTTCCATGATAGGGTAGCCAAGGGAGATTAGGTTATCAAGGCTGGGAAGAGGTTTGACCCAAGAATGCATAGACCAGAGGTAGCAATGACTTTCTTCATGGGTTGTGAGGATCCTATGGAGGAAGAAGAGGAGAACATGGCTAGCAATAGCTCAGCACCTTCACCCTTGTTAGATGAAGAAATGGTAACGAGAACTCAGCAAGAAGATAAGATACATTCCTTTCTTGAAGGAATAGGTCTTAGGCCATTGGCTAGGAGAGAAGCAGCCTAAGCTCTGACCAAGGTGATGGAAAGGAATCATAAAGTGGAAGCTGTTGAGGGGAGTTTGATGCATGTGGCATATCAAGAAGCAAAGGATTCAGTCACTTTTTCTAGTAAAGATCTAGCAAACCGAGTTGTTGATGATGACAAACCTTTATATCTTATTGCCTGTTTGGGAGCATCTCGAATCAAAAGGGCCTTGGTAGATACATATGCATCTACCAATATCTTGCATCTCCCAACATTTGATGCCTTAGGCATTCTGAGAGAAAGGATCATCTCAGAGTTACTTCAAGTAGCAGGAATAGGGTCCCTATGGCAGTGAACCCTAGGGTATATGTCTTGGATCTTAGGGTTGGGTGAATTTGAGCACCCACTCTCATGCATGTAATGGAGGGAAATACATCTTATCACATCATTTTAGGTCGTCCATGGTTGAAGGCATATAAGGCTATGGCTTCCATATATCATCAATGTGTGAAGGTCGTTTGGAGGAATAGGCAAGTGGTTATTGAAGCCACTAAGATGCCTTTTGATAAGGCAGAGCTCTATTTGTTGAGGTAGCCTTATATCAAGAGTATGAGCCTGAGGGTGAGAACATAATTCTTCATTTTAACTCCATTGCTTTGCAAAGAGAGGAAGAAGATGATGGCGAAGTTGTAGAACCAGAAAGGCCCTCCAAGATAAGGAGAACCACCAGGCCTAATGGCAAAGTGGTATATGAATTCTGACGGTTAAGGGAAGGGGATGAGGAGGATAGCGAGCCTGATCACCCCAATCTGATGCAATAGCCAGAAGAGGGTCATGTAACTAAGGAACTTGTGAAAGAAGCTTCGGAGTACATGAATGATGTTGTTAAGAATGTGCAAGAAGAAATTGTTGAGATTAATTTAAACGATGGGGAAGAAGGTGAAAGACTGGTGAAAATTAGCAAGAGTCTGTCTAAAGAAGAAAGAAGGAAGTTGATAGCCTTTTTAAGGGAATACAAGGATGTTTTTGCTTGGAGTTACCAAGAAATGCCAAGTCTGAATTCGAGCCTGGTAACGCACAAGTTAAAGGTGGATCCTAATGTTAAGCCTGTGAAGTAGCCACCAAGGAAATATTGTTTAGGTATAGAGGAAAAGATAAAAGCTGAAGTGGATAAGCTTTTAAAAGCAGGTTTCATTGAAGAGATTGAATGTCCAAGTTGGTTAGCCAACATAGTGCCAGTAAAGAAGAATGGCAGTCAGATGAGAATTTGTGTGGATTTCTAGGATCTCAATAAAGCTTGTCCTAAGGATGAATTCCCATTTCCCAATGTTGATATTTTGGTGGATACAGTAGCTGGTCAGAACGTTTTTCCTTTATGGATGGCTACAGTGGGTATAATTAGATCTTTATGGAGCCAGCAGATGCCCCAAAAACTGCCTTCAGAACACCTTTTGGGAACTACTTCTATAAGGTGATGCCTTTTAGGTTAAAAAATTCAAGTGCTACCTACCAAAGTACTATGACTTGGATCTTTGGTGATATGCTTCATAAGTAGGTAGAAGATTATGTTGATGATCTTGTAGTGAAGCTAAAGAATCCCTTTAAGCACTTATTGCATTTGAGGCAAGTCCTTGAAAGATGCAGGGAGCATAACTTGAGGATGAACCCTTCTAAGTGTGCTTTTGGGGTGTTTTCAAGGAAGTTCTTGAGGTTTCTTGTTCATAACAGAGGGATTGATTTGGACTCTACAAAGGCCAAAACAATAACTAACCTCAGTCCCCCATAACTTTGAAGGAGTTGAGAAACTTTGTGGGAAAAGTTTCTTATCTAAGAAGGTTTGTTCCAGGTCTAGCTAAGATCCTGAAGCCTCTTATAGAGCAGACCAAGAAGGGAGTGACTTTTATATGGTGTGATCAATGCCAAAAGGCATTCAAGAAAATCCAGATGATATTGGCCAACCCTTAGACAATGGTGGCCCTTTTACTTGGCAAACCCCTTTTGTTGTACATAGCCAACACAGAGCAGTCATTGGAAGCGTTGTTAGCCCAAGATCAAGAAGGGGTAGAAAAGCCGGTGTATTATATCAGTAGACTTATGAAGAGACCAGAGTTAAGATATTCAACCTCTGAGAAGGTATGTTTGTCTTTAGCCTTTGCTGTGTCAAAGTTCAATCATTACTTTTTAGGGCATCATGTACAATTGGTGACCAAGAGCAATCCTGTGAAATACTTTTTAACCCGCCCTCAATTGTCGGGGAGAATAGCGTAGTGGGCCATCCTGATGTTGTGCCTTGATATCAAATGCATAAGACTAGTTGCCATTAAAGGCCAAGTTGTAGCTGATCTGCTGGCTAACTTCCCTAGGACAAGTGATTTCTCACCTCCCCAACAGGAAGTCTTGGTGACAAAGGAGTAGGAATGGTCAATGTATTTTAATGACTTATCTACATTTCAGGGAGAAGGGATAGGAGTGGTATTAAAGTCACGAGGGGAGGAACACACGTTTGTGTACAAGCTGCGTTTCCCCTGCTTTAATAATGAAGCAGAATATGAAGCCTTATTGGTGGGGCTGAAGGCTGTCAAGAGGTTGGGCATAAAAAGGTTAAAGGTATTTAGTGATTCTGAGCTGGTGATAGAGCAAGTTAGAGGAACTTATGGAGTAAAGAATCCTAGCCTGGCTACTTATAGAGTTGCAATTCAGAAGATTATGAAACACTTTACTTCCATAAAATACAAAGTGGTTAGCAGGAATGAGAACAATCTTGCTGACTCGCTAGCTACCTTAGCCGCCAAGTCTGTATTGAAGAAGGAAAAGATAACACTTCGAGTGGAGAAACAACCTAGTTTGGTCTAGAATGAATTGTGTCTCCCTCAAGATTGGCAAGAACCCTTGTTAAAGGCAATGGCCCAAGGAAAGTACATTGGGTTAGAATTATCAGCAAATATGAAAGATTTCCTTAGGATCAATGGGGATTTATTTTTCAGAGGAGCAAAGGGTTTGCTGATAAAGTGTGTCTTGAGGCAGGAAAGACTGACATTGTTACATAGGTTGCACTATGATATTTGTGGTGTAAACCTTGATGTCGGTCTGTATAGAAGACTACACAGGCTAGGGGTCTTTTGGCCAGAAATGACCAATGATGCTAAGGAAGAGCAAAGGAGTTGTAAGACTTGTTCCATCATCCCCCTAGACCAAGCAAAAGTGCATAATGGCGAATTGTTGGAAGAAGATTGGAAGGATCCATACTTGAGATACCTTTTACAAGGTGTACTACTTGCCGATCGGGAAAAAGAGAGAAATTAAAAAAATACTTGACAAGGTTCAAGGTAGTGGAAGGGAAGTTATTTAAGAGAAGCTTTCAAGGAAGGTAGATGGTATGTATTCCCATTAAAGAAGTTAATGGCCTTCTCTTAGACCTGCGTGAAGGAGAGCCAGCAGGACACCCGAGTGGGAGAAAGCCATGGCAAATGGATTTACACTAGGGATATTACTGGCCAACAATGCAAAGGGATGCTCAAGACTTTGTCAAGAAATGTCAAGAATGCCAAAGGTAAGGGGATGAAATACACACCAGCCATCAAAGTCTTCATCCAATTGTGGCTCCATATCCTTTTCACAGTTGGGGCCTGGATTTTATAAGACCTATAAATCCCCCTTCTGAATGATGTACATGAATATTGGTAGCCACTGAGCTATTTACCAAGTGGGTAGAAGCTGTGGCTATGAAGAAGGCAATAGGTAGCTCAGTGGCTAATTTCTTGTATAATATATCATTTTGGGGTACCTAGCAAAATTATTTCTGACAATGGCACACCATTCTTGAACAAGGATGTGTGTTGTTTAACAGAATGGTACTCCATTTCTCACACGACATCGACACCTTATTATCCCAAAGGAAATGGTCAAGTTGAGGCCTCTAATAAAAGATTAATGATAATATTGGGAAAAATGACTAAGGAGAATGGAAATGGATAGAGAGAGAGCTTCCTACAGCTCTATGGGCTCATAGAACAGCCAAATCACAAGTTATAGGAGCTTCACCCTTTTCTCTAGTCTATGGCACGAAGGTTGTCATCCCAATAGATTTGGTAAGGCCAACAGTGAAGCTAGCAGAGATTTTAGGGATACCCAGAGAAGCTACTTTGGAAATTATTGAAGAAAAACACGATAATGTTGCCTCTCATAATCATCTTTACCAGGTTAATATGAAGGCTAGGCATGAAGGCCAAGTTAAGAAAGAAAGTTTCAAGTGGGGGAACTTGTTTGGAAAACTACCCCTTATGTACGAGGAGTGGCTAGAGCTATTAAGCACAAGTTTTCTCCAAAATGTGAAGGACCCTATATAGTGGAAGAAACACATCCAACAAGACACTATTGACTAAAAGATCAGGCAGGTACAAAGGCGTATAGCCCAATTAGCGGAGCTCACCTTAAGAAATATCATGCTTAATCTTGTAAAAATATTTTGTTGCCTTAATGTCAAATTGATGTTATGTTCCACGATACTTATACTATTATAAACAAAGTCTTCTATTTAGCTAGGTCATATTCTATTGTTCATGATATGCATGCAAAGTCTAGATAGCCTAACTGAATAAAACATAGTAAAGTTTATAATACAACCACATGGCCCTTCAAGACAATAAAATATTACAACTTGAAAATCAAATAATGTTTGTGAGAGAACTAATGTTTTCAAGAGAGAAGTCTGGATCACTCAGAGCTTCTAGCTCGCCTTCTAGCTTTTCGATCTCTTTCCTTAAAGAGTAACATTCTGTTGTGACACCTTTTAATTGAGTCTGAAGGGCAGAACTCGCTTCTTGCTGGGATGTTAATTTCACTTAAAGTTTGTTGATAAATTCCTGGAGATGAGTGATTGAAGTGCTATGTACTTTAAAGTTGATTTTTTTTTTTTTCCTTTTCTTTGTCGATATAAATGTTTTCTTTAACTCTTAACTTACGAAGTGAGGACAAGGAAGTATGAATAGAGGGTTCTGCCTTCTTTAAGTCCTTCAATGCAGTGACATGGCTCTTTAACCAGCTGACATTGACACTTAGGCCCTCCGCCTCACTTAGTGTGGAAATGAAATCATCAAGGGGAAGAGCTAGGCAATCCTCTTTACCCTTTGACTGTAGTTTGGATATGATAGACCCAATTTACTATAAGAGAAAACCCTTAAGTGACAAAGTCCATTTGCTGGTATCCTTCATGGTTTCGGGATTTTTAGAGAGCAATTGAGAACAGGTTGCTCTCAAATCAGGAGAAATCAATGAGAGTAATGGATTAGATTTTGTCTGAGTGCTTTCACTCTCTTGATCTTTGGAAGTAGCTTCTGCTAAATCTTCTTTTTCTTAAGGATTTTCAGCATACACCCGATTTGAATCCTCCCTTTTGGCATTAGATTCTATTTCCTCATCAGAAGTCATTTCCTGTACAGAAACCTCTTGGGTTGAAGAAGTGACTTTTGCTTTGGATTGAGCTTGAGAAACAAATCCTGTAACCTGTCAAAGGTCAAAAAGGGAGAAAGGAAGAAAAGTAACTTGCTCCATTGATTAAGAGAAGACATTACAAGAGTTTAGCCATTACAAAGAAGAAAATGTACCTTAGGCTTCTTGATAGAAGGGGTTTTTGCATTCTTCTTTCTCTTAGTGCCTAAAGGTTTGGCTTTGGAAAGGAGCTTCAAAGTCAAATCACCTTTGAAAATAGGTGGGACATCCACTCGCTGGGCACCACTTTCCCTAAAATTCCTAATACGTTCCCTAATGTCGGACCACCATGACTTGAACTTGGGTGAAGGCATTCCAGTTCTGGTGGGGGATGTAAAGGGGATTTTAGGGCTTGTTACCAATATCTTAATGAGATTCTCTCTTTTAAAGGCTAAGTAGGCCATTACAGCAGGTAAAACTAAATTAGAGAAGTGTCCCAGTATGCCTTGGTCAAAAACAAATTGGTGGGCAAACCTATGGGGATTATAAGCTTGAGTTTCATACTCATCTTGAAATTGTTCCTAAAGATGAAAGGGAAAAGCACAAGCAACAAAGGAAAGTTCTTCCTTAGACTAGAGGGTATCTCTATAACAAGAATCAGGAGTACTTTCTAAAGAAGTGAATAGTGGGTGAAGTCCACCTTCTAAGGTAGAATAAGGTTTGGTTGTCCAATCAGTGGGGTCATCTAATACTTTGTTAAGGAAACTATTGGAAGACACTATCACCTCGTTCCAATGCTAGGAGCATTGTAGTCCTTGCGGTGATGGCAGACTGGTCTTATAAGAGCTTAACACCTTAGGGATAGGGGCATAATTCCTAAAGTGTTCCCACATCCATATTTGAAAAAAGGCAACGGGTACAAAGATTTCTACTTGAAATCTACCCTATGAGCATTGCAAGTCAGGAGTGAATTGATCTAGGTGATAGTACAAAATTCCTAGAAAATAAGGAGGAAGGAGAAAGGAATGTCCTTTGGCTAGTTTAACAGCTAGAGGGAAATGTCTGCTTAGAATCTTCTCATGAGGATATCCCTCAAACAAATGGCGAGATAAAAAGAAAGCAATAAAGGCTTTAAATTCATGAGGGCCAGAGTTATCTTCTTCTACAACAAAGTTGGTGCCTTCCTTCAGGGAGTCTCTATTAGCTTCCTCATCTACATCTTTAGCATATTCCCTCCAGAAGTACTTGATCCATCCCTAGAAATTGGCCCTGGAACCTTTGTCTCAGCCAACACCAGTATCTTTTGGTACTTCTTTGCTGGGGGATTTCCCTTTTCTTGCTGCCTTAAGGACTGGTTTCTTTAGAGTTTTCTTCACTGAATCTTCAAGGAATTTCACGGCTTTAGACTTATCAGGAGACAAAGAGACGTTGACTACTTCACCATCTCCAAACAGGGGAAGTCTCAATATCTCATAGACGTCTTCTAGAGATGGAGAGATTTATTGATACCCTGTGAAGAAGGTATAAGTAGTGGGATTCCACCGATGCAGAAGGGAGAGTAGACTTTCACTGTCCTTGTTGATCTCCAAACTAGAGAACACAAGAATGGTGTCCACAAGTTTCACTCTCTGTAAAATATCCATGAAAGGAGGATGAGCCAACACTCTTCAACACCAACTTCTCCAACTTCTAGAAACAAAAGTGTGGGATTTGAAGACCACATCTAAAATGGGAGCAAAGTCCCCTCTGCAGGTACCGAGCCTAGGAATGTGTTTTAAATCTAGATCCATTGTCAGAAGATCATCAGCTTCTACACATGCTGTGTAAGGAGGGTCTTTAGAACAAGGGATTGAATCCCAATCAAGACTTTTATCAAACAGAGAGTCTTCGAAGAAGGGAGGGATAATCCACTATTCCTCTATGGAAGGATTTTTATCTCCCCCTAGAAGGGGTTTGTTGCTCTTTGAAGGCGAAGGTTCTGAAAATTTTGCAGAACTGGATCTTAAGCCACGTTTCACACCCATGATTTGGTATTTAAGAAGAATTCTAGGTTTCGGGTTAAAGAAGAAGAAGATAAAGGAAAAAAGGAGAGAAATAAGGAAGAGAAATACTTCTTTTCCTTTTATACTTTGAGGAGTTACTATTTTCCCTCCAAAAAGAAGTTTATTCAAAAAACGGAACATCTTTTCAAATTTGACACGTGTCAGCAAAGCAAGGAAATCGCCTTCACAGACAAAGTGTAAAGGCACAGGTGAAGGGAGCCTATCTTACTTACGCTTTCCAAGCCTGGCACGAAACGAAGGGATTGGATTTCACCTATGATCAGATCAGTGGGCAACCATAGTTTACTTTTTTCATGGTGTTGTTGACATTGTTGAAAGTGAATTTTGAAGTAGGCCTAGCTTTTCAGAGCTGCTCCCATCTCACACTGTGGTGGAGGAGGTGCCATAAAGATCTAGGAATGTGAGCAATACGAGCTGAAAGGCTCCCATATTGTTTGGAGGGCAGGGGGCATAGATGCCAAACAAACCTGACCCCTATCTATCGTCGTAGAAGCTATTCCTAGGAAAGATTATGGTTCTCGGGTATCCAATCAATTAATCCCCCAAACCGGGGCAGTTAGAGTGAAAATGAAAGAGTAGGGTGAGGGATAAGGGGGGAAGCCACTAAATGATAAAAACAAAAGAAAAAACTTTAAACAAAACATTAAAAAAAAAAAAAAAAAGAGAAAAGAAGCTATTGGTTTGATGGCGAGCAGATTAAGGAGACCACGAAGCATAGGTATCTGAGTCATCCCCAAAGTCCTCTTGGGAATAGTCTAGAGCCAGATACTTCATCTCTTGCTCATCCTCATCATCATCTTCTTCCTCCTCCTCTTCTTTGCCTTTATCCTTCCCTGAGTCAGAGCCATAAGAGGAGTTGACTCCTTTAAGTCAGAAATGTTTGAAGCGCTAGACTCTGAGCCTGATTAAGAGGGCCTACGTCTTCTCCTATGCCTAGAAGGGGCCCTCGTGAAGGTAGCAAGCGCTACATCTTCGGCGTCCTTTTCAACCCTTAGCTGAAGTGTTCTTCTTCTTCGTCGCTTTAGTTGAAGGGAGCAACCTCTTCAGAGACGAAGCCTTGGGGAGGTAGAGGGAATATGGGGAAAGGTAGAGGGGGATGCATAGGACCTGGTGGTGGGGAGGGAATGTTGTTGTCTGGAGTGCTTGGAGTGCTCTCATAAGAGTTGGGGTGTGTTTTGGGGAGTTAGAATAGGCGGAAGGAAGGTTTGACATTTTCGTGGGGGTTAAGGTTTTTGAGAGAATTTGAAGATACGGAGGGAATGAAGAATGAAGAAGAAACATTCCTTATTTAAATCTTCAACTGCAGTTAAGTGAAGAGACATGGAATTTATGAGGAGTAATGTCTGTTTGGCAAAATGCAAGAAACGAAGAGACGCCAAAATGGCTAAGAGCACTCCTACGAGCCGCGTGTCCATGCTTAAATGTCACAAGGCATGATTACTAGAGTGTTAATGCCTGAACCAATGTGAATGTCAAAGGCCTTTTCCATTAAACGCCATTGGAAGTCACGGGGCTAATGTACATCACACAACTAAGGCATGGGAGAATGCATATGTGGTCGGATTTAGACCCCACACATGGAATAGTTGTGAGCAAAGGAAGAGGAAGCATTGGTTAGAAGATCCTATTCTTGGTCCATGCTAAAGGTGTGACTGGCTTGAGAATGAAGTAAGATATGCATTTGACATGATACTCAAGCACACACAAAAAGGAAGATAGTGACTTTCTAAGGTTAGTAGCTATGAGGACACCCCTTATTGGTTGAATGCACTTTGGACCACTTGAGAGACACATGTATCATTCAAAATACTCTAGATGTCCCTCTCAATGTCTAGGGCCTATTTTCCAAACAGTAGCAAAGTCACCTACCCACGGGCCCTAGTGCCACGTTGGCGCAATCTCTATTTTTTAGTCAGCAGATAATATCACAGCTATGAAAAGGTCCAAAATAAGGAAATGATGACTTGAAACCTATCCTTGTACTCAACCATATTCCTCAAATTATGAAAGCAACATGTAGTTGTAATTTAGGGCAAGAACCCAAGTAGATATTTGGAGAAGAGAGTAGAAAGTTGATAAGATAGAAAGGTAAAAAATAAGGTCTCTCTTTAAGGAAGAGCACCCTTATTGTATAAGAGTGACCTCTTTTCCCCATATAATACAAAGCTGAGTAGAGCAAGAACATTCCATTCATGCTCAAATATATATATAAAAAAAATATAAGGTTTGCCATCACTAAGTGGTCAGAAGACCAATGTACAAAAATAATGTATATAAA
Source organism: Quercus lobata (assembly GCF_001633185.2). NCBI lineage: Eukaryota > Viridiplantae > Streptophyta > Magnoliopsida > Fagales > Fagaceae > Quercus > Quercus lobata. The sequence continues at coordinate 16,780,488 of NC_044910.1, forward strand.
AGAGAAAGAAAAGAAAAGATATAAGAAGTCCTCATTACATCCCTCATAAAAAAAAAAAAAAAATCTCCCCCTAACAAAAATCTCCTATACTAACTCTCTCCCTAAGTACATGACTACTCTCATACCTAAAACTACTCCCCCTTTTTGTCACGAATGACAAAGGAAAAGTTACTGAGAAGCAGTCATCTCATCGTCACCGGAAGAGCTAGCATCCTCATCCTTATTGTCATCATCATAATCGGAGTCACCATCATCATCCTCGTCCTCAGATGCCTCGAGAGAAGGAGAAGGAGACTCTACGAATCCATCAAGGCGGGCTTGTCGTTGTGCAATACAACCGACACGGGTGTTCACTTGACATAACTCATCACTGAGAGTGTCAAGGTGAGCATCCATGCACTGAAGCTGCGCTATGACCACCTCGAGGGTCACACCACCCACAAAAGAAGAAAGAGAGGATGTAGATGGAGTGGAAGAGGCTGGAGGAGTCACCATCTCGGTCTGTGGCCGCTTCGGTCGAAGCTGGGCCTCACTTCGTCTAACGGACGCACCACTGATGGCACCCACGATAGAGAAGTGAGCAGACTCAGGATAGGAGACAAACGTATGGTGAATGATCCTCGTGATAGCAGAAGGGAAAATAAGCTTATTACAAGTCTCTGTATCCTTATAGACATCTATAAGGGAGAGTATGAAATGAGAGGGAAAGTCAATGGTAAGCCCCTCAAGAAGGGATAACAAAAATCGAGCACGAGGCTCAGTAATCGAATTGTAGTGAGACAGGGGATGTAAAACAAATGTCATCACCATATTCAGAAACCTTAGACCTTTTGCAAAGCCCAAGCAAGGGGTGTTTTGAAGGTCACCCCAAGAGAAAGGTGTCTTATAGAAGAGAGACATGAGTTTGTCTTTGGACACAGTTCGCAGACGAGGACAGCCGGGGTAATCAAGATGTGATACCCTCGAGACATGTAGCACAAAGGAGATAAGCTCCGGAGTGACTACTATACATATACCTCAAACGGAAGTGAGAAAATGAGGTATGGAGGAATCGAATCCATGCATATTAGAGTAAAACTCTTGTATGATCATGGAAGGACAACTGACTAGGATATCACAAAGGGATTCGTAACCCCTATTGTGAATGATAGTGGGTAGATTAGTATCGGAAAAATCAGAAAGAATGACCTAGTGTTCCGAATGAATGTCACGTCAAGAAAAGTTCTCCGAAAAGTCCTAACGAGCTTTATCATCACAAAACCTGTCATGAAGAGGAGTAGAATTAGAAGAAGAAGAAGATGCCCCGAAATGAAGAGGGTTCTGGGCCGGAGTAGTTTTGTGCTTAGGTGCCATGCGTAGACTTTCTCTGAGAGAGAGAGAGAGAGAGAGAGAGAGAGAGAGAGAGAGAGAGAGAGAGAGAGAGAGAGAGAGACGCAGAAGAGTACCAATCAATAACAAATAATAAAAGAAAGAAAAGAAAGGTATGTATGCATGAAAAATGCATGAACATGTGACATGTAACAAAATAACATCATGGACTTAGCCTAATCCAAACCTATCAGCACACAGGATTTCAACATATAAAACATACATCTAAAGTGCATGAAACATTGTGAAATTGCAAATGTGATGCAATGCATGAGCAAATAGGATCATTTAAACAAAACCCACCCCAAAAATTTTACAAAAACCTCAACAATTTTGAAAAACCCCAAAAATTTAGGTAAAAAAGAATGAAATGCATGATGAATGAGAGAAAGAGGATCATACTAGAGGAAGAAAACAACCTTTGGGCCGAAGATCAAGCGGGGAAGGTGAAGGGGTTGAGTGAGAAGTGTTTGGGAGAGAGAAAAGAGATTTTCTATTCAGAGAAATCGGAGAGAAATGAAATGAAATTCGCACTGAATCTATATATAGAAACACGAAGCTCGATGGATCGAGAGCTATCGAGAATCTGTCCAGCACTAATTCTCGACAGATAAATCTATCGAGGTGCTGTCGATGGCCAAAAGAACCTCAATGGATTGAACAGCTATCGAGCATCTATCGAGCAAACAGAAACTATCTTGATGTATCGAGAATCTGTCGAGAAGTTATCAAGCCAAATTCAAGAAAGCTTCGATGGATCGAGATTGCGTTAACTTCTTTCAAGAAAGGAAGATCAAAGGTCTCGATGGATAGCTAGCTGCCAAGAGCTGTCGAGAAGTTGTCGAGAAGTGCAAAACAGTTTTTCAAAGAAGAGAAAAACACATAAATGAATGCAATCAAGCAAGCTACTCAATAAAAGATCCAAACAACATTTTAAGCTCTTAAAAACATCTCTCAACAAAAAAAAATGTCAAGCATTTAGATTCAAAACACACACACACAAAACAAGTCTAACCAATTTTATATTTCAAAAATAAGTTAAGACAATTTAATGAGCATACATTAACACATGTATTTCTTGTGATGGACAAATCACATTGTACCTACACTTGATCAAAAGTAGTAAAGAATTTTGCATATTGTGTGTGAAAACATCGCAAGATTGCATAAGTGCCTACATGTTTTGACGATTTGAGATATGAAAAAATCAATTTAACTCACACACAATCATAATTGCTTGATGGGGACTATCACCTTTAAGGTACATCCTATAACTCTCACATCTCCTAGAAACATGCTTGCAACCATATTTAAAAGCATTTTGATTCCATTTGCTTTTATATTTTTTGCATATTTTTTTGAGCATATCATGCGTGAGCATATAAGAGAGAGAAAGGAAATACCTAATTATGTTAAACATTTGACATTGCACTTTTGCTATGTCGAAGTATACAGATGTCATTTCATGATTGGCGGACAACAGTGGTGAGATGGTTATTTATACCTTTCTCTTAGGATTTTTTTAGTCCTTGTAAAAAATAATGATATGAGTGTTAAGTACAAGAGAATACTTAATCGTACTCATCACAAACACAAGCCACAATGCTCACTTGCTTAGTTGTGTATAAAAATGCTCATCTAAGCTACAAGAGATACAAAGTTTAGAAAACTTTGTTTCAATGGCCATCCAAGGTACACAAGTACTAATATACATAAACACATTGTTTTTGTATTTTTCTGATTTTTCAATTTTTTTTTTAATTTTATGAAAAACAAAAATAAAGAGAAAATGAAAAAAAAAAAAAAATACAAACAAACAAAAACATGTTAAACAAAGCAAAGCATAAAACTAGACTAACTCAAAAACAAGAAAGCAAAACACACAATTAATGCAAACAAAAATTAGAGGGAGAGAGAAAAAGTGACTAGATCCGGTAGTGAGGGGGAAGAATTGAAACAGTTCAAGTTTGAAAGGAACATGAGGGTTTTGAGAAGATCTCCAAAAGGAGCAAAAGAAGATGGAAACTGATTTTGGTTTTTGGATGAGATCATATTGTTGCTCTGTTAAATGACTAACCACTTATAACAATTAGGTCAAGTACGTCCAATAGCTCCACAGTGATGATAGAGATGTTACTTCTTCTTTTTAGACTTTCGATTATTGCTCTTCTTAGCCCTAGGGTTTTTAGTCTCTTTCTTATCAAGCTTAGGGGGTGCTCCTAAGCTTGATAAAAAGAGATTTACCCTTGTCTATGTTCTCACTAGCTAAAACAGTTTTCACATCATTATTCTCAGATTCAACATTATTAGCAGGTGAAACAAACACAGTAGTACTAGAAGAAGCAATATTAGAGGAAGAGAAATCATACTCCAGACCAGTTGTATTAGAAATAGATTTCTAAAAGCTAAACATCTCATCAACTTTGCATTGGAAGTTCTCTCTAATTGAGCTCTAACTTGAAACAGCTCCACTTCAAGCTTCTTGGTCTTTTCAGCCAAGAAATTGTTCTCAAACCGTAGTGCTCCAATAGTTTGATTAGCTTCATCAAACTTTGTGAAAAGTTCTTCTTGATCAAGTCCCACGTCACTTAGCTTTTTGGTGGCCAGCCTATATAGTTTCTTATGCTTCTCAGAAACCTTGTACAATTTGTCATAGGCTGTATGGATATCATCTTGATCATCCATTTTCTCAAACTTAGAATCCACCAAGTCCTCTTCATCATCTACTATTTTTGAACCCCCATCAGTAGGATCAATTGTAGCAGTGAAGGCATTCAAGATTCCCTTGTTATCATTATCATCTAAATCATCCTTAGGCTCAGTGTCACTCAAGGTAGCAACAAGGGCCTTACTTTTCCCAATGGTCTTGAGATAGGTTGGACATTCTTGTTTCATATGTCCGAAATCTTGACATCCGAAGTACTTTGGTCCGAAGGGAACAGTATACTGACCGCAATCCCTAGCATCCTTCTTCCCTCTATCTTGGCTCTTGAATTATGAAGAACTGGATTGGTTACGGTCTTTGTCGAATCCTTTCACATTGGCATTCTTCATGAACATTTTGAACTGCCTTGTGATATAGGATTTCATCTTAAAATCTTTATCATCAGAAGACTCATCGGTGTCACTGCTTTTGGCCTTCAGTGCCATGCTCTTGCTCTTGCTCGATTTCCTAATTCTAGTGAAACCTAATTCATAGGTCTGCAAGTTGCCAAACAGCTCTGTCAAAAGAATTTGATCAATGTCCTTTGATTCTTCAATGGAGGTGATTTTGGCATGGAATCTTTCCGGAAGAGATTTGAGCACCTTTCTAATAATCTTGGTTTCAGGAATAGTTTCCCCAAGATTAAAGGCAGAGTTTACCATGTCATTGAGCTTGGCATGGAACTCATCGAACGACTCATCATCCTCTGAAGCTTTGAATCCTTGATAGCCTTGGTTTCTTCATAGGTTGTTGGAAGGATGGTCCATGCTTCCTTTGCAGTTTTAGTGGAGGATATCTTCTTGAATTCCTCATTTGTGACTACACTGAAAAAAGTATTCAATGTCCTGCTGTTAAAGTTTGCCGCTTTGATCTTAGCATCATCCCAATCACCCGGCACTTCCTTTGGCTTGGTCTAGCCTATCTCCACAGCTTGCCACCCTTTTTCATCTAATGACTATAAAAAAGCTCTCATGCGTACTTTCCAGTATGCATAGTTAGTGCCATCAAATAAAGGAGATATAATTAAATATTGTCCTCTACCCATGACAACAGGGGTCAATGGATCACACAACAAAGACTAACCCTAATTAAAGCGTGCTTGCTCTGATACCACTTGATAGGCCAAGAATGTATTAATCAAGTTAATTAATTAAATTCAATTACATGCAATAAGCATGGTAACACAAAAAAATAACCAAATAAACTAAATGCAGCATAAATTAAATTTGACACGGGTGATTTGTTTACGAATGGGGAAAACCACCAAGGCAAAACCCCATCGGTTGAATTTAAGGCCGAGAATCCACTATTGTCAAAACAAGCAGTTACAAGTAAAGGAATCCCAATACCTTATACCAACTTACAGTTGAACCCTTACCCTAATACACGATTGGACTTGTAATGTAGTGACAGTCTCTCCTTTTCAATAAACGGCTTTTAGTACGTAACTAACCAATTGATGCACGGATCTAAGTACATGACTAACACACCAACTTAAGAAGGATGTTGGCTACAAAGTTCTTCAGTTCATCCACATTATGAAGATCAAGAAGTTTCTTGGTTACAAAACCCTACAGCGTATAAACGCAACAGCTTCTTCAAGAAAAAGATGAACTAGGGCAAATTGTCTTTGGTCACAATATGCTTGCAACAACAAGTGAAACTACCTTATGAAGGCCCTTAAAATAATCCTTATATATGTTTAGGGTTGTGAGAGAAGAAAACCTAAATACATAGATTGGATATGCGTGAAAAACAGTTCTGAAAAACTGATTTTCGTAATTCTCGATAGATTCAGCTATCGAGCCTATCTATCAATCTTCACATTTTAAATCTCGATAGATACATCTATTGAGCTATCTGTCAGGCTTAAAAACACAGCACTTCTTCACTTGATTCTTGGACAGATTCGCATAGCTTCAATACTTGGACTTGAACTCTTGTTCCTTGAAGTATTAAACACATCCTAGATCTACCCAATAACAAGTAAAGTGCATTTTGCCAAAGGATTAGCCAATACTAAATGACATATGTTCTTAACATGTTCCACATATGTCCTAACATTGTTTATTGTTTTGTGATTGTTGCTAACCATGATTTTTTTTTTTTTTTTGATTAGAGGGAAGCAATGAAAAAGACTTGGAGAAGATAGCTCAACAAGAATAAAAGCTATTTCCCTTTGAGACCTTAGTTCCTGCTAAAGATTTTTACAACTCACAAGCTCGGTGAAGGTGGCTTTGGACCCATTAAGAATTTCAAGGTAAGATAAGATCCCTCTTTCAATTGGGTTTTGAGTTCTGAGTTAATCTCTTTTTCTTTTTTGGGTGTTTGATGATTTGCATCTATCCACTTTTACCTTTTGGGTTCTGTTCAAATTGTCACCTATGTTTCTGCCTTTTGTGATTTTGGTTGATTTGAAATATATATTTGTAGAAATTGTCATTTTGATTGTCTTATCTTTTAAGGTGAACCATGTCATTAACTGAGGGGATGGATGAATTTGAACAAATAGTTTCAAGTGGTAGCAAAACAAGTAGGAGTAGGACTTCTGAAGTGTGGAATGATTTTGAAATATTACCTTTATACGAAGATGGCCATCAAAAAGTCAAGTGCAGAAAATTTATTAATATTTTAATGGCAAATAAGGAGAATGGGACTAGTAATTTACGCCATCATGCTAAGAAATGTCATCAAGAAAATGATAGTGGGCCTTACCGTCCTCCCCTTGATCAAGATATGCATTGTGAAAAGATTGTAATGGAAATTATTAGGCATAATTACTCATTTTCATTTGCGGAGCATGAGGTTAATAGAAAGATTCATATCTTTCTAAATCCTGATGTTAAGCCAATATGTAGGAATACAGAAAAGTTAGATGTTTTGAAAATCTATAAGAGAGAAAGAGAAAATCTCAAACGTGCTTTAGAGTTAGTCTAGGGCAAGATTTGCTTAACATCAGATTTGTGGAAATCGTCCACAACGGATGACTACATGGTTCTCACTGCACATTACATTGATGCAAATTGGGAGTTGCAAATGAGGGTTTTATGTTTTTCTCATATGCCACCTCCTCATAGTGGTAAGATTTTGGCAGAGAGATTGTTTAACATTTTAAAAGAATGGGGCATTGAGAAAAAAGTATCTGCAATCACTTTAGACAATGCTTCTTACAATGATACCTTGGTGAATAGTTCGAAGAAAAACCCTTCTTTTAGATCATCTTTGCCTTATAGTGGTGAGTTCTTTCATGTTCGTTGTGGTGCTCATATTTTAAACCTTATTGTAAATTATAGAGCATGTTGTGCACAACATAAGTGAAAGTGTTAAATATGTGAGAGGCAATGATATGAGGAAGTTAAAATTTGCCGAATGTCTTCAAGAACTCCCTAATTTAACTAGTAAGAAAGTGCAACAAGATGTGCCAACAAGATGGAACTTGACATACTTAATGATTGAGATAGCTCTGGCCTTTCGGGATGCATTTCACAATTTGAGTATTGTTGATGGAAGCTTTCGCACTTGTCCCTCAAATGATGAATGGGATAAGGTCGAGAAGATAGCAGAGTTTTTGAAGCCATTTTATGACATCACCACTCTCTTTTCAAGCACTCAATACCCTACTGCCAACTTATACTTTCACGGTGTATGGGAAATTCATTTGCGTATTTTAGAAGAGATGGAAGATGATGATATAGTAATTAGTGACATGACAAAAAGCATGAAAGAAAAATTTGATAAATACTAGGATTCTTACAGCATTGTGCTATGATTTGCTGTAATTTTAGATCCTTGGTATCAGTTGCAGCTTGTGGAGTTCAGTTATAGGTGACTTTATGGCACTAATGGGACAAAAATGGTGATGGATCTTCATGACAAGTTATATTCTCTTCTCAAAGGATATTACGCGCCACTAATTATGAAGCACACAGTATGGTTGAAAATGCATATAGTAGTGGTGCTAATGAAAAGGTAAGAGATGCTGATATTGCTAGTTTTGATACATGTGAGAGTCAAATTTTTGGTTCAATCGATAGTAAGTCACAATTAAATGTGTATTTGGAAGAGACCCGGTTTGACCATAACACTCATATGGACTTGGATATTCTTCAATATTGGGAATCAAATTTTTTTCACTTTCCAGAACTTTCACTAATGGCTCATGACAGTATGAATAGAAAATCACTACTGTTGCCTTAAAGTTTGCGTTTAGCATTGGTGGTCGAATTCTTGATGAGTACCGCAGTTGTCTATTGCCACAAAATGCAGAGGCTTTGTTATGTTCCCACAGCTGGTTGTTTGGTGGGCAGGGTAAATATCTTTTTCATATACTTGTAATTTTTATTAAATTATGCATTCTCCCTTTTTATATTTACTTACTAGTTTTTTACTTTGCTAGTTATAGCTGATCATGATGACGAGCACCTTGTGGAGGATTTTGAACACCTATGCATTTCTAGACACATTACATATAATGATGAAGTTTAGGTAATTTTAATAATTCTAGCTCAGTTAGTTCTAATTAAATGCCAAGTATTTTTTTCTGGACTATTTGTTGTTTTTAATATATTTCTAATTAAATGCCTGATGATATGATGTATTTTTGGTTCCCTAATTGTAAGTTCTGTGTTATAGCTATCAAACCATGATAGCTGTGGACCTGTGGTTCTTGACATTTACTAAGTAGGTGAGTGGTTTTACAAGTCTAGTGTCACAATTTTGAAGAAACTGTTCTAAATTGAATATTAGTTTGTATCAAATATTATTTTGTTGAATTATCTAGCAAAATTAATATATATGCAAAGTTTATGTTACAAGTATTAGTCTCTTAAGCTTCGTTCAAAGAAAAATGGGAATGAACTTCTACAATATGTACAGGATGCATAAAGCTGATTTATTGGTCCTAACTCCTAAGCAATAAGTCAAATTGTATATTTCAATATCTTAATTGCAGGATTTTGATTTTTTCTCGCATATATAATTTCTTATTCATTTTTTACACTTGTTAAATTGTTGGAAAATGTTAGGATTTGCTGTAAATCATGAAACTATTGAAATATAGTATCGTGCATGAGATAAGCCAATTTGGGTTGTGACTAGTGAGATAGTTGATAAGTGGGATTAATGACATTGATGATACCAAAAATCGTCAGTAAGCTGCACAGTCCTCATGTGCTCTAGACAAAACCTGCACAACAAAGAAGAAGAAGACCTCACAGAGAGTATTGGTGTGGTACCGGCCAAATACCCTCCGAAGGTTAAATTAGAGAATTTTCACAACTCTAGAGTGCCAAAGCTGAGATAGATTATGCATACCTTAGTTTCTGAGGGCTTTGGGTTTTTAATAGTAGTGTGGAACTGACCATTGTTTCTTGGCGAAAAAGGCATTTCCTTGTGGGGAAGATTCTCATAAATGCACGTATTTTGTAGGATCCTTTCCATATAGAGACTTTGTTGATTAGGGTTAATCATAGGGCTCAAGACATTTCCATTTGAGGTTTCTTGGAGACCACTTAGGCCACGTGGATGCCACATGGCTTCATTACCCGTCTCCCTTGCGTCCGTTTAGTTGGAATCCATCCATTATGGAGGGTTCGTTTGTCTTCCTACCCCTCCGTTCGGGATACGATCTGTTCTACCAATCGTTTGTCAGTATGCCAGACCGTCCCTTTCCTTAGTACCATCTCTTTTGATTGGCTTTAGTTGAACGAATTTGTCTACCTTAAATTTTACACCTTCAGCTGCCCCCTCACTCTATGGGTTCGTCGCTTGGTTGCACAAACGGACTCGTGGAGTGATGATCTAACTTAATTCTAGGGAGTTGCATCTTGATTGACAGGCTAGCTTAGGGTCATTAATGTAGGGGGCACGTGGCACAATTTTAGTGGTTGATCACTTGGACCAAAGCATCTCTTTGTCTTCCATGCCGTTTCCTTTATATATAGGTTGGTTCTCCCTTTCATTTTTTTACTTTCAACAAATTTCCAGTGTTAGAATGCTACCATCTCCTACCAAAAATTGTCATCCATTGGTTTAATGTGACCCTCTACTATGCCGCTTCTGTCGCCTCTTTGCATTGTTCAACTGTAAGTATCCTTCATCTTATACTAAGATTTTTCTTTTGTTGTTTACTTTAAATATTGTATGCCCATCACATATGTAGACCTATAGAGTCTTAGGAGTTTATCCGTCACATGTAGGTGATAGATGTCTAGTGAAGCGTCGAGTGAGCAATCGTGTGTCCACGAAGGAGCGGCTACGATGAGGTGTATTCATTTGGTCAAGACAACCCCAACACCTATTTTGATGAAAGGGTTCCGTCTGCCAACTCACCTTTCGTGGAGGAGGATAAGGACTCAAACGTGGACGGATCAAAGAGTGCTTCAGGTGGGGATTCAAATAATGAAGAGAATGTAAGAAATTTTGAATCCCCAATTAGATCCGTCATAGGTCCTGACGATCTTAGGATATTTCTTCTTCCCCTCATGTGGACGATTAATGACTTGAACTCCACCGTCAAGAGACCACACTTTGAGACCTTTTGGGAGAGGTATCAGATTCCCACCGACGTCCCCATCTGTCTACCCTTCAAATTTGAAAAATGTTACTACCGAGATGTTAAAGACATTGGAGTGTACGAGCAGATGTTTAAGGCGGGACTTAGGCTCTCTTTAAACACTCTTCGCCGTCGTTTACTTTAGTACTTAGGGTTAGCCGTCACCCAGATCTCTAACGCTTGAAGAGTTTTTCTTGGAGCAGAAGTGTTGTATAGGGTCTTGACCAATGGGGAACGTAAGTTGACGGTGGAAGAGTTCTTCCACTACTACCGTCCTTCTGAAATCATCCAGTCTAGGGGCATGTACAACTTCCTATCGAGGAAGTCGTCACTTAGGCTAGTGTGCGAGACTCCTGATTCCAACAAGAACTAGAAGAGCCGGTACTTCTTCATTCAAGGGGACAACTGGATGTGTCACCTTGATGATCATGAGAACATGCCCATTAATAAAACTTGGAGTATAATGCCCTTGTTTGGTAGGTGTTCGTCTAGTTTAAACTCTATTTTTTATTTCTGGTTTCATGCGTTGGCCTAACCGTCTCTTATTGTAGCTCAGGACTGTCTAGAGGTTACTCTTGAGTAGTGGTGCTTTTTGGAGAAGATCTTTAGGATCAAGTTGGCGGAAAGGACGTGGCAAAATCTTGTTACTTTGGATACCATTCATTGGTACTGTGAAGGTCTCGAGCCTACTGCTACCACCTGTCATTACGACAAACAAGCATGCAAACGTAAGTCCGTCGCTCACACTTTTTCCTTCAATTTCTAGTATTTTATCTAACTTCTTCTTTCCATCCCTCTTGATGCAAAAATGGTAGATGGTAAGAGGAAGGCCTACATCCATCAGCAGGCTGTTGTATGGGTGAAGAAGCAAAAGGAGAAGGGCATGCCCTCGAAGGGGACGGGTCCAATTAACCTATTCACTAAGAGGAAGCCGTCAGATAAGATTGACCATCCTCCTAAGAAGCCCAAGGTGTTGACGGGGTCAATCGTTGAGGAGATCCCTGATTCAAACAAGCTACCTCCTCCGCCCTGTCCTAGGAAGGGAAAAGGTGTGATGACGGGTCAAGGTCTCGTCACTGAAAAGCGCCCTGTCCTCCTCCATGAAGACTCGCGATATGCAATCAAGCAACTCTTGTCCATCATTAAGGATAATGATTACGAGAACTTGGGCAATCATGCAATCGAGGCCATGGGGGAGACATGTCTTTTTAGTTTGACGCGGTATGCAAATCAGTCCTTCTCTCCCTTCCGTCTTGTTGTTACCCTTTACTCTAGCCTTATTTTTTTATTCTTGTAGGGAGTGCTTATGATGAAGGGTCTAATGGACCGTTACATGTCCTAGGAGACGGTGGTAGGTCGTCTGAGGGAAAAGGCGGAGACCACAAAGATGGAGCTTCGTGAGCTTCATGCCTAGAGGGAGGTCTAACTCTAGAAGTTTGATATGACGAAGAAGTCTCTGGAGGAGTTAGAGAAGCAAGCTGAGGTGTTAGGGAACATACTGAAGGACAAGGAGGATAAGATCTCTAAGTTAAAGAAGCAGCTTTGTCAGGCCAAGGAGGATGCGATAAAGGAATATTGTAACTCCGACGCCCTTCTATGCGAGCTAGGTGGTTCCTTTGCCGACGGCTTCGATGACTGTCTTCGACAAGTCAAAGCCTCCTTCCCGGATCTAGACCTATCCCAAATTTCTATTGATGCCCAGGCCTAGACTCCAGCCTGTCCTACTGACCTCAAAGTTATCGATGAGTTATTTGTGGATGATACCACTCTCGATCCTCATGGTGACAGAGAGACTGCTCCTCATGATGATAAGGTCAAATCCGTTGAGGATAAGACCCGTCCTCTTGAGGATGGTCAGATGGCTAAAGAGAAGGACAGAGAAACCGCTGTTGATTAGTAGTAGATTTATTTGAATGTTTCTATTATCTTTTTCTTTTTTTTTTTTTTTTTTTTTTTTTTTTTTTTTAAAAAAATTCTTGGGAGAACAATATTTATTCCTACTGTCCGTCGCCCATTGTTTTTTGGGCTTTTGGATGTAAATGTTCGCCCTTCATGGGCTTTTTATCTATTGTCTTTATATTTGTTGCTTATATTTTTGTTTATATATCTTAAAATGTTTTTTTGCTATGGGTTGTTTCTTATCTTTGAGATATATGTTTGCCTATCCACCTTGGGACCAGTTTTTATGTTACGATGCACTTGTCCCCTTGAGGATCAATTGAATTCTTGGGATACTTGGGTGTACTCGTCCATTTTGGACTCGATGCTTTGAAAGTATCCTTGGAACTATCTTGTCCTCCTAAGGATTTAGTAATGAGCCCGTCTTCTTAGGGACTTGGAATTTTCAAAGCATCCCTTAGGATGAACTTGTCCACTTGTGGACTTTATATTTTCAAAACATCCCTTGGGATTTACCCGTCCCCTCAAAGACTTAATAATTTCAAATCATCCTTTGGGATGAATCCGTCCCCTCAAGGACCTAATAATTTCAAATCATCCCTTGGGATGAATCCGTCCATTAAAGGACTTAATAATTTCAAATCATCCCGTGGGATGAATCTATCCACTAAAAGACATAATAATTTCAAATCACCCCTTGGGATGAGTCCGTCCACTTATGGACTTAGTAATTTAATGGCACCCTTTGGGGCAAACCCGTCCACTTATGGATTGAATAATGAACCTGTCCTCTTTAAGAACTTGTTAATTTGGAGGCATCCCTTGGGATGGACCTGTCCACTTATGGACTTTGTAATTTAATGGCACCCTTTGGCGTGAATCCATTCACTTATGGACTTAATCACTGATGTAGTTTCGTAGAGACATATATATACACAAGTCATATTTGAATAACTCCTCTTATTGTGATAAATGAGTGCACAAGTAAAAAATTTTTCTTGAAAGAATAAAAAGCTGCCTTTTGGGCTTAAAAAGTATTGTAGATAGTAAAAATTAAATTAAAGGAAGTAAATTGGAAATGAGGAGTGTTGTTGTTCGTGCAGTCATCTACTGGTAATATCTTTTCAGGTGCTCCGTGTTTCATGGGTGGTGCAACTTCTACTCGTCTAGTATCTCTAGGTGGTAGGTGCCTTTCCTCTGCCAAAAAGTGATTTTGTAGGGTCCTTCCTAATTAGGTCCCAGCTTTCCCTAGGAGGGATTTCTCATGGCGCCCGTGACCTTCCTTAAGACAAGGTCTCCGATTTGGAAATCTCTGTGTTTGACTCTAGAGTTGTAATGCTTGGCCATGAAATCCTGGTACCACGTTAACCTTTGTTCAGCCGTTACTCTTACTTCGTCTATTAGGTCAAGCTGTAGGCGCATGGCTTTGTCATTTCGATTCTCATCATGGTTCTCTACTCTATAGCTTGTGAGTCCGACCTCAGTTGGGATGAGGGCCTTGCTTCCATACGCTAGTCAAAATGGCGTCTCTCATATAGGTGTCCTGGCTGTCGTCCTGTACGCCCATAGTATGCTTGGTAACTCTTCTGGCCATATACCCTTTGTCCCCTCAAGCTGAGTCTTGATGATCTTGAGCAAGGATCAGTTTGTGACCTCAACTTGTCCGTTGGCTTGAGGAGTAGTGATTCTTGATTCCTAGTTGTGAGCAAAAATCTCTAAACGAGTCGTTGTCGAACTGCTTTCCATTATTTGAGACCAAGACTCTAGGGATCCCGTACCTGCAGATGATGTTCCTTCAGACGAAGTTTCATACTTTTTTCTCTGTAATGGTGGTGAGGGCTTCAGCTTCAACCCATTTGGTAAAGTAGTCTATGCCGACCACTGTTGTCTTATCGCTATTGGGAATGGGCCCATGATGTCTAACCCCCATTGAGTAAAAGGTCATGGAGCTATCATTGGAGTGAGCTCTTCTATTGGTTGTCTAATGATGTTGCTGAACCTTTGACATAGGCTTGGGCATCCTTTTGCATGGTAAGCCAATAGTATCCAACCTAGATTAGCTTGTGCACTTGAGACCGTGACCCTAAATGGTTCCCATAGATCCCTTTATGGACTTCTCTTATGACATAATCTGCTTCCTTGGGGCTTAAGCATCTTAGGTACGGGCGAAAGAAGCCTCCATTGTACAAGACATCTTTTATCAGGACGAATCATTCTGCTTGAACCTTCAGCTTTCTTGCAGCCATCTTATCATTAGGTAGTGTCTCGTCTTTCCAATAAGAAACTATCGGTGTGGTCTAGTTGCTTCCCAAGTCTATTTCCTGCACACCGACGCCATTTATTAAAGGTGAAAGCTGAACAAAAGAAAGTACCTTATTGGGGATGAGCATGTATTCTGCTGATGTGGCTTTGGCAAGACGGTAGGCTTGCTCCTTCTCTTCCTTGGGGATTTGAACAAACTTGGCTTGAAACTTGCCCACTTATTTCCTTACTTGCTTCGAGTATTTTTTCATTCTTTCACCTTTGCATTTGTAGTCACCATTCACCTGACTCATGACCACCTGAGAGTCGTAGTACACAACCACACTCATGGCCCCTGCGGCTTTGGCGAGATCCAGTCTTACCACTAAAGCCTTGTACTTTGCTTCATTGTTGGTCATAGGGAAGTCGAGATGAACTACACACTTGATCTCTTCCCCTTCTAGAGAATGAAGCATTATACCTGCTCCGCTAGCTTGCTTGTTAGATGATCTGTTAATGTGAATACTCCATTGAGGATGCTCTTCTATCCCCTGGCCTTCCATGTTGGTGAATTTCGCAATGAAATTAGCGACCACATTTCCCTCTATGGTAGTATGCGGGCAGTATTGTATGTCAAACTCGCTTAATTCTATTACCTACAGCGCCATTTGTCCAATCGCTTCAGGGTTACTCATTGCCCGCCGTATAGGCTTGTCTATCAAAACAACCACAGTGTGGGCCTGGAAGTATGGCTTGAGCTTAGGGCTGCGATAACTAAAGTGAAGGTGAGCTTCTCCATCGGTGGGTACCTCTCCTCTGCACTACAGAGTGCTCAATTAGTGTAGTACACGGGCTTTTGCACCCTATCTTCTTCTCTGACTAAGGCCGCATTAACGGCAATTGGGGAGATGGCCAGATAGAGAAATAGCTCTTCCCCTGGTTGGTATGGACTTAGCAATGGTTGGGAAGAGAGGTATGCTTTTAGATCATCAAAAGCTTGTTGGCATTTGGCCGTCCACTCGAAGGACTTCTTCAATGTGTGAAAGAAAGGTAGACACTTGTCCATCGCCCTCAAAACGAACTTGTTCAGCGCAGCTACCTTTCTGTTGAGGCATTGCACTTCTTTTGTGTTCCTTGGTGGTGCCATCTTTATTATGGCCCAGATCTTGTCTGGGTTGACTTCGATACCTCTCTAAGACACCATGAATCCGAAGAATTTTCCAGCCGTCACCCCAAATGCGCATTTGCTTAGATTGAGGTTCATGTTGTAAGAGCGAAGGGTGTCAAAGGTCTCCTTGAGGTCGTCTAAATGATTGTCCTCCCTTTGGCTTTTCACTTGCATCGTCCACGTAAACTTGGACATTTCTTCCAATCTGATATGCAAACATGTTGTTCATGAGCCTCTGATACGTTGCACCCATGTTCTTGAGACTGAACGACATCACCTTATAGCAGAAGAGGCCTTGATTGGTGACAAATGAAGTTTTCTCCTGATTAGCTTCATCCAATTTGATCTACTTGTAACCAGAAAATGCATCCATGAAACTTAATAATTGGTGTCTTACTGTCGAGTCTACCAGGATGTCAACCTGCAGGAGGGGGTAGCTATCCTTAGGACACGCCTTGTTTAAGTCTATGAAGTCTACACACATCCTCTATTTCTCATTGGCTTTTTTGACCATCACTACATTGGCCAGCCAATCGGGGTAGTACACCTCCCTGATGAATTTTGCATCTTACAGTCTGCGACTTCTTCCGCTATAACCCAGTCTCGTTCCTGGGTGAACACTCGCTTCTTTTGACGGATAGGGGAAAAGAGGGTGACATATTCAACCTGTGCACCATGACTGAAGGGTCGATCCCGGGCATGTCTTCATGACTTCAAGCAAAGACATCTTGGTTTTCTTTTAGGAATGGCGTGAGCGCTTGATGGACTGGCGGATCGGTGAGGGTGATGATCCTAGTTGTTTTCTCGGGCCTAGAGTTGTCAAGAAGTATCTCCTCTAATCCTTCAACGGGCTCTATGACCACCCTCTGTTCTTTTATGCTCATGGTCTACAAATGGTCATCCATTTCTAACATTGCTATATAGCACTTGCGTGTTGCCATTTGGTCCCTACGTACCTCTTTTACTTTATACTCGATGGGGGAATTTGATCATTAGGTGATAGGTTGGAGTCACGGCCTTCCATGAGTTGAGGGTAGGTCGGCCCAGTATGGCATTGTAGGCAGATAAGTAGTCGATAACAAGGAATTTAACATCCTTAGTGATTTGCTGAGGGTAGTCACCGATCGTCACGGGCAATGTGACCGCACTGAGGGGGTATACTTTCGTTCCTTTGAACCCAATGAGCGGTGCATTGGTTGGTACGAGTCGCTCTCTCTCGATCTTCATTTGTTAGAACGCCAGGTAGTAGAGGATATCAGCAGAGCTTCCATTATCAACTAGAACTCAGTGAGTGTTGTAGTCCCCTACTTGGATACTTACAACGAGTGCATCGTCGCATGGGTGGTGGAAATGTCGAGCGTCTTCTTCTGAGAATCCAATTATAGGGTTGTTGATTTGTGCTATCTTTAGGACAAAACTTGTTAGCCGGACTTTCTGAACCATCCTAAGGTAAGTCTTACGGGCCTTCTTAGATGAACTTGAAGTCGTGGTTCCCCCTACAATAATCCTTATGTCCCCTATTGATGGCCTGGGGCACTTGTTATCCCTTCTTGCAGCCTGCTCCTGCGGTGGATCTGCCCTTTCTTTGCTAATGAATCGTTGTAGTTTCCCTTGCCTGATAAGGGTTTCAATCTGTTGCTTTAAGTCATAGCATTCAGACATGTCGGGACCATGGTCCCGGTGAAAACGACAATACTTATCTCTAGACCTCTTACTGGGATCTTCCTTTAACTTGCTAGGCTACGTCAAGGCTGCATCATCCTTGATCTGCATTAGGACATGATCTTCCAATAGGGGGTTTGGAGTGCCTATCCTCTCGTCAATCCCCGGTCCCGGTCTCGGTCCTGGTCATCTTCCGTTCCCTATCTTGTTGTGCATCTTCTTGCCTTTTCCTCTTCTTGGGTTTCTCCTCTCGAGCTAGTAATGTGTCTTCTACATTTATGTACTTAGTGGCTCAATACGGCACATCTAACATGGTCTTTGGGTCATTTTTGAATAAAGAGAACAAAAACTTCCCCTTCCGTAATCCATTGGTGAATGCGGTAACCAATATCTTGTCATCAGCTTCATCTATCGAAAGGGCTTCCTTGTTGAAATGGGTTATGTGAGATGTCAGTGTCTCTTCCTCTCGTTGCTTGATGCTCATCAGGCATGTAGTGGATTTCTTATATCTATGCCCCTCGATAAAGTGCAAGGCAAATTGTGTGTTCAGCTCCTTGAAGGTACTGATGGAGTTGGGCATCAACCTATTGAACCATATCCTTGTAGGACCTTTCAACATAGTTGGGAAGGCTCGACATGATCTCGTCTGCCATGCCTTGCAAGTGCATAAGTGTTTTGAATGACTTCAGGTGATCTAAGGGATCCTTTGACTCGTCGTAGGCTTCTACCTGCGGCATACGGAACTTCGGTGGAAGGGGGAACGAAGTGACGGGTGCAATAAAAGGCGAGTCCGTTCGGTGGACTAACTCGTTGAGGTTGCTTAACACCTGTCCTTTAAGAGTGTTCATCATGAAGTCCATCCGCTCCTTCATCATTTGCATCTCCGAAACCATGTGCAGTGGTGCCGTTTCTACGATGGATAGACGGCTGGTATCTTGTTGCTCTTGCCTGCTCGGAGCATTGCTGCCTTCTGGTCCTTTTCAGTCCCTCCTTCCGACGCTGGTGCCCTCTTGCTCCTCTCCGTGACTGTTGGGCCCAGCATCCCTTTAGCGCAGCTATTCCTCCAGGTCATGGTTTTGCTTAGTAAGGCACTCCACAACTGTAGCTAGGGTCTGTACTTGTCTTTCAAGGACAGTAGTGCGTGGTTCCTCTTCGTTATGGTTATTGGTTGCCATCGAGTGAGTGAGTACCATACAATTCTTTGTTTGGGAAGTAGTAATATGGTTGTTACTGTTTTCTTCCCCACAAACGACGCTAACTGATGATGCCAAAAATCGTCAGTAAGCTGCACAGTCCTTGCATGCTCTGGACAAAACCTGCGCGACAAATAAGAAGACCTCACAGAGGGTACCAGTATGATACATGCCAAATACCCTCCGAAGGTTAAATTAGAGAACTTTCACAAGTCTAGAGTTCCAAAACTGAGATAGATTATGCATACCTTGATTTTTGAGGGCTTTGAGTTTTTTATAGTAGTGTGGAACCAACCTTTGTTTCTTGGCGAAAAAGGCATTTCCTTGTGGGGAATATTCTTATAAATGCACGTATTTTGTGGGATCCTTTTCATATAGAGACTTTGTTGATTAGGGTTAGTCGTAGGGCTCAAGACATTTCCATTTGAGGTTTCTTGGAGACCACTTAGGCCATGTGGATGCCACGTGGCTTCATTACCCGTCTCTCTTGCATCTGCTTAGTTGGAATCCGTCCATTATGGAGGGTATGTTCGTCTTCCTACCCCTCCGTCCAGGATATGATCTATTCTACCAGTCATTTGTCAGTACGCTAGACCGTCCCTTTCCTTAGTACCGTCTCTTATGATTAGGTTTAGTTGAACAGATCCGTCTACCTTAAATTTTATCCCCTTCAATCATAGACAACATATATGCTTGAATCCTTTTTAATTTTGTATATGGTAGAAGTCCATGTCAAATTTTTGCCAACAATTTTAAAGTAATTGAACCTAAGATGGAAACAGCTAAGTGGGAGAGAGGTGGTCTGTTGTTCTGTCTTGTGCTCGCATGTCTTTTTTGATTTTTTTGAGTGTGTTAGGTGAGACTAAATTTTTTCACCTTGGTTTGCAGATTTGCTAAATCTTAAGTACTTCGGAAAGCATGAGACGTAAAGGATGGTGTCAATCCCTGCTTGCCTTAGTCTTTTGTTTTTGATTGCTTGGAAGCCCTAGTTTTATTTTAGGCAGTTGTTGGTTCATGAAAGTTGAGATGGTTCAGTAGGGAATGCAATTATAAAAATTGTTTTTGTTGATGACTCCGCAATTTTTTACATGTCCTAGTTGTAATAATTGCAGCCTCAGTACTTAAAATTGGTGCTCTGATATGTTTTGAAACCATCCTTATTCTTTCTTTAATCTGAATAGAAGAATGATATTTAGAAATTTGTTGAATTGGAACAAATATTTTAGCTATATCAAGTCTTTGGCAAAAATGAGAATTTCTCTTGATAGTCTGATGTTTCTGCTGATGACTCTATAATTTTTGTTGGACAAAAATTGATTTTGTTGATGACTCTGCAATTATCACTATCTGCCTTCCAAGACTTCATCTTTGGATCAAGATAGCCTTCTAAGACTTAGCTTTCCACCAGGGAAAGTATTTTGCTGGCATTTCAAGGAAACTCAAGGGAATAGCTTGATTTTATCCCTCACCATATATACAACATTTCCCATCTCAGAAATTGTTTTCATCTGCCTTGTTGTATTAAAACTATAATTATGTTCTTTGCTTATTAGTTTCTCTTCCATTTGCCTTGTTTGTACTAAAACTATATTTTATTTTATCTCAGAAATTGTTTCCCTTCCTTATAGTATGTGTTGTGTGTATGCCAAATATATGCAAAGTCAAGTTCTCTTATCAACTTGTTGAACTATGCTATATGCATATGCATTTGAAGATGGAGATGTGCCACATTTGATAATGCCAATTTTTTTTTCTCTCCCTCGTATTCAGAAAACATGGTTTGGATTTATGGGTCCCTTACATCTTTAAATGCATCACATTTGGCTGCCCATTAGTGACATGGATGAGCATCTTTTGCCAACAAGGCTTAATCAGAAGTTCCTTGCTTCAAGTCAAATGAGTCCTTTGCTTTAAGTCATTCAAAAGTTCTTTGATTTGGTTGTCAAATGCTTAATCAAACTTACAAAGGTAGCTTATAGTTTAAATCTTTCAGTCTTTCAGTCTATTTTACAACAACAAGAAGATAAATTATAGTTTTATTAGATTTGTGGGGAAGGGGAAGGAAAGGAATAGGTTCACGTGTCTTACTGGGCATGGGCAATTTCATCAATCCAATGGTTTTTCTAATAGCTCAGATTTATCATTCTAGGGGTATTTTGGATGTCCAAGAGTATATTGGTAATTTTGAAAGTGTAGGGGATATTTGGGTCATTTTGGGTATTTAAGAGTATTTTGGTAATTTTGGAAGTCAATAGGATATTCAACTAGTTTAGAGGTATTTGAATCATATTGGGTTAAATGGAAGAGTTATTAATTAAATGGATTGAGTGGGTAATGGATAATTAATTCCTATATAAACAGGCCATGAATAAATGGGTAATTACACACCCAATCTATTTATGACCTAACCCACCCATTTGTCACCCCTACTTGTAAGTAGAGTAGGCCTTAAGGATTTAATTCTACAACTAGACTCATTACGCTTTTATGAGGTATGTGGGCTCCAAGTGCTTTGCAACTTATTAACCCATTAAGCATAGAGAATGTGGCCTAGAGCCTTCTCTTGAGAGATAAGCCCATTAAAATTTTCTGTCTTGAGTTAATAGGATTTTGCCCATGTTCTATGAATATGAGATCATGATTATGGGACCCATTGACCCCCTTGAAGAGAGATAGAGCTCGGCCGTGAGCCCAACCCATGTAAGTGAAAATAATATGGGCCATCCCATTTTGTGTAGTGGTAATTTTTTTTTGTGAGTCGCAATGCCTATTTGTTATATGAGTCAAATAATGTAGGTCGTGAAGTCCATTCACATTCCGTTGGATGTAAAGAATTTGGGCAAAAAATTCATGCCCTTATAGAGATGAAGTGGGAATATTATTGGGTTGGACTTTGCACAAGCTTTTACCCATTTTCTTGTATTGTGATATAGGCCTCATAGTGGGCAGCAAGGGCCCAATGTCGAATAAGGTGCCCTCATTGTCATATGATAATGAAGCAAAGAATAGACCATAACAATAATCATTGTTATAATTTTTCCAATTGTCAAACATTTTTGCTTGCGTGGGGTCAATGAAATGTTCAGCACATAGAATTGGCGTGCTGTTGTGTTGGCCAGCACTGTGATTATTTGTCATGTTGGTTCTGGATTTATTGCCATTAAATTACTTACCTATAAAAAAGAAGAGGAAGAAAGTTTGAATGCCGTCTTAGCACTTATAATAAGCTCAAGAATAATTCTCTGTATCCACTATAACAATATAAAAATCCTCAATAATTTGATTTGGGTACTGAAGAATGTCAACATAATAAAACCTAGTATGCATGTAGGCACTCCTCAACAATGAGGTTTTGGACCCATTATCAAAAAAACAAAACATTCACGAATTCAATCCCATCAAAAATCAAAAGCATGCAAATTTATAAATCACTTTCTTTCACGGACCTTATAGTTCAATGTTGATTACTACTGAAAAAGATAAAAATTAAGGTTTAAGGATCTGTTCTGATGAATTTGACGGTACTAAATTAATGGGTTGTCAAAAATAAGATAACGGATTGAGGTGATGGATGGAGAGATCACATGATGGATAGACCCCCATAATAGACGGATAGTCCCCCTATATGGACGGGTTCTAGATACATGGGCCCGAGACCGATAGATACCGAGGCCATGTGACACCCACATGGCTTAAGTAAATCCCACAGAATCCAAAATGGAAATATCTTGCACTCCACGATTAACCCTAGTCCATGGAATCCCAACATGGGAAGAATCCGCAAAATACACACGTTTATGAGGATCTTCCTCATAAAGAAACATCTTCCTAAGCAAGAAACGACAGTTGGTTCCACACTACTATAAAAACCCAAAGCTCTCAGAAAACAAGGTACCCATAATTTACCCCATCTCTAACACTTTAAAGTTGAAAAAAAGTTCTCTAACTTAACATTTAGAGGGTATTTGGCCGGTACCACACCAGTACTCTCTGTAAGGTCTTCTTCTATTTTTGTATTGTGTAGGTTTTGTCTAGAGTACGTGAGGACTGTGCAGCTTACTGACGATTTTCGGTATCATCAGCTACTTTGATCTTGCACATCATGCCAATTTGTGTTGTTTGCTATTAATTATTCTGATCTCTCCCTCTATCTATATATATAAACATATACGTACATTAATTCTCTGAAAGCTCAAAACCATTGCCACAACCCCATGGGAAAAAGAATACTAATCCTATAAGAAAAATGCAAATGATCAAATTTGGGTCATTCTTACTCTTTCTCTTTCTCTTTGTTCTTCCCCATGTATTGGCCGACCTGCAGGTTGATTTCTACAAGTCTACTTGTCCACAAGCAGAATCAATTGTCGAACAAGTGGTGAAAAATGAATTCTCTAGGGATCCATCCATAACGGCAGCCTTCCTACGTGAAAGCTTAGATTTGTGTGAAAACACAAGAGTTTGTTTAGACCCCCAATTAAAAGTTATGGCTAAATCACTTTTACTCTAACTTATCTAAGTGCGGAACAAGAGTAAATGAGGCGCAATAAACCAATAACTACTCTAGTGCATAAACAAGAACAACAAATAATAAAAGTAAAGCACAAGAGTAAGGGAAGAAAAATGCAAACACAAAATAACATGCCGATGTGTTATCGAAGAACAAATCGAAGAACTTGGCGAAAAACCTCTCTGTTGCCCTTCAAGCGGTAAATCAATCCACTAGACAATAAGTTAGGATACACGAATAGCAAAAGACCCTCCAGGCCTAATCTACCCAATGCACCTAATCTACAAGTCTACTTGTCCACAAGCAGAATAAATTGTCCAACAAGTGGTGAAAAATGAATTCTCTAGGGATCCATCCATAACGGCAGCCTTCCTACGTGAAAGCTCAGATTTGTGTGAAAACACAAGAGTTTGTTTAGACCCCCAATTAAAAGTTATGGCTAAATCACTTTTACTCTAACTTATCTAAGTGCGAAACAAGAGTAAATGAGGCGCAATAAACCAATAACTACTCTAGTGCATAAACAAGAACAACAAACAATAAAAGTAAAGCACAGGAGTAAGGGAAGAAAAATGCAAACATAAGATAACACGCTGATGTGTTATCGAAGAACAAACTGAAGAACTTGGCGAAAAATCTTTCTGTTGCCCTCCAAGTGGTAAATCAATCCACTAGACAATAAGTTGGGATACACGAATAGCAAAAGACCCTCCAGGCCTAATCTACCCAATGCACCTAAGCCTTCCAAGCTCCTACTCCAACAAGGCTTCTCGGAATTGTGTCTTGTCTATCTTTTCGGATCCCGCAATACGCCCGATTGCATCCGCCAAGCCTCACCGGCTTCTTTTGGCAAATCCTTAAAGCTTCCTAAACTCCAAAATACTCTCTACACCCTGAAAAAATGTGGGTTGTGTTTGAGTATAAATCTCTTCTCAAGGTATGATAATGGGAGAGGGAAGGAGAAGAGGCTAGAATGATTTCTTACTAAGGATGAGTAGCTCTCTCTCTAAAAGATGGGTGTGTGTGTTGTAGAAAACCTATCTAGGGTTTTTCTCTCTTAATGACCTTCTTTACATTTGTGGGTAATGATTTTATATATAGTATGGATGAAGGGTAAGAAAGTCACACTTAAAGACCCTCTAGGTAGGATGTTTTGCGAGTACCTCGCGGGAAGACCTTACCCGTGAGACACTCGCGAAACTGACAGCCTGGCATGACTCTTCAGCTTCTAGTCATGGGCTTCTCACTTAATCGACATTTTTGGCCCATGTAACTTCAGAATTCGAACTTTGGTAAACTACAAAATTGTAGCCCTTTAAGTTAGATTTCCAGCCCAACTTGAATCATCTCGATTGGATATCTGAACCAAAAGTTATGCTCCAAATACTAACTGGTGTGCAAGCTGGAATCCTAATCTGAATTGGATTTCGATTATGTGCAAATTTCCTTTGATTCCTTGCTCTAATTGGACTTGAATTTAATTGGGTTGACCTTCTTTGACTTCATCATGGCCCTTGTAAAATTAACATCCATTAGCTTTCTTTTTTGCACAAATCCACTTATTTAATTTCGTTATCCTACAAAAGACAAATTCACGCATTGAAATTCAATTAAGCACAAAATTTATTATTTAGCATTATTCTAAAATCAACTATAAAATGCATGAATTAACTCAAAATAAGTATGATAGTGCTTTTCTAATAATGATATAAATATGCAAAATTAAGCTATTATTAATACACAAAATAACAGAGCATTAATTTTTAGGACAAAATTTGGCTACAATTTCTACTAAAAAAATTAACATGGATATATATTTTGAAAATCTTATGGTTGGATAATTGGATTATATGTTCTTTATGTTCTTAACATACAAATCAAATTTCATGCCAATCGGATATAATTTTTTATTCAATCCATAAACGTATTTTTATATAAAATTTTAGACTACAAAAACTTGAAATTTAGACATTTGATTGCTGACATAGCTAGCTATTGATCTTTGATATTCTAGAAATTTTGCAAGAATAGAAGATATAAGAAGAAAATGCAATCCAATGGTCGATTTCTCAAAATTTACATATAATATGAGTAGAGTTGTAGTCATCGGCTACAACCAAGTTTGTACCTAAATTTTGTCCTAATTTTTAACATTCATCCCCCTTAATGCTTTGATGTGTGACGCCCAACGTTTCTCAGAGGTATTGTAACTTGTCTCTTGGAAGAGCTTTGGTATATCAAAGAGTATAAAACAATATTTTTTTCATAACATTTTTACTCAAAACTATAAGCATTGTTATACATATATACATATATATATATATATATATATATATACACACACAAGCGTTTTACTTTTACACATCTAAGTCCTGCAATTTTTGTTCCATTCACATGTGCAATAACATTAAATTCTTTTGCATCAGGGTTGTGATGCATCTATACTAATAGACTCATTCTTCAGAGAAAATTGCTAGCCCAAACCAAACTGTAAGAGGATATGAGGTTATTGATAAGGCCAAGAAAAGCCTAGAGAATACATGCCCTTCAACTGTTTCATGTGCAGATATTATTACTTTGGCAACTCGTGACGCAATTGCTCTAGCCGGAGGGCCTAATTATACAATGCTAACCGGAAGGCGTGATGGACTAGTTTTGAATCTAGCCAATGTGAACTTGCCAGGACCAAGAATCTGTGTGTCTGAGGCATTGCAACTTTTCAATGCCAAAGGGATGGACCTCAATGAAATGGTGACACTTTTAGGTGCACAAACTGTTGGATTTGCACACTGCTTCTTCCTTAGCAATGGGCTTTCTAACTTTAGGGGCTCTAGAGTTCCTGACCTTCAATGGATCCTACTTTGGTTGCCAAGCTCAACAAGACATGTGCACCGAATGTGACTGCTATTGTATTTTTGGATCAAAATACTTCTTTTTCCTTTGACAATGACTTCTATAATCAAATACTTTTGAAGAGAGGTATATTACAGATTGATCAGGAACTTGCACTGGATAATTCAACCGCTAGTATTGTTTCTGGTTTTGCATCAAATGGGATTAGATTTCAGAACAATTTTGCAAAAGCTATGGTAAAGCTGGGGAGCATTGAAGTTCTTGTTGGAAAAGCCGGGGAAATTCGAAAGAACTGCATAGTTTTCAGTCTAACCAATTAAAAGAAACCAATTAGGGCCTTTTGAGAAGTTAAATTAATCTTCTAAAGATACTACATATCAAAGCTGCATCTTCATTTTCTATTTGTGTATTTCCACGTATATACAAAGAAATGTAGTTATTTATTTATTTATTTATTTATTTTTTTTTGGTTAAAAGGAAACTTCATTAAACTAAGGATCTGTTTGGATATCGCTTATTTCGCTAAAATTGAAAACTTATTTCAATTGGTAAGAGGAATACATGCTTCTCGATATACATGCTTCACCTTGGTAAGAGGAATCTTGTCCAGCAATGACCTGCAATCAACCAACAAAGAAGAGTGATGCGTTAGGGCTCTTTCTGGATTCAATTGAATCTACAATAGTTTTTGCATCAAGCTCAACTTGCTGAAACTGAAAACTTATTTTTGAAAGCACTGTAGATAAAGGTAAAAGTTAGTTGAAATAGTACAGTAAAGCCTATGAATAGTACCAAAAAGTGCAATGTGGCCCATGAATAATAGCAAAAATAACATCTGAACACACCAAGGATGTTATATCATCAAAGGGGGCATCAAAAATTACAAAATCTTCTTGCAAAGTACGTCCTTTCCTAGCAAGTGCATCAGCACATCTATTTGCTTCTTGATATACATGCTTCACCTTGGTAAGAGGAATCCTGTCCAGCAATGACCTGCAATCAACCAACAAAGAAGAGTGATGCGTTAGGGCTCTTTTTGGATTCAATTGAATCTACAATAGTTTTTGCATCAAGCTCAACTTCAAGGTTCTCTTTGTCTCTTTAAGATTAATGGATGGTCTTATTATATATTAAATTTATTTATAATGAAATAATAGAGTTTTCTGAATAGTGGGACCCAATTTACATTTTGGTTGCCCAGATAGGAATGCTCTAATAACTGTTGGAGCATGTGCTATTTTATTGATGAAATCTAAACTTGAGGTTTTAAAGAAAACATTAAACACCGATTAGGATATTTTTCCCAAACTTAATGGGTGGTTAAGGAGCTTGATCAATAAAAATCTTTGCATTGGTCTACTCTTGCAGAAGTTGACATTGCCATTTATGACATGCCAAGTTCATGCATGCGGCATACTTCCATGAAGTAGTGAAGAGTTGTTGCCCTATAAACACGAACCAAGCTTACACCCATGAAAACTCATGGGCTTGGAACATGAATCAATGCTTGTGGTGACCACACTTATTTGCTATGGTTAGATTGAGAGATTTCTGTCTAGGGTTTCTTGGTGTTAATGTCCTAAGTCTTAATCGAATATCCTAGGCTCTTTGTCTGTTTTCTTGAAAAGAAGATGTTGTGCCAGCTAGAGCACAAAAGCTAATACTGATGAACGGTCCAAATTTTTTTATTTTTTTATTTTTATTCCAGATCCAATTAGATTCTAAATTGGATTTCAATTGGAGTCCAATTTTGCACCACGTATCCATCTAATTTTTTAATTTTTGTAGCAAGTGAATTATTAGGTGCAAAAATCGAAAAGTCTAAATTCAATTAAATTCTAAATCATATATATATATATATATGATTTAGAATTTAATTGAATATATATAATGAGAAATCATTACATATTTTAGAAATGTATAGTTTAAAAAATGTGTAAGCTAATACTATGTATAATTTGAAGCTCTTCTTAAAAAAAATGTATAATTTGAATTGTGTGATTGTGATTATTTTTTATTGTACTTGTGCATATGCACAAAGTTACACACTAGTATAGAACTAATGGTGTAATTTCAGTGTTGACCGAATTTCTGTTAGGGCAGATTTGAGTATGATAGATTGTATGATTTTTATTAAATCATGGCTTTAATCTTTGGCTTTGAAACTATTAGGGCAAGTGACAGACATCTAAAAGAGTAACTCTATAAATTAGCATGAAATTTGGATGTAATTTGATAGCTCATTTAAATTTAGTAAGTGAAATATATGTTGTTGGAATAGGCAGTAAACAGTAAGTGATACACCTAACTTTGGGGATTTATTCCCAAAGCTATGGTAAAAGGACTGAGCTGATAATTGGAAAGTTTGATGTTTGATATGTAATTGTATTCTTTGATGACTAAGTAAAGGAATTGCTATCCTTTGAACTAGAAATAGGTCAAGACTAGTAGGGGATTCCATTGCAAGCTGTAAGGTTGAATTTAATCAACCATCTTGTTGTCTTTATTCCATGCCAAATTTGCTTGTATTTCAACATTTAGTAACCCTGTATTTAGGTGGGATTGTTGTAAGGATAGTAAGTGAGATAGAGTGTTGAAATGCTCAAGAGTGTGCAAGAAAACAGAGACTCGCGACTGGATCTCACGGGTGACTCGCGACTTCAAACCGCCAGAAGCAGCACACGTGCCAAGCATGCCAGAAGTCGAAGTGTCATGCTAGCTGGAGCACTACAGGACAAAATAGGACAACTGGCCATTCTGTTATCTTGCGGCTGGATCTCGCGACTCAGTCAAGCCGCAAGGACAAGCCGCGAGCTAGCCCTATTTTGAAAAACCTAACTCTTCACATTCCATTCTCACCCTAGTATAAATACCCTTTATACCCACAAAAGAAAGAGAGCTTCTAAAAATAATTTTGAGAGAAAAACCCTAGAGTAAAACAAGATTGATTCATCCACAATCTTACATAAGAAACTTTTCAAATTCCTTAAAACCTTTGAGAGGTCTTTTTACCAAAACCTTTTCTCACCATATCCATTACTGTGAGGGGGCTGTTTGGTGTTTTGGGAAGCAGTTAGGAAGGAACCAATCTACATTGGTTGATGCTATGGTCAAGTAGCAGAATCCGGGAGGCTAGAAAAGAAATAGGTTCGGCTCAACCTCGTTGGAGTAAGAAGCTTAGAGGGCTTAGGTACATTGGGTAGATTAGGCTTGGAGGGTCTATTACTGTTCATGTATCCCAACTACATTTTCTAGTGGATTACTTACCGCTTGGAGGGCGGCGGAGAGGTTTTACGCCGAGGGTTTCGGTTTCCTCTTTGATAACATATCATGTGTTGTCCTTGTGTTTGCATCTTCCTTCCCTTTTATCTTTGCCTTTTATTATTTGTTGTGGTTGTGATTTTAATTGACTTTGATTGTTTACCAATTTTGTTCATAGCTTTTGTTCATTTTCCGCACACTAGTTGTTTGTCATAAAACTTGAATTGGTTGTTTTGTAAATGGGGGTCTAAACGTTCAAGGGTGTTTTATACACTATTTGAACTTTCAATTGGTATCAAAGCGGGTACACTTTTAGTGGTTTCATTACCATAATGTGATCCTTGACTCCCTATTGAGATGGATCGGTCTCAATCCCTAAATGCACCTCCATACTTTGATGGTAGTAATTATGCTTTTTGGAAGGTTTGCATGAGAGCATTTCTATGCTCTATTGATGAATCTGTTTGAGATGCTGTTGATATAGGTTGGACCAGGCCTGAGGAAGCCAAATCCACATGGGATAAGGCAGCACTCGCTGCATCTAATGCTAACAGTAAAGCACTTAATGCAATTTTCTGTGGTGTGTCTCCAGATGAGTTTCATAGGATTTCTCACATTACCGTTGCCAAAGAAGCATGGGAGATATTGGAGATCACCTACGAAGGAACGAAGAAAGTGAAAGATACCAAGTTGTAGATGCTGACCACTCGGTTTGAGGAGCTAAAAATGAGTGAGGATGAGTCCTTTGACTCTTTCTATAGCAAGCTGAATGAGGTGGTTGTAAGCAAGTTCAATTTAGGAGAGAACACAGAGGATTCTAAAATTGTAAGGAAGATCTTTCGATCATTGCTAGAAAGTTTTCGTGCCAAAGTGACAACGATTGAAGAGAGTAAGGACCTTGATGACATCAAAGTCCAAGAGCTGGTTAGTTCTCTTCAAACTTATGAAATGTCGTTGCCCAATCAACGGAAGAGCAAATCTCTTGCTTTTAAGACCATTAATGAGAAGGTGGAAGTCCATGACTCATCAGATGAAGATGTGGTTGACAATGATGTTGCATACCTTGTAAAAAATTTCCGAAAATTCTTAAAATTCAAGAATAATGGAAAATTTGGTGATAAAGGGAAATTCCAAAGTTTAGGAAGGGAGAAAAGGGAATTCAAAAAGAAAGATGGAAAAGAATCCCAATCTACACAAGGTGTCACTTGTTTTGAATGCAATGGGCATGGACACTTTAAGAAAGAATGTCCGAATTATTTGAAATCGAAAGGCAAAGTGTATGCCACGACATTGAGTGACTCGGATTCATCCGACTCAGATTTTGAGGAAAGCTGTGATGGAGAAGGGAATTATTCAGCTTTTATGACTATTGCCCATGTTGAGTCTTCAGACGAGTTGAATTTTCTTGTACGAGAACTTGGAGAACATAGTGATGAAGAATCATTGGGAGTTGTTGAAGAATCAAATACTGAAGAAGATGAAAGCACAACCAATCTTCAAGAGAATTATAACTCACTATTGGAGAAGTCGGGTGAGTACACAAGGGTGGCCAAGGCAGCTGTGAGAAAGATGAAAAAGGCAGAGGAGGACTATAAAAGTCTCCTAATTTGCTATAAGAAGGCCAAATGTGAGATAGAAATACTGAATGGTGAGCTGTCAGAAACCTACACAAAAGTGAGATTTCTTGAGCAAGAGGTTGTGCAAGCAAATACTAAGATAGAAAGGGTCATCACCAAGAAGCTAGATGATGTTATTTCATCACAAAAGAACTTTTCAGACAAATCCAGGTTGGGATATACCGGAGGGAGTAACTCATCTAGCAATATCACTAAAGAAGTGAAGTTTATAAAGGCTAAAGAGTCATTGAAGTTGGCCCTACTGTTGAGAAGCCCAAGATTGAGGAGAAGAAGAATGTGGAGAACCAACGGATGGTGAACAACCCTCGTAATCAATCTGTGGGCAGGTCTGAATCTCAAGCCAAGTCTTGTCCACGATCACAAAGAGGTCCTAGATCGAACTATGTGTGTCATCATTGCGGACTTCAAGGGCATACTTGGCCAAATTGTCAAAAGCTGAAAGCAATGAATAATACAACTACTCCAAGGTCACAAGGACCTAGAAATGACAGGAGAAATTGGGTTGGTGAACCATCAAGAGATCAAAGTGGTGATCCCAGAATGATGGACGTGATGAAGATGATCGGTGCTTTCACCAATTGCTTGGAAAGCTTCACACAAAAGTTTGAAAGCCCTAACTCTCGTACCCAATCCTATAAGGAAATCACCCCAAACGTAAGTGACGTGTGGATGAAAAATGGTACTCATGCATAAGCATTACAGCATGTCCATGCATCAATACTTCCTACGCTTTGTGACTTTGTTTGGTTGTTTGTTTTTTAATTGTGTTGGTTGAAATGTGTTTGTTTATTTTTGCATTCTATCGTTTACTCCTTTTTGTTGTTTTTGATCAGTCTTTTCCTTCTTATGTGTCAAAAATCCAAAAACCACATAAAAAGTAGAAAATCAAAAAGTTTGATCGACATTGTTGAGTTTTGTCTCAAAACTTGTTTTGCCTTGGACCTTTGTGCTAATGGCTTTGTGCATTTACGAGCATAGCTTGTTCCTTTGCACTTTTATCACTGTGGAAGAAATCTTGAAATCTATGTGACTGTTGTAAATAGATCTTCAAACTTGTCATGAATGATTAGTGAATGGTTATGTTGATCTTGAGACATGCATAGACTTGTGCCTATATATCTTCCCACTCTTTATTTTATTTTATTTTTGCTAAAAAGAGCTCACCAAATGTAAATCTCCAAATGAAAAGAGATATTGAACTGCAAAAGCCTGTCGCACATACTAGTATTCGACTAGGAAAAAGGGAAAGCGACCAAAAAATTAAAGTGAATGATTATTCAAAAGCCAAAAGCTATCTCATCAAGGTAAAATATCAAATATCACTCTCACAATGAAAGGTGATTGTCTCAAAAGGATCAAAAAGATAAAATGTTATGATTGAAAGTGGAGTCAAATGTAAAACTCTAAATTATGTAATCATGTCTTGTGGGAGGTCATATATGCATACTTCTATAATTGAGATGGGTCACATGATCTAGTGCTAATTGTGTATGCCTTGGTTGAATTGATCATTGAAACTTCACATTAGACTAAAGACTATCTCATTGTTGATACCCACACACAACACACAAGTTTATGTTCAATGAATGTCATATTCATTTGTGTGATTATACTTGATGAAATGTGTTTTCACATGCTTAATGTTTATTGATTCAAACACAAAAAGATTTTTGAGTGTTTTAGGTGTTTTTGGAAAGTATTTTGTTCTTCAAAAACTGAAAATTTCAAAAAACAGTGTTGCCTTGTTTTGGCGACCTAGTTGCAGGTAAGTCAAGTCGCATGCCACAGTCGCGAGCTCGCGGGTCAGTTTTGGCGACTTGTTCGCGAGTGGAAGGTCCAGTCGCGAGGGGTACACGGAGATTTTCACGGCTCATCTCGCGACTCCCTCGCGAGTGAGACTTCTAGTCGCGAAAAACACTTAGAAAAATTTTCAAAACTCTTGGCTTAAAGTGTTTTGGTGGGTGTATTTGGCGACTATCTGGCGACTTACCTCAACCTCGAAAAATGCGTGTTTTGCACAGTGAGGGCAGTTTTTAAAATCTTTTTCAGTTTTCCCTCGAACTTTTGTGACTATTCACTTTCTCTCTCAACTGTCTCTTTTCCAAACACTCTGTGTAACCCTCTTCGAACCCCATTTTTGCTTCATTTCAACTTAAAATCTTCAAGAAAAAGGTATGGGTTTTCATTCTCACACTCAGTATTTCGTGTTTTTGAGCTTTTCCCTCTTGATTATGTGTTGATTTTCTGATTTGCGTTGAGTTAGTGTTTCGGCATTGTTCTCTGTCCATGATTAGCTTGTTGAGGATCTTGGTTTATATGAACTTGTCTAGGTTGCTAGATTTGTTCTTTATTATTTGTCCTCTTTATGCTTAGGGTTTGTTGATTGACTTACACCTATTGTGTTTGAACCCACTTTATTTAGTTGATTCAAAATGATTGTGTTTTGTTTGTTTGGTTATATTGATTTGATTTTGTGTTTATTTATCTAGTGTGTGCATCTGTCTTGAGTTTTCTGTGTCATTTCATACTCATCAAAATATATGTCTCATTGACATATGTTTGTTCTTTGGGTGATGTCATACTCTGCAACATTAGAACTCTTCTGCAAAATGTTGGTTGTCATTGAGTATCTCCCATTGTGTACACTCATTTGAGCTGTTGGTTTAAGTTTGAGGCTTTTCCTTTATACATGTCTTTAAGCCTTCTTTGGTCTTGATGCTTTACACTTATCATGTTTTGACACTAACAGAGTACTGATTTGTTTTACACATGTACTATACTTTGTTATTGTGGCCTTTTCTGCTTGTTTACAGATGGCTCTTTCATCCCCAAAGAAGAAAAGACATGCCAAGAAAGCAAATAAGAGAATGAAAATGGACCCCAATCTGTTTAGGTCTATTTCCCATTTTGAGAGATACAAGAATTTCTTCTTAAAGGCAGGAATCATTCAAGAAAGGTTTGTGGATTTAGAGGATCTGAGAGACACTTTCATCCCTAGTTGTTTTGAGGGGAGAGGATGGGAAAGACTGCTAAGTGATTTCCCAGTTGTATGTGAACCCTTGATTAGGGAGTTTTACTCCAATGCTGTGATCAGGGAAGATGAGCTGAGTTGCTGGGTTAGAGGTACAAAATTCACCTTAAATGCACATGACATTGATGATGTACTAGGTCTTGAGGGGTTAGATGATCATGAGTTTGTCAACTATAAGGATAGGATGTTGTCTATTGAAACTGTACAATAGAGGATAGGTGGACAGAGAGAAGAGAAATGCCTAAATACCACAGCTTTTCCAGTGGACATGAGGTGTCTCACTATAATCGTGATGTTTAACCTGTATCCCATAAAGAAATTGACTACAATTAACAATGCTAGAGCAATTTTTCTAATGGAGCTCAAGGAAAAGACATTCATTGATATCAGTTCCCATATATTTGATACAATTGTGGATGAGACTAGAACCACTTCTAGGCCTAAACTGATCTTCCTTAGTCTACTCATGAGGATTTTCAGAAAGAAGGGTGTTGCAATGCCTCGAGACATCAGTCCCATGTTGATAGTTTTTAGACCCCTTAAAACACAATTGATTTAACCTAGGTAATTAGCCAAGTTATTACTTAGTCCAATTTAACAAATCTAAGTTATCACAATCACAAAGATCATATCATGCAAAGCAGCGGAAAGATAAATAACACAAGATATGATCACCCAGGAAACCAAACCGGTAAAAACTTAGGGAGGATTTGACCTAGCTATCCTCAAGGTAAACTTGAATCCATTATCTTGAAAGAATCGAAGTTCATACAATAAGACTTACAAGCCCCCACACTCGACTTCTTATTGCTACCAACCAGTAGAACTTACTAACATGACCACGTGCAAGCTCCGAATCCACGGACTCCTTCTTTCTTGGATTCACCACCAAATACAAGCACACCCGCTTGTGTTTTCTTTAAGCTTCAATGGCAGCAATCGAGTTGATCATCAAGGTGTAGATAATATCTCCTCCTTGAAAACCCTAAGTTTGTGTAAAGGAAAACTCTTCTAGATCTCATAAGAGATTTACACAAACAGCAATATGAGCAACACTAAAACATGGCTAGGGTTTGCTTTTTATACTTAGGACAAATTAGAAAATCCTAAAACGTTTTAAACAACTAGGGTTGAGTTGGAAATCTACAGAAAAAAACATTTTGCCCGAGATTAGATCAATCGAGCCTAAACTTCGATTGATCGAGCCAGGCCGAAATGCATAATACTTTCTACATTAGTTCGATTCCAACTTTACATAAAATATACAACTTTGAGCAAGACTAAGACACTTCTAAACACATTGTTTTAACCATGGTTTGCCAACAATACACATTAGAGTTCTAAATACATAAATACCTAAGTCTTTAGAATCTAACAAACTCCCCATTTGGCAATCCGTGACAAAACACAACTAGAAGCTCAAAGTTTACAAAATAAAAGCTCTTTACACAAATAATGCTCATAAAACAAATTCAATCCTAACTACTATCCATCAGTTGCAAGTGCAGACAGCAGCTTAATTGAATCAACCTGTATATTTCCTGAAACGCTAAACAAAATGCATAACCGCATGTGTGGAAAAAATACAAGTAAATAAAGTAAATTCTTGATTTCAAACAACACATAATAAAGACATATATCAATGAAAAAAACTCATAAATATAAATCAATAAACAGTTGAAAACAAGAAACATATAAGGTAATAAAAAAATAACACAAAATACTCTCCTCCTGAAAACAAAAACTCTACAAAGTACTCCCCCTTTTTGTGACAGAATGTCAAAGGGCAAACAAAATCCATCATTAAAAGGGAGGTGGTGTGGAAGAACATCTAAACTGTGCCAACTCCGCATGCAAGGCACGAATCTCATCGAGCACGTCCACCAAAATCTGTCCATGAGTCGCCTGAACAGTCAAAACATGATCCAACGTACGTCGAATGTCTAAATCATCCAAAGTAGTCGGTGGAGGAACATCAGCATCTGCAGTAGCAGCACCAGACGTCTCAGCAGCACCAGCACCTATAGAAGAGGGAGGAGGGGGAACAGCACCAGATGATACACCTCTAGAATGCGAATGAGCAACTTTCAAGTGAGTAGCCCTCTGTCGAAGAAAGGTGGCACCTATGGGAGCAACAACATGAATAAGCTCACTAGAAGGGAAACCATCTAGACCCAAAAACAACAGAATCCTATGAATGAAAATAGGATGAATAAGCACATGCCCTATGGCAGAACTCCTATGAACCTCGTTCAAAGAACGAAGGAACAGATGTGGGAAATTGATAGACGCACTAGAAACGAACGCATACAAAAACACACATCGCTCTAGAGGGATGGTGTGGAGATGAGAAATAGGCCACAACGAATGACACGCTATCCTAAAGAAAAGATAGGCAGTCTCGGTAAGCTCAGCGGACGTGATCCGAGGATCAAAACCCTACTGGATAGACGACCTAGTGATGTATGACATGACAACATCTAAGGGAGGAGCCTTATCATAGGGATAGTCAGGTTCCCGAACAACCGGAACCCCAAGAGCCTCAGCTACTACCCGAGGGGTAATGGTGAACTCAACACCTCATATCCAACACCTAACAAGGGTGTTGGAATCATAGACGTGGTAAGAGAGATTTGAGAAGAACTCTCTAATTAGGGCGATCGGGGGTGGATGATCTATCTCTAAGAGAGGCAACCAACCTCTAGACTCAAAGTTAGCCCTAATGGCCGGATCAATCTCATCTAAAATCACAGCACGCTCAGCCCAAATCTTACACTTACAGTTCAAAGTCTCAAAGGCCTTTCTGCTTTTATCATTCCTAAACACATCACTCCTAGAGGGAGACTCAGAGGAAGTGGAAGGGGTCCTATGGGCTCTAGTTTTCCTAGGCATGGTGCTAGGATAAGGACCAAAACACAAAGCAAAGGAACAAAACAAAAAAAAAAAAAAAAAAAAAAAAAAAAAAAAAAAAAAAAAAAAGGGCAGACTGCAAGTTAGCACAAGAAAAATATAGAACAAAAACTATATGATGCATGAACAGTTTAAATGGCATGATGCATGTCCTAATGCAGTGCAATTAAGTTCAAATAAGTTCAAATTCACAAAATTAGCTTGAGCATAGAGTTTCTAATACAAAAACCCCAAAATTTTGAAAAACCACTTGATCAATTTAAAAGATATTGACTAATTGATCATCATACAAGATAGATTTCAGAAAATAATGACCAATTACATCAAATCAACAAGCCAATTTCATCAATTTAGCCAAATTTGAACAAAATCCCCAATTCGGGTTAATTACAAGCCATAGAATTTTCAATTTTTCACAAAGCCCCAAATTGATCAAATTAACCAACATATATCATGAATATAAAAATATAGGAAAAAAACCCAATGATCAATTTTAGAAAAGGAGGATTGATTTAACAAAAATCCCAATTTTGAAAAGTTCCGAAAATCCCACAAAAAAGGCATGAGTTTATGCATGAAAACATGAAAATAAATGCAAAAGAAAGGGTATAAAGGTCTTACCGGCCTTGGGAAAGAAAAACCTTGCAAAAAGATTAGCCGAAAACGACAAAAATTCTCAGTGGAGCCTTGCCAAGTCGGAGAGAGAGAGGAAAGTTTGAAAAAGTAGTTTGAAACAGTCAAATCTGAGTTTTTAAAAAACCTGATTCACGAGTTTCGATTGATCAAAAAACAGCTTCGATCAATCGAAATAGACAGAGACTTGTTAAAAACAATTTTAAAAAATTTCAATTGATCGAAAATCAGTTTTGATCGATCGAAACAAATAGAGACTCACTAAAACATTTTTAAAAAATTTTGATTGATCGAAAAATAGAATGGATCAATTGAAACTGGCAGAGGCTCAATAAATTTGAGGAAAAACACAGTTTTTGAAAAAAAAAAAAAACATTTAGAAACAACTCAAAGCATTGAAATTGAAGAACAAAATGAATGAGTATGTGATGATGTGATTTTCAAAAACAAGAATTTAAGCCCAAAATTAAAATTTCTTGCATTCTCCATAAATTTTCAAACATCAAGTTAATTTTGCACAAAGTTCAAGGTATTTGCAAAACTTGGTTGGTCAGACCATAAACAAACACAAGAACATGTACAATGTTTAGCAAAGAGTAACTTGTGTGGTGTGTGCAACTAGCAAAAACTTGAGATACATGTGAGGTGATATGTGAATTGCAATCAATCACAAAGTCTACAAAATTCATCACAAAGAATTTAAAAGAGACTATCACCTAAAGAGTTACATTATATAACTCCCACATCTCCTAGATCATAAACTTGCAATCATGTAAGTTTCTTGAATTTATGCCTCATAATATACACACCAATTTTAAGTCATGTGATTTTGGCATCAAGCCTAATAGTACACACCAATTATTTAAATCGAGGCTTCACCTTATGTTCTTTTTGTGCATGTGCTACACTTTCTCGAGTACAAAATCTTATGATATGCACTAAGGTGTTCATGATTGGCTAGTGAACAGTGGTGAGATGGTTATTTATGTCTTTCTCTAAAAGTTCAAGTCCGACAGTCAAAAACATGTGACTTCAAGATCAAGACAGAGTAATCAAAAATCATAAACATCTTTTCCACACAACATGCACTACAAAGCTTCAACTAGTAAAGTGCAATAAGTAAGCTCATCAAAGTTAAATAAAGTACAAAAGACATGTTATGTGAAAATAAATTGACCAACCTTGTTCTCAAAAACCAAGAAGAATAGTACAAAACACAATTTGCTTCCTTTTTCCCTTTTTTTTTTTAATTTAAAAAAAAGAATGAAATGCATGAATGTTATGCAATGCAAATCCTAGAAAACAAAACAAAACAAAAAAAAAAAAAAAAAAACCAAAAAATAATGGTCACAAAGGGTAGAGTAATGAAGCACAAGGACCAAGAAGGCCAAGACAGATCAAGGACACAGAATCACACCAATTACTTGACGAAGTGTCTTAAACTTACTTCTGTCAAGAGGTTTGGTGAAAATGTCAGCATTCTGGCGTTCAGTAGGAATATACTCAAGACATACAATCTTTCTTTCAACAAGATCTCTAATGAAGTGATACCTAATCTTTATGTGCTTAGTCTTAGAATGTTGAACAGGGTTCTTAGATATGTCAATAGCACTAGAGTTATCACAGTAAACAACCATGGTATCTTGCGATATCCCATAATCAGTTAAAACCTTTTTCATCCATAGAAGTTGTGAGCAACAACTTCCAGCAGCAATATATTCTGCCTCAGCAGTAAACAAGGACACAAAATTTTGCTTTTTACTCATCTAAGTAACGAGATTAGCTCCAACATAAAAACACCCACTAGTGGTGCTTTTTCTATCATCAGCATTACCAGCCCAATCAGAATCAGAGAAACCAGCAAGAGACAGATTAGACTCTTTACTATAAAATAATCCATAATCACAAATTCCACCAACATATTTAATTATTCTTTTGACAGCATTTAAGTATGAAACTTTAGGATTAGATTGAAATCTAGAACAAACACCAACACTAAAAGCAATATCAGGCCGACTAGCAGTCAAATATAAAAGGCATCCAATCATACTTCTGTATAATGTAACATCAACAGACTCACCTGACGGATCATTTGTTAATTTTGCATTGGCGGCCATTGGTGTTCTGGCATGTGCAGCATTGTCCAGTCCAAATCTCTTGACTAGATTCCTTGCATATTTTGCTTGGTTGATGTAGATTCCTAAGTCCGTTTGCTTCACTTGTAATT
The DNA here is from genome assembly GCF_001633185.2 of Quercus lobata. Classification (NCBI taxonomy): domain Eukaryota; kingdom Viridiplantae; phylum Streptophyta; class Magnoliopsida; order Fagales; family Fagaceae; genus Quercus; species Quercus lobata. The sequence continues at coordinate 16,820,338 of NC_044910.1, forward strand.
CCAAGAAATAAGTTAGTTCACTAACCATACTCATTTCAAACATCGCCTTCATTTCATCTGCAAAAGAATGAGCAAGAAAGTCATTAGTAGCACCAAAAACAATATCATCAACATAAATTTGAGCTATAACAAAACTGTTCTTATCCTTTCTTATGAAGAGAGTCGTGTCTGCAAATCCCCCTTTGAAGCCATGCTCAGTGAGATATGCAGTCAATCTATCATACCAAGCCCGTGGAGATTGTTTCAGACCATACAAAGCTCTCTTCAATTTATACACATCATCCGGTCTATGAGGGTCAACAAAGCCTTTTGGTTGTTCAACATATACTTCTTCTTGCAGCATTCCATTCAAGAAAGCACTTTTGACATCCATTTGATATAGTTTGACGTTCAAATGACTAGCTATAGCTAACAGTATCCTAATGAATTCCAATCTTGCTACCGGTGCAAAGGTCTCATCAAAGTCAATCCATTCCACTTGTGTGTAGCCTTGAGCAACAAGTCTTGATTTATTTCTGATAACAGTGCCATGTTCATCTGACTTGTTCTTAAAGATCCATTTAGTTCCAATTAAATTTACACCCTTTGGTCTAGGAACTAATTCCCACACATCATTCTGAACAAATTGATGAAGTTCTTCATGCATAGAGTTTACCCAATCAGCATCTTGAAGTGCCTCATCTACCTTTTTCGGTTCAAATTGGGACAGATAGCATGAGTGTGTAATTACACTTAAGGCTTTTGACCTTAATCTCATGTTATCATTCAGACTTCCCAATATATTTGAGGAGGGATGATTAAGCCTTACTCTAGAGGAAGGACCTTTAATTAGAGATATGGATGTACATTTCTGTTCTGATGAAGGACTAAACTCATGTTGAGCCTGTTGAGTCTCATGAATCGGAGTGGATGATTCAGGACTTGATGGCATAGAAATTGCATCATTCAACACCATTAACTCCTCATCACTATGTTTCCCAACATAATCAACAAGAAATGAGTCATTAACCTCTATAGGCTTATCTTGAATCGGAGCAGTACTTTCTGAATGTGCTTTTGGACATACTTCGTCATTAATCACAACATTTGACGATTCCATGACAGTTTTGGTTCTCAGATTATACACTCTATATGCTCTACTAGTAGAGGAGTACCCTAGAAAATATCCCTTGTCACTCTTTGTATCAAATTTTTCTAGGTTCTCTCTATCACGTGGAATGTAACAATCACCACCAAATATCCTGAAATACTTAACGATCGGCTTCTTTTCTCTCCAGAGTTCATAAGGAGTCTTCTTGGAGTCAGGTTTGAAATACACCCGGTTGAGTGTATGACAAGCAGTGTTAACTGCTTCTCCCCAGAAGGATTTTGGCAATTTTTTATTGTGTAGCATAACACGTGCCATTTCCTGAACAACCCTATTTTTCTGTTCAACTAATCCATTTTGTTGTGGTGTCTTGGATGAAGAGAACTCTTAATGTGTGCCTTGTTCATTGCAGAAGGTAGCCAGCTTGGTATTCTCAAATTCTCTTTTATGGTCACTTCTGATCCTGGCTATCACAGTATCTTTTTTAACTTGCAATTTCTTACACAGATGTATCATCTTCTCAGGAGCCTCAGCTTTATCTTTCAAAAGCACAACCCAAGTATATCTGGTAAAGTCATCCACAACCACTAGAATATATTTCTTTCCTCCTAAACTCTGAACTCGAGCAGGACCCATAAGATTAATGTGCAGTAACTCCAAAGGTCTTGAAGTTTGAATACTAGCTACAGACGGATGTTTAGATTTTATCTGTTTACCTATCTAACATGGTCCACATATGCACTTATCTATCTTCTCAAACTTAGGTAAACCAACAACAGCATCACATTTGGAAATCTTTTCTAACTACTTATGACTTGCATGCCTCAACCGTTGATGCCACAAATCAACTTGATCAATCTTTGCACTAAAACACTTGTTGCTTATGCTTGGTGTCAATCCATAACAGTTGTCCACTGTCCTTACACCAACACACATATAGTCACTTCCTCCATCAAGTATCTCACATTCATACTTAATGAAGAGAACATTCAATCCATTGTCGCAAATCTGATTGATGCTGAGTAAATTTGCCTTCAGTCCATCAACATACCAAACATCTTCAAAGACCGGTAACCCTGGGATGTCCACAGTTCCAATGCCTTTGATTACAGATTTGCTTCCATCTCCAAAAGTGACTATCCTAATCTTTCCTTCAAAGAGGGTCTTGAATAGTCCTTTGTTTTCTGTCATATGCTTGGAACAACCACTATCCAAATACCAAAGACATGAATCATGTGCCTTTAAGGCGATTAAGGCAGTATAACACAAATAATTATTATCACATATGATAAGATCAAGACGTCCAAGGAAAGATTCAACAAAATCAATAAGTGACAAATACATAAAGTAAGCAAGTTGATGAATAAGCAAAAAGAATTTCCAAGAATCCATAATAACAGGGGTCAAGGATCAGCTTAATGATCAAAAGATCAATAACAAGAGAGCAACCTGCTCTGATACCACTTGATAGTTTTTAGACCCTTTAAAACATAATTGATTTAACCTAGGTAATTAGCCAAGTTGTTACTTAGTCCAATTTAACAAATCTAGGTTATCACAATCACAAAGATCATATCATGTAAAGCAGCGGAAAGATAAATAACACAAGATATGATCACCTAGGAAACCAAACTGGTAAAAACCTGGGGAGGATTTTACCTAGCTATCCTCAAGGTAAACTTGAATCTACTATCTTGAAAGAATCGAAGTTCATACAATAATACTTACAAGCCCCCACGCTCGACTTCTTATTGCTACTAACCAGTAAACTTACTGACACGACCACGTGCAAACTCCGAATTCACGAACTCCTTCTTTCTTGGATTCACCACCAGATACAAGCACACCTGCTTGTGTTTTCTTTAAGTTTCAATGGCAGCAACCGAGTTGATCATCAAGGTGTAGATAATATCTCCTCCTTGAAAACCCTAAGTTTGTGTAAAGGAAAGCTCCTCTAGATCTCACAAGAGATTTACACAAACAGCAATATGAGCAACACTAAAACATGGCTAGGGTTTGTCTTTTATACTTAGGACAAATTAGAAAATCCTAAAACGTTTTAAACAACTAGGGTTGAGTTGGGAATCTACAGAAAAAAACATTCTGCCCGAGATTCGATTGATCGAGCCTAAACTTCGATCGATCAAGCCAGGCCGAAATGCACAATACTTTCTACATTAGCTCGATTCCAATTTTACATAAAATATACAACTTTGAGCAAGATTAAAACACTTCTAAACACATTTTTTTTTTTTATCATAGTTTGCCAACAATACACATTAGAGTTCTAAATACATAAATACCTAAGTCTTTAGAACCTAACACATGTCTACACTTTCAGCAATTAACAAGCTAACCTTCAAGAGGATAAGTGTTCATCTTCCAGGTGAGGAAGATGAAGGTGATGAAGGAGAGGGTGTCCCAATGGAGATTGAGGCAGAGGTAGTAGGTCAAGCATCAACTTCAACCCCCAGAAGGAGTGACAAGAGGACTAGAGCATCAACTTCTTCAGATACACCTCCAGATGCATTTCAGGTCATTCTGGAAAGACTTGATGGAATCAAAGAGGTCCAGACCTAGCAGTCTGAGAAGATAGCAACCATGCAGGACCAGCTTGATGTTCTCTCAACAAAATTTGACAGCTTCACCACACATCATGGGCAGTGACCCTTTGGCCATTCCGGTCAAAAAGGGGGAGAAGTTTTCTTTTGAAGCAGCTCTTGAAGGGGAGTAATATGTTAAGGGGGAGCAGTCAGAAACAGTGTCTATCTTGTTAATTCTGTTTATGCTTTGGATTAGTGTTGTCTCTATGGTTTTGAAACTTTGTTGGTTATGGTTTATGTTTAGTTAAAACTCATAACTCTTGGATGGTTTTGAAACTTGGTTTACTTTATATATATATATATATATATATATATATTGTTGATGTTATTCAGTATATAATTTGTTTGTACCCATGTTGCTTTTGTAAGCTTTTAGGGTTTATGTTCTTTATCTGTAGGCTTTATGGTCTGTACCATGCTTTATGCAGCCTTTTATACTTTGTTAAATCAGTACTTTTAACTAAATGTCATGCATTTTCTTGTTAAGTACTGTCATTCTTGTGCCCTTGTGGGATTGTTCCTAGATGCATATACTTAGTGTATTGTGTATTGGTTGAGTGTTGGGCATGCAAGTGACTTGCATTAAGCTTGTTAGCTTGTTTGTTCAAGTGTTCATTCCAAGTGTGAATGAGCATTTTGGTCACTACCTTGTAGTGATTGCTTGGTTGATCAAGCCATGATTTGTTTCTTAACTCCATCTTTACTTGATCACATATTGCCTGCTTTATATGCATTTCATGTTTTTCTACATACAATGATCATGGTGTATTGTTGTGTTTCAGGAGTTTCATGTTCATATGATTCAAGAGCTTCACAGTTTCTAAAGTAAGATGTGAATGAGTTTTGTTCAACTGTTCCCAACTTACATGTTAAGTCTAAAGTCTGTTTTAGGGTTTTGTCACGGAATAGCCAAAGGGGGAGATTGTAAGGTTGAATTTAATCAACCATCTTGTCGGCTTTATTCTGTGCCAAATTTTCTTGTATTTCAGCATTTAGTAACCCTGTATTTAGGTGGAATTGTTGTAAGGGTAGTGAGTGAGATAGAGTGTTGAAATGCTTAAAAGTGTGCAAGAAAACAGAGACTCGCGACTGGATCTTGCGGGTGACTCGCAGTTTCAAGCCGCCAGAAGCAGCACACATGCCAAGCATACTAGAAGTCAAAGCGACATGCTAGCTAGAGCACAACATGACAAAATAGGACAATTGGCCGTTCTGTTATCTCGCGGCTGGATCTCGCGACTCAATCAAGCCGCGAGGACAAGCCGCAAGCCAGCCCTGTTTTGAAAAACCTGACTCTTTACATTCCATTCTCACCCCAATATAAATACCCCTTATACTCACAAAAGAAAGAGAGCTTCTAGAAAGAATTTTGAGAGAAAAACCCTAGAGTAAACAAGATTGATTCATCCATAATCTTTACATAAGAGACTCTTCAAATTCCTCAACTCTCTTCCTCTCCATTGTTAAACCCTTGAGAGGTCTTTTTACCAAAACCTTTTCTCACCATATCCGTTACTGTGAGAGGACTGTTTGGTGATCTGGGAAGCAGTTAGGAAGGAACCAATCTACATTGGTTAATGCTATGATCAAGTAGCAGAATCCGAGAAACTAGAAAAGAAATAGGTTCGGCGCAACCTCGTTGAAGCAAGAAATTTGGAGAGTTTAGGTACATTGGGTAGATTAGGCTTGGAAGGTCTATTGCTGTTCATGTATCTCAACTACATTTTCTAGTGGATTACTTACCACTTGGAGGGCGACGGAAAGGTTTTACGCTGAGGGCTTCGGTTCCCTCTTCGATAACACATCTTGTGTTATCCTTGTGTTTGCATCTTCCTTTCCTTTTATCTTTGCCTTTTATTATCTGCTGTGGTTGTGATTTTAATTGGCTTAGATTGTTTACCAATTCTGTTCATAGCTTTTGTTCATTTTCCGCACACTAGTTGTTTGTCATAAAACTTGAATTGGTTATTTTGTAATTGGGGGTCTAAACGTTCAAAGGTGTTTTATATACTATTTGAACTTTCACAAGCTTTGAGACTTCAAGATATATGCTTTAAGATAAGGGATAGTGATGAGATCCTTTAGTGGTTCATGTTTTCAGTTTCAAAGAACTTCTCTTGCATCAAATACTTGAAAAGAAATGAGATTATGCAAAGTTTATCAAATGTTTATTTTATGTTATGAACAAACTGTTGATATGCAATGATATTTATGAAGTATATTTGGAAAGCAAATGAAATTGAAAGGAAGATGTTTTCGTTTGTTCTAGACTTTTTTAGTAGAGGTAACGATACCAACTTTTCCATGGAAATGAATTGTGAGACTATGATGATGATCCTATCCTTTGTTGATCAAAGCCCAACTTGGATAGAAGGGTTGATCCCTACAACTAAGGTTGTGCAACCAATATATATATATATATATATATATATATATATAAGTTTTAAAAAATATATTATACAATTTTGTTATTTACTTTTTTGCCCCTCTTCCTAAATAATACCTGAACCCTAAGTTCTCCTCATATAATTTGTGTTGTTTTGGTGTTATGCTCATTGATTATTTGGTTGTAAGTTTACTCTTATTTGTAGTGATGTTATTCTAATGCTTAATTTAATAATAATAGTAGTAATTAAAAAAAACATTTGTCCAACCCAGGGATCTAACCCGACCCAGCCCGATCCACGTGGGTTAGGTTGGGTTGGACCCCTGTGATAGGTTGGGTTGGGTTGGATTTTTTTAACCCACCATAGTGGGTTGGGTTGAAAAAACCTTTCAACTCGACCTAACCCAACCCATGCACACCTCCACCTACAGCCGAAATGATGCACACCAAGGAGCTGGACATGCTGATTATACAAGTGGAAATGGAGCTGAACTTGCACAAGACCCTTTGTCATTTTCTAATTACAAGACTTAGAGCCAAACGTTTCAAGGAAGCACTGAATGGGCTAGTCCAAGAGAATTGGGCTGATTCTAAAAAGACCAAGATGGGCTCAAATAATAATCAAGGCTTAGTCCATGTCATCAAAGCAATTGAAGAGCCTAATGCATGCAAATTCGCAACCAGCATGGTCTGACCATAAAAGGGTGTGAATTTGTTAAGTTTCAAGGATATTAAATGGGAAGATACCTTGGTATTGGTTGGGCATGTTAATTCTAGTCATTTAGCTATTTTTGACTGCCTTTAGAAGTCCTAGAAAACTAAAAAAACATGGGAACTTGATTATATTAATTTTTGTGTTGTTTTTGAAGTTGTAATTATGATTTTTACCTATTCTTGGAGGGTTGTTCCAAGTATAAATCTGGTAGTATGAATTTTAAAGAGGACAGATTGGTATTCAGAAAATTATTCTCCTTGTGAGCCTTGTGATCCTCTTGGTTCTTAAAAGAACTCTTGAACTTATCAAGTTAATCTTGTGGCGTTCAAACAACCAAACTTATCACCTTTGATTCTTGAGAGATTCTTAGGAATTCTTGATGTGGCGTTTCAATTCTATCGTAGTCTTGGTTTTCATCTGGTTAGGTGACGGGTCAAGGCTCAACAAATCTTGTCTACACGATTTTCGGGTTCCAAACCATTATTGTTATTGGGTTTCATCACAATTATTGGTAAAGTTCATATCACGAAATATATGTTTTATGTCCCCGATAATGATCCTAGCACAAAGGGAAATATATGTTTTATGTCCCCGATAATGATCCTAGCACAAAGGGGGTGCTAGATGCCTGGCCTAAAAGTTGGAGGGCTCACACTATATAGAACAAATCAAAAAGGATGGCTAATCTATGGTTTTCAAAAATGATATATGTATGCTATGTTATGTAAGGAGCTAATTTTAATTTCTTGAATTTTACAAGCATGTTTAAGTTATGAGCCTTGTGCTAATGATGAACAGTATGACAGTTACAACGTTAAAGTAAAGTTAAATATGTTATGAAGAGGAAACTCAAGGGTATGCTTCTTCAAGAAAATGTTTCCATATATGTAATATATCTCTAAAGTGATGTTCTTCAAGGTAATGTTTATGTTTTACAAAGATGAATTATGATTCATGTTTCATCTTTATCAAGAACAAGACTTTTCAACTATGAATGGTTTATGATACAATAGCCTTATGACTATGATTATGAATTTTTTTGAATTCATGAAATTATTTTAGCACGATCTATAGAATTGTATTTTAAGTCATATCCACGCATTAAGATATTTGGTATACATGCATACGAGATGCATACTGCTAAATTCTCATGTCATGCATTTCACTAAGCACGTGGAACGCTCACCCCTTAACATTTTTAGTGAGCAGGTACTTCCCTTTTTGCAGCTTTGGGTGGGCTCTGAGCAGGAGAAGTTCTGTTAGAGATATTTTGAGTTTTGGGATGCTTCAAGTACAAATTAGTAGTGGTATATTTTTAGTTGAGAAAGAGCAACATTAAGGATGGTTATGTGAATATTTCCACTATGCTTTTTATTTTTGGTGGTAACCCAAACATTATGGGGTTGTATTTATACTCTGATAGTTTACTAGATGCTTTGATATTATCATTTAGTGTTCAGCGAAGCTGTTCAAATTATCAAATTAAGATAAAGTGTATAACAATATGTAAAAGAAAAGTAAAAAGGAAGAAATTTTTTTTCTATACATCAGGGCTTATGTTAATATCAGGTATAGGCTTCGTATTAGCATACCGGTCCCGATTGCTAAATCCAATCATAGTTCGGATTTGGGCTGGGCCGTGAAAAATGAAGCAAAGAGTACCCCAACAATGATCATTGTTACAAGTTTTCCATTTGTCAGACATTTTCTTGATTGACCAATACCTTACCAGTAAAGGAAAGGCCCGATCGATGCCGTCCTAGCACTCATAATATGCTTAAGAATAATTCTATATCTACTATAATAATATAAAAGCCTCTATAATTTGATTTGGGTACAGAAGAATGTCAACGTAATAAAAACAATCTTTCTCATGCTATGCATGTAGGCACTCCTCGTCATCCATGAGCATTTATAAGCATTATCAAAAATAAAACATTACCACCGCATGCATACCCTTGATGTTTTATGAGGTGGGGAAGAGGGTAATTCTATTCCACTCTTTGGTAGAGGCTTTAATTGTATTAGGTTTTCACATGTTCGTAGAGATGGTAATTTGGTAGCTATGGATGACTCTAGGTACAGTCTAGGGGGTTCAAATGAAATCCTTGAGCTGGGCCAAATATATATATATATATATATATAATTTATTAATTATTTTTATTTGACCCTCCTAAAATAATTTTTGAACCCCCTAGACCTAAATTTTTTTTAAGCCTAGCTGAAATGAACTTGAATATGATCATCTTGACAACATCTTGGTCTTTTTAAACCAAAAAAAAAAAAAAAATCATTTAGATCTTAACAAATTTGAAATAAACTAATAAATAAATAAAAGTTTATTGTATTTAGATATCGCTTGGAGTTCACTAAACAACAATAATTTATATGTTGATTGTATTTAAAAAAATAGATAATTTCCAAGATTTAATCTTAGCAACAATAATTGATTCATCTTGACAACATCTTGGTCTTTTTAAACCAAAAAAAAAAAAAAAAAAAAAAAAAAAAACAACAACAACAACAACAACAATAGTATAAATTTGTTCATCTTAAATCTAAAAAAAAAAAAAATCATTTAGATCTTAACAAATTTGAAATAAACTAATAAATAAAAGTTTATCGTATTTAGATCTCACTTGGAGTTCACTTAACAACAATAATTCATATGTTGATTGTATTTAAAAAAATAGATAATTTCCAAGATCTAATCTTAGCAACAATAATCAGTATCTTCACCGTATTAATAAATAATATGCAATGAACTTATAATTTATCTTATACGAGAAACACTATATTCATAATACGCGCGCAACAAAGTTTAAGTGGCAGATTATTTCGGTAGTGAGTTTAAATTAAAACTAATAACAACGTATAGCCTAAAATTTGTTGAAAAAAGTGTTGTGAAAATATTGTAAATGCAGCACTTCTCATCTTTTATTCTCTTGCTAGTACATACTATGAAAATTTTTGTAATAAAGAAATCATATAGACCGCAAGATATATTTGTTTACCTAAAATGCATCTTCTTACTAACCCCCCTTTAAAATATATCCTGGAGCCATCACTGTTAGCTCACAACCTACCTAGACACGCATGTCATGTCACTGGTTTTTCCGTTTAGATGAAGAATATTTCATTCCACTCTTTTGCTGCTTATCAAGCAGATTTGCCTGTATCTTAATGAAATTCAAAGTTTTCATTCCTTCTAAAAATATATATATAAATAAAAATAAAAATAAAAAAAGTGGGGAAGAGGGTAAAATAAAAGTAAGAAGTTTAAGTCTAAAAGAGGAAATTTCACACATATATATTTAGATTATATTAGAGTAAGATTTATATCTCAGATTAAAAGAAGAAAAAAAAATTAAAGTTTTATATCTCAGATAAAATGAAATTGAAAGTTCAAAAAACGTGTAAAAACACCTTTGAACGTTTAGACCCCCAAATTACAACTTAACCAATTCAAGCAATATGTCAAACAACTAGTGTGCGGAAACTTAACATATGCTGAAATTGGTTAAAAACTATCTAAGCCAATTAAAAACACATTCACAGCAGAAAATAAAAGGCAAAGATAAAGGGAAGAGAGATGCAAACACAAGGACAACACACGATGTGTTATCGAAGAGGAAACCGAAACCCTCGGTGTAAAACCTCTCCGCCACCCTCCAAGCGGTAAACAATCCACTAGAAAATACAGTTGGAATACATGGACAGCAATAGACCCTCCAAGCCTAATCTACCCAGTGCACCTAAGCCCTCCAAGCTTCTTACTCCAACGAGGTTGCGCCGAACCTTTTTCTTTTCTAGCTTACCGGATTCCGTTATTAGACCGTAGCATCTGCCATCCTTGGCATCTTCCAATGCTTCCCAAAACTCCAAAAACACTCAACACTCTAAATTGGTGTGGGTAGTGTTTGGATAGAAATCTCCTCTCAATAGGTATGATAATGAGAGAGGGAATGAGAAGAGACTACAAAGGTTTCTCTCTTAAGAATGAGTAGCTCTCTCAAATTGGGTGGGTGTTTTGAAGAAACCTCTCTTAGGGTTTTTTTTTCTGAATAGCCACACATATTTTGTGGGAATGTGGGGTATTTATACTGGTGTGAGAATGGAATGCGAAGAGTCAGTTTTTCCAAAAACAGGGCTGGCTGGCGACTTGACCTCGCGACTTGACTGAGTCGCGAGTTCAAGTCGCGAGCTAACTTAATGGCCAGTCTGGATCTTTGTCGTGTAGCGCTCCAGGTGGCGTGACTGTTCAGCTCCCCTGCATACTCTGCACGTGAGCAACTTTTGGCGGCTTGCAAGCCGCGAGCCACCCGCAAGTCCTAGCCGCAAGTCTCTACTTCACTGCACTGTCTTGAGCATTTCTTCACACTCTCTCACACACTACCCTTACATGATTCCCACTTAAATACAAGGTTTCTAAGTGCTATATTACAAGCAAATTTGTCATGAAATAAAGCCAACACATGGTTGATTAAATTCAACCTTACAGAAATAAAAATAAATTAATTAATTAACGCGGGGGGCAGTGCATGAATCGACCCATATCTCAATTATAAGCATCCAAATTCGCTTTCACGGACCTTATAGTTCAATCAATGTTGATTGCTACTTTCTCCTAGCACGTCATGCCAGCTATACGTTGTTTGACGTTTATCACATCTCTCCCTCTAGTCTCTACATGTGTATATATATATATATATATAATTAAACACACACATCTGCTCAAAGCTGAAAACCATTGATAAGACAAAAGTATATACTACTAATTCCAAAGAAAAATGCAAATGAATTCTGCAGTGTCATTCTTAATCTTTTTCTTTGTTCTTCCTCTTGTATTAGCTGACCTGCAGGTTGGTTTCTACGACTCTACCTGTCCCCAAGCAGAATCAATTGTCCAACAAGCGGTGCAAATTGCATTCTCTAAGGATCCATCCATAACGGCAGCCTTCCTACGCATGCATTTTCACGATTGTTTTGTTAGAGTAAGATATATATATATATATATATATATATATAACATTTGTACTCAAAACTATATATAATTAAGCATTGTATCACTCTTTTCTTTTATTCACGTACATGTGCACTAATATATAGTTTCTTTAATTTATATCAGGGTTGTGATGCATCTATACTAATAGACCCAACCAAGAACAATTCTTCGGAGAAAGTTGCTGGGCCAAACCAAACCGTAAGAGGATATAATGTTATTGATAAGGCGAAGAAAAGCCTAGAGGCTGCATGCCCTTTAACCGTTTCATGTGCAGATATTATCACTTTGGCAACTCGTGACAGTGTTGCTCTAGCTGGAGGGCCTAATTATACAGTGCCAACCGGAAGGCGTGACGGACTAGTGTCGAATCCAGACGATGTGAACTTGCCAGGACCAGGAATCTCTGTGTCTGGGGCATTGAGTTCTTTCACTGACAAAGGGATGGACATCAATGAAATGGTAACCCTTTTAGGTGCACACACTGTTGGGTTTGCACATTGCTTCTTCTTTAGCGATCGACTTTCCCCTCCTGACCCTTCAATGGATCCTACTTTGTTTGCCAAGCTCAATAAGACATGTGCCAAGAAAGCATCCGCTACTGTATTTTTGGACCAAAGTACCGCCTTTACATTTGACAACCAATTTTACAATCAAATACTTTTGAAGAAAGGTATATTGCAAATTGATCAGGAACTTGCACTAGATAATTTAACCGCTAGTATTGTTTCTGGTTTTGCATCAAATGGGATTGGATTCCAAGACAGCTTTGCAAAAGCTATGGTAAAGTTGGGGAGCATTGAAGTTCTTGTTGGAAATGCTGGGGAAATTCGGAAGAGCTGCAGCGCTTTCAATAAAAAGAAAAAAGGGGTCTTTTGAGAGGCTAAATCCTTTGAAGATCCTACATATCAAAGTTGCATCTTGATTTTCAATATGTTGATCTCCAAATACAAATAAATGCGGTTATTTTTATGTTATAACTTTTTATGTCCCTATAAGATGAATGAGTTTCTTATATATACTGAAATTATAATGAAATATCAGACTTTTTTAATGTCTTTTTTATTAATTTAAGTAATTTTTTTTTATTGTGTCCTTTTCTCTTTATTGCCCATTTGTTAATACATTTATTGTTTTCAAAAGGATTTGGAAAACTATGTCAATATATTGAAATAAATATGTTTAAAAAAAAAAAAAACAATTTAAGGAAGGGCCTTACTCTATAATCATAAGCTGTCTAGCATTAAGATAGTATTTGTAATTGTTTATACCACAAAAGTAATCTCAATTTGGCTTTGACATGGAGATCACGTCTTGATCTTGAGAACACATCGAGACCAAAATATGGTCTCGAGACCAATATGGACTCAATATTAAGACACTGATTAATTGATCAACCACATGTCAATAAGAGCATTAAGGAGCATGACCAATAAAAATCCCTACATTGGTCTAATCTTGAGGAAGTTCACATTGCCATTTATGACATGCCAAGTTCAGCACATTTTCTTGAAATAGTGAAGAGTTGTTGCCCTACAAACCACATGAACCAAGCTTTGCTTAGTGCTTACACCCATGAAAACTCATGGGCTTGGAACATATATAAATCAATGCTTAAAGTGATCACAGTTATTTGCTATGGTTAAAGAGATTTCTTGAGAAATTTGATGTAGTCTAGGGTGTTTCGGTGTTGATGTTCCAAGTCTTGATCAAATACTTTGTTTGTTTTCTTGTAAAGAAGAAGATGTTAGAGTCAGCTAGAGGAAACAAGCTAATGCTGATGAATGGTCCTACTCTTTTTGGCATGTGGATATGATGGTTTTCTTTTTTCTTTTTTCTTTTTTGGAGCTAGTGGATATGATGGTCTTGACTGCACTTTGTTGTGCATGAGCTCACTTGTAACGGGGGTGGGTCTCAAGGATTTAAGAATTATGCTAGTCCAAATTAAATTTTTATGAAGATGTGGGCTCCAAGTGCTTAACAACTTATCAGCCCATTAGGCTTGAGAGAATGTGGGCCCGAACCTTATGTTTAGATATAAGCCCAATATGATCTTGGTCTTGGGCATTTAACAGTCAATAGTCCATTTTCTGTGAATATGAGATCTTGATTAAGGGACCCAACCCTTCAAGAGAGATAGGGTGTCCCCGTGAGCCCAAACCATGTGGATGAAAATAATATGGGCTATAATTAGTCCATTCTGTGTAGTAGTAATGAATTTATGGGTCATAAAACCCTATTTGTTAAATGAGAAAGATAATGTCGGTACGTGAAGTCCATTCTATGAAGAGAAGTAATTGGAAGATGTAAGTAGGAGAGTAGTCAAATTTAGTTTTTAACACTTCTATTTCACTCTTCGATTCATGCCTTCGATTCATGCAAGTACGTTTCTTCAATTTCTTAATTATTTTTTTAAATTATTTTTTTAATTTTTAAATACAAAATATAAATTTCACTCTAATCTAATCTAAGTGTATATGTGTATGAAGTTTTCTACTGGAGATTTGAACCCTGACCCTTACCCCTTACACCCTACAAGCCCTTATACTTGTGGAGTGACCATCATGCCAAGGGTGCGTGGTGGTTCAATTTCTTAATTGTTGATTCTATGTATATTAGTTTTATTATCATTATTGTGTACTAAAGTCTCTTCTTCCCAAAAAGTCCTCTTGATTTTAATTTTAAAAAAATAGAAATCCTCTTGATTGAGGCATTACTAAACCCATTGATTTTTTTTTTTTTTTTTTTTGAAAATGAGATAGTTACAATAATGGGAATGAATAATTTGAACCTAGGACATTTTTGTTAAAAAAAATAGGACATGCTAGTTGAACTTCAAGACTTTTGACACCAAACCCATTTAATTGATTCAAAGTTATATTTTTTACTCAAGTTTAAATAATATTTTGGTAAAACAATAATGTCATACATACAAAATTTCTGACATAATTTTCTTATTCTTATATGTAACATCCAAAATTGTTAACATTGGTGAACAAAAAATTAAAGAAATCTCTCTCTCCATACAAGCTCAAACTAGAGCCCTTAGTTGCTAAGTCTTTCAATCACTATGAAAATACCCAAAAAAAAAAAAAAAAAAAAAAAAAAAAAAAAAAGGTAAATTATGTCAGAACTAAGGGTGTGCATGGGTTAGGTTGAGGGGATTTTTTGATCCAATCTACCATGGTGGGTTAAAAAAATTCAAACCCATGGGTTTTTTGACCCAACCCACATGGATCGGGTTGGGTCAGGTTGAACCCATGGGTTGCACTTTTTTTTTTTTTTTTTAATATTATTAATAAATTGAGTAGAAAAAAATATATCCCACTTAAACAAAATGTACATGAACTAGTATTCCAACTCAGTTATAAACAAAATATATCCAACTAAGTTGATAAATAAAATATACATGAACTAGTATCCCAACTCAGTTATAAACAAATAGGAGTGGAGTGGGAGAGAGAGGCAACAAAAGCAAAGAGAGAAATAAGATTGTTAAGATTTGCGAGGTAATTGAGTTTTATATAAGAAGAGCTGAATAGGGAAAAAATTATTAATTATATAATATATTTTTCAAATATATATTAAATATATATAATTTAAATTATAAATATATAGGGGAGTCGGGTTGGGTTAGGTGAATTTGTGATTGTTATAACTCGAACCCAACCCCTAAAAACTAACCTAAGCCAGTGGGTTAGATTAGGTCGAGTTGGTTTTGGTGGGTTGGCTGCACCCCCTTTGTCAGAATAACAACATACTTAAAGTAGATTTGATGAACTTGTTAGGTTCTAAAAGTTTAGAACAATTGGCAAAAAGTGAACACAAACTTGTCTCGATATAGATCCTAGAGTTTATAGGTATTATTAGACAATGCTTAAGGTAATTCAAGTCAAGATTCAAGAAAAAGTAAGCTGCAGAAAGAAGATTTAAGAATTTGCCTGGTTCGATTGATTAAGAGACAGGCTCAACCGATCGAGAGTTCTATCTGCAGAATTTTAATTAAGCACAAAAATGATTAAGGTTTCAAATCTACTTCTTCTAGTATATGAAGGAAACCCGAAGCACGTTTTTAATAAGGGCTTTTAAGAAAGAGAAGAGTGTGCCTCTTTTGTATCCAGGGTTTTGTACCCAAAAAACTCTTTCATGTTTTCTACCGATGTTATTCCTTGAAGAATCTCAAAATCCGATGTTGTAGAAGTTGCTGCCTTCTCTAATTATTAAAGGTGCTGATGATCTAAACCTTCAAGGGTGGTCTTAGAGTCATAAACAGGAGAGTTTGTGTTTTTTTATCACAAGTGTGAGTGCTTGTGTTGCAAAGACCTAATAGATAAAGAGTCCGTGGATTCGGAGCTTGCACGTGATTATGTCAGTGAGTTCTACATGTGGTAGTAATAAGATGTTAGTGGTCTAAATCTTATTGTAAACTTCAATTCTCTACAGTGGATTTGCTTTTTACCTTGAGAATAGCTAGGTTAAATCCTCACCAAATTTTTTACCGGTTTGGTTTTCCTGGGTCATCACATCGTTGTGTTATTTAATTTTCCGCTACTTTACATGATATGACTTTATTGTTTTAACCTAGATCTGAAGAATAAATCTAAGTATTTACTTGGTTAATTAATTAGGTTAAACAATCTAGTTTATAGGGATCTAAAAACTTAACAGAGCTAATCTTCTTGATATTGTTGTTGCCATCATGTCCTGTCTTCCAATCATCCAAAACATGTCACAAACAATTAATTCCTTTTCATTCACAGAAAAATAAATTGCATGTCTAGGGTTTTGAAAAAAAAAACAGTTTTGAATATACGAACATCATGTGACCATTTGAACTTTAAACAAAAATCTAGTATGACTTGATCCTAAATCATCTCATATCATCAAAGATATACGTACGTGTTTTCGATCAATTGGAAGCAAGAATAAAGATCAAACAAACCAAAGGTATATGAAAAACCACTTGCATACATGAGGTTTTGATGATAGGTTTATGATTAGACAAATGATCCTAATACTATGGTTTCATGCTTTGGACGTCTTGGCAAAATTTTGGTATGTTTTTTTCAGGCTCTTGAGATTAGAGATTTGGGCAACAGAATTTTGGCATTGCTTGTATATGGCACACATACTCCTATTGAGATCTACTCTTATTTAATATTTTATGAAGTTCACTCCTATGGGACATTTTCAGAGTTTAACAATAATGAAAATAGAATAAGAAAATTGCAAGAACGAATGGGAACGCAGTCATTTAAAAGTGTTAGAAATATTGAAATCTGTAGTATTGTATTTCTTGATCAAAGAATATACATGAGTGTCCTTTATATAGGAGGCATATGTGTGCGGTATAAGTAAACGTGTAGTACAAGAATGTGTACTACAAGAATGTGTACTATACAAGTAATCTAACTGGGCCTAAAACCCACAACATAATACACGTTAATAGCCCCCCTCAAACTCAAGGTGGGTGTGAGACCAGTTTGAGGTTATCAACCAAATCACGAGTGCGTCCCTTAGGAAGTGACTTGGTGAAGATATCTGCAAGTTGATCTTTGGAGGAGACTGAGAAAAGCTTGAAAGCACCATGGACAAGATGATAACGGATAAAATGACAATCAATCTCGATGTGTTTAGTTCGTTCATGGAAGACAATCATTGTGAACAATATGAATGACACTCTGGTTGTCACAATAAAGAGGAGTAGCAGAGAATATGGATACATCTAAATCCTTAAGAAGCCATCGTAACCAAAGGAAATACAATACTACAGATTTCAGTATTTCTAACATGGTATCAGAGCCACCTTCTTGTGGCCATGGTTTTCTGTCCTTGCGGTATATTTAAGAGTAATCTTTGTCTTCCTCGATGTTTTTTCGCTGCGTTCATCTTTTTTGGCTTCCTACTGCTGCCATCAAAACTCTCTGGTATAGTCATGCCATCGTTAGAAGTCGCATCAACACTGCAAGACCATTGTCTTCCTCGAACTACCGTCACAGAGCCAAACTTCATTCAAGGAATCTTCTCAACCTTATCAAATCTCAAGATTTCATCAAGTTTCCATCTTGAGTTTGAGAGAGGGTGTTAGAGATATATCAGCCCATTAGCATAGGCCCAAGCCTAATTCTATTTTGTATGCAAGTCAAGTCTTTTACTTGTACTAAAAGTTTATTAGTCTACGGTTTAGTCTACTATATATACACATGTTATGATTCATTGTAATACAGGATTTGTACTACACTATAATATATTATTGATGTAGCCCTTTTAGGGTTTCTTCTGTGGATGTAGGCCGTTAGGCTGAACCACGTAACTCTCGTGTGTTATTGTGTTCTATACTTTATACTTTCGCTTCCGCATCCATACTAGCATATTCAACATGGTGTATCAATGCTAATATTTAACATGGTATCAGAGCCACTGCTTTGACATTTTCTTAGCAGTTTTGTCTTTATTGGTGTTACTCCATTCTCAACATCACTTCTGCCATCACAACAGTCACCGTAGCCTCTTGTCGTTGAACCTTTGACGTCTTCCAGCCATTGTCTTTGGGTTCTGGACCTGTAGCCGTTGTCGTTGAGGAGTTCTACACCGTACAGACCACTGCACGTGTCATCACCGCCGTGAATATTGCTCTGATCACATTTCTGCAAGTATTATTGAGATCGTCTTACTCTGATCTACACATCAGTGGAAGCCTCGTAGTCATCAGAGACTACACGCGCCGCCCAAAGATTCTGCGTCAAAGCCCACACGCCGTCCTCAACTCCAATTGACGACACCTGTGACGTCATCAGTGCCACGTCAGCCCTAGCTTACATCAGCATCCAGTCATCTGCTGACGTCAGTGCCACCTCATCTTGCTAGCCGTTGATCGAGTTGACTTTGACTGTTGACCGTTGACTTTCCTCTAGGGTTGACTTTTGCAGTCCAGGTTCTCCTCACCCAATTTTTCACGTAGATTTCATTTTTGCAGTCTATTTTTGCATATTGTGTCTCTAAATGGATAAAAATGATATTTTTCTTCCTCGCCCTATCAATACTATATTGGAAGGGAATAAGAATTAGTTATCTTGGTTTCAAGCTATGTGCAGTTTTCTTAAGGGTCGCATGCTCTGGCATTATTGTACTGGTGCAATCATTATTCCTGTCAAGAGAGCAAGTGAAGAAGATGCTGCTTTCCTTGGTCGCATGATTGAATGGGATAGTCACAACCATATGATCCTCACATGGATTCGGAACACTTCCATTCCCTCCATCTCCAATCTGTTGGGTATTTTTAATGATGCAAAATCAGCATGAGATATGTTGGCCAAAAGGTACTCCACTACTCACGGATCCATGAAATATCAGTTAGTAGTTGAATTGCATCAACTCAGCCAAGAACTAGGGCAATCCATCAATGATTACTATGATTAGTTTCGCTTCATTTGGGACCAAATTGACCTTTCTGATCCAACTTAGGCGTGCTCAATGGATGCTCAGCAATATGCTTCCATTAGAGATGAATTTCGCCTCTATGAATTCCTGATGTCACTTCACAAGGATTTTGAGCCCATTCGAGGTCAGTTTCTTAATCGCAGTCCTGCTCCCTCTCTTAATACTGCTATGAATGAGTTGGTTAGAGAAGAAGCTTGGCTTACAACCCTTCAAGCCCAGAATAAGCTAAATTTTTTGGCTATTACTCCTTCTGCTCCACCCATAGAACAACCTCAGTAATTAGGTGATTCTTCTGGCTCTAGCAATCGTCGCAAGCAGACCAACAAAAAGTTCTGCAACTATTGCAAGCGTCTTGGCCACATCATTGAGACTTGTTACCGTCGCAACAAATCTACTGCTGCTGTTGCTAATACTGAGCCTACTTCGCCGATGGCTTCCATTTCAGCTGAGTCCCAGTCTTTTGGATCCACTATCAACCTCTCTCCTACTGAACTACAGGAGATCATAGCACAGGCTGTTCATATGGCGGGTATTGCATCTCTTTCCACTATTCTGATACCATGTTTGAAATACTGAAATCTATAGTATTGTATTTCCTGATCAAAGAATATACATGAGTGCCTTTATATAGGAGGCATATGTGTGCGGTATAAGTAAAAGTGTAGTACAAGAATGTATGCTATACAAGTAATCTAACTGGGCCTAAAGCCTACAACATAATACACGTTAATAGTAAACAAAAAGAAAACAAGAGAAAAGAAGCAATTCGAAAAATTAAAGAAAGAAAGAGTGGGTAATAGAATAGAATACGAGTTTCTTGAGAAAAGAAAAACACAAAAATAGTCTTAACTCCTTTATAGTTTGATTAGTTTCTAGTACTTGGTCGAAAATCCATAGGAAGAAAGAAAAATATTTTAGTCTCAAAAGATATAAAACTCCTGCCTTAGCTAACCCTCACCGAAAAATCTCTTGAATTTTGCCCAAGGGCCTTAGCTAACCCTCACCGAAAATACTCTTGAATTGGGCCGAAGGGCTAAATACCATCTTTGAAACGAAAAGCCCAATCTAGCCTTCTTTAAATTAAACAAATTCAGATTTTTGCAAACAATAAATATAAAGTACAAACTCAAAAGTCCAAAAGGCCAAGTCCATAAAATTTGCAATAAGCATGCCATTCTAACCACTCAATAGTTATGCCCTGTTTTGATCGAAGAGGAAGGGAGGGCAAATAAAGTAAAGTTAGTTGAAAATTATCTTAATTTTTGGCCAACTCTGTTCTACTCATCTTCCCTCTGCCTCAATCCAAACGAATCATTAGTCTTCATGTTATAAGTATGTATTATTGTATTATATATATATATATATATATATATATGTTTCACCATAGAAACATGTATAACAATGAGACAAATATTGGAAATAAACTATTTTTATTTCAAACAATTCCAACGGACCTAAAAATTTACTCAATCATTAAATGTGTTTATATTACACGCTTTACAATCAGTAAATACAAGCATGTTCACATGAATAGATTAACTTATTTAAGGTACATATAATGGATAATGAAATGAATTAATATGTTAATATCCTTTAGAGATGTTCAAATGCACATACTTCTTATTGTTATTATTATTATTTTTTTAAATTAATGTATTAAAT